>NC_135498.1:8364396-8663485 GCF_052857255.1 Amblyomma americanum
ACTAATGGCTGGACTGAGGGGAATGTGTGCATCACTTTGCATCTCTCAGTCTTAATGTGTGATGTTTCTCCCTGTGGTTCATCGTGTAAATTATGCACTTTTTCAAAGTTAATCTAATTATGGCGAAGCACCATTTAAAGTTACAGTGGCTACCGTGTGGCAGTCATTCTGTAAAGCGTGCACTGCCGCACGTGTACTCTTATTGTGGCGAAGTAAAAATGTGAGATTGGGAGATGCACAACGATGATCACGTATTTTCCTCTCTTCACAGGAAGTCTGGCCATTGGCTCAAAAAACGGGTAGCTGGAGACGGTATAAGAGGCGACCATAAAATATATAAAAAGTAAAAAAGATCATTTTGGTGGAACAAGGTAAGGATGGACGAACGACGAAGCACAAGGACACACAGTCGAGCGCTGATTCGTGGCTAACAATTTTATTTACGAAAAGCGTAAATTTATACCCAAAGTCATATGACCCAACCACCAGGTGCAAATGTTTAGAGCACAATCATAAATACATCATCAACCAGGTGGAAACCCCCCCCCCCCAAAAAAAAAAATAGTAGATGGTCTAGCACGGCTAAGCGTGGAATATCTTGTAGTAGCGCTAGTTACGGTGGCCACTTGAGGTCCTTACGTGCTAAAAGCATTTGACCTAAAGGCCTTTACTATAAATGTTTTTGGCCTAAATGCCTTCGACCTAAATTGTTTACGCGGAAGACATTTTTCATGAAAGCCTTCACCCGAAAGGCACTTCACCTAAAGGCCTTTATCCCGACGGCCTTTACCTTGGAGGCCTTCGCCCAGGTGAGCCCTTAGCTCAGGCCTTCAACCAGGTGAAGGCCTGCCAGGTGTACACACCTGGGAGGTTGCCCCCAACCCAGTGGGTGGTGCACCGCCTGCCACAAAATAGGCTTCAGGGATGTACGTATGCTCGAAATCGGAAAATGCGCATAGCAGTGCTACCAAATCAAAAACTTGCGGATAGTAGCACCGAACACAGTATGAAACCATGCTGTTATAGTCGAATATAACAACATATAAGTCTCCAGTAAAGCTGGGCCCACTTTCATGACTGCCGCACACTGCTTCTGCGTGAGATGGAAATAATCCGTTTTTAAAGCTTTTCTTTCACTCAGACAAGAAACTAATGACAAGACAAAATCATAGACGGAAGAATTTTCGTGTAATTGCTTGCTTCGTAGAGTAAAACATTAAAATGTTGATTTAGTTTACTGCTGTAATTGCTTACCGGTGTAACGCAGCATTCTGCGCGCTTTTATTGCCAACTGCGTTCTTGTCCGTGTTTCAAGTTATCCAACATAAATCACGTTGATCAATATGTGTTACTGAGGTGGCGAGTCAAATTATGTTGTTTTGTGAGGGTTTGCGATTGCTGCTATGCATGCTCAACTCATGAAAAAGCTTTGGTGAAAATGCTGCGCCATAGCGGTTCCTTCGGTTATTGGGGTATGCAGAGGTGATTTTGTTACTTCTTGTCTCTGGAACTATTTATCTGTGAAGCGTCAGCTTTATTTACACAACAGCTTATCCCTGACAGTTTCTTAGGCATAGACAGCACACCCCGTCGCTGTTCGTGCCGCGATATTTCATACCGGTAAACACAAAAGGTCGCTCGTAATTGCTGTTCTTGCGTACGTGTTATGTCAGTTACAGCTGCCTGATTGCATTCGAAAGCAATGAGGTTTTCACGCTGCATCTTCCCTGCACTCGTCTTAGTAACTTGAAGAGTTCGTTAACACGAAGGAGGTGGGGGCGAATATCGCTCTCTGTAAGGTTGCCGATGCTCTGAACTTTTGGCTACACGAAGAGAGTTCTTCTGTTTCGTCTGGGTCACATTTCGTGTATAGACTGTCGTGCCTTATAAATAATGGGTGGCGTACAGCGCAACACATGAGCAAGGGCGAAGGACCTATTGCGCCACTCGTTTGGTATTCGCTAAAGCGTATACATCTGTGTTTGACCTTCCACTAGTAGCGTCAACACGTATTTGGGCCTCTGGAACTCGTCCGATGGTTTTTGTGTCACTTGCATGCTGTGTGTTTGGTGCATTGTTGCAGAGTGTGAACATATGTGACTACTTAGAGTAGCGTGTGGCGAAAGAGTGCACACACTTTACAAACCGGAAATCAGGATGCAATCGATATTGGTGCGGTTAGAACATTTAGAGTGCTACGCACACTTCTGCCCACACCTGTGCACACAAGCCTGTTTTGGCACCGTTTGTCTGAGCAGGACACTCTCAATCAGTTTCGTGATCATGCATCCTGCGCAGTGGTCTTTCTCGGTTTCCTCAATCTCCTCGCCCTGTCCGCGCGAAATATTCGCCCCTATCTTTGTCCGCTCTGCGCTGATTCACGCTCGATCCTCCTAACGGGCCACTCATTCTTCGCAGTCCGTCGAGTGGAAGCGGCGGTGGTGGCTTCTCCCTGTCGCCGCGCCCCGTCGTGCTGGCGTTCACACACCACGCGAAGCGATCGTGGCGCCGCGAGCGGACGCGCTAGATGAATTTGTCCGTTGTCGGCAGTGCGGCAACGCAGCAACCCGCAGCGCTAGCTAGCGGCGATGCGCCGAACCCAGGATGTGTTGGCACCCCGCGGCGAGCTTATCGCGTCTTCACGGTCGGATGCATTTGCGCTGTCACAGGAGCCGCGACGGACCCGCGCTTCGGTCGCGCCAGCCATTTTTCTCGCTATATCGCTGTCTGTCCAGGCCGCAGCTAGGGCTCGATCTATGCGATTGCACAACTTGCAGCAAGGCGATAGTGAGAGCTTCAGAGCTACCGGCAAAAGGATTGTGTTCACTAGCGCCACTGCTACGAATTAACCGATGATATGTGCTTCCTTGCACCCTGCAACTAACCGTAATATTTTCATCGCAAACCTTCAGCCAAGATCTCGAGACCGCAGCCTCCAATGAGACGCTGCTCAGATGTTTAACAGCCATAGGACTGAGACCCCATCTGTAGACATACCGTGAAAGTTGTTTGTTTTTACTAACCACGAAGAACGGACGACCATCTCACGTTCTGTTTACACCCTGCTAACCCAACTTTCGTTCTTTCTGTTTTCTCTTTTTCCCCATTTACCCTACTCATCATGTGTAGGGCAGCCAACTGAGCATATGTCCAGTTAAACTCTATCGTTTCCAATCTTCTCCCTCTTTCTCTTTCTGAAAAGCTGTGTTAATTAACCCAGTAATGACTGTCTTCATGTTCTTCTGGACGTCATCATACCTTCTTTAGAGAGCGTGGTGAGAGAGTTCTCAGTAACAGTATGCAAATGCATGAACTGAATGTGGAAAGCTCGAGACCCATATGACTTGTTTATTTTTGGGCAACGGCACGTGCACGTTTGCCACTTTGCTCACGGTCGAAGCTCGCGGGCGCTATGAAAAATATGGGTCAGTCGGTGAGACGTAGTTGGGTGTAGGAAAAAAAAATAGCAGTAAACGTTATCATTGGTAGTATTGAACCTGCTCGCTCTGCCAATGCCAGCGATCGAGACATGAAAGGGGGTCTTTTCAGTACTAGTCTACCGGATAAAAAAAAAAATCAGTGTATATCGGTGCCGAGAGTAGGTTTAAAGGGACAGTGAGCTCAAGTCTAAATTGGCCTGGATCAATAGATGCACGTGTTCCGAAGATAAAGAGGCTATTGCCACTGAAAACTGACCACTTCTAACCTGTGACAAAACTAAAAGAAATGAAATACAGGTATCAGCACCACCGGCCGTTCTCGCAAGTAAACTGCGTGTACGCCGTGTTTTTTCGTGAATCTCTGAGGCTAGGCTGCAGCGCCCTTCACTTCCAAACGGCGATGACGGAGTCCTTTTCTGTCCTGACAATACAAGTTTGAATCGTGTGACGGGAAAATTTTACAACGATGGCTGTATTGGAGTCGTTCTACGGGATCGCGCCGTCGGCGACGTCTTCTGCGCTCGGCGCAACCCTACACCCCCGCATGGGCTCATGACGCATGGCTACCTTACGCACCTACGCTCACACCCCTGCCAAGAGTTATTAAAACCCAACTCCCTCCGTTATTCCTGTCGTCCGTTTACCTCACCAACTCATATCCCCCCCCCCCCCCCTTCCCCGCCGATATACCACCCCATGACTGCTTACTGCACCCGACCTTTCCAACAGTCTTAACGGCGCAGTTTTACGTGCGCACCGTCATGTATGCAACCGTGACGCATGCATGACGCTCACTTACCCATTTACTATTGTAGGCCGCCGTGGTGGCTCAGTGGTTATGGCGCTTGGCTGCTGACCCGAATGACGCGGGGTTCGATGCCGTCCGCAGCGGTCGCATTTCGGTGGAGGCGAAATGCTAGAGGCCCGTGTACTGTGCGATATCAGTGCACGCTAAAGAACTCCAGGTGGTCGAAATTATCCGGAGCCCTCCACTACTGCGTCCCTCGTAGCCTGAGTCGCTTCGGGACATTAAACCCGCATAAACCATAAACCATTTCTAAAACAAAGATAGAAAGCTGCTCTGGGGTTGATCGGCAGAGGATATCAAAGGGCAACTGAAGAGCTATTAGAATTCGACGAGCTTAAAGAATTCGATTGCGTTCAACTTGCAGTTAAAGAATGCATAATATTTTGGGCTAGCATTTGAAATGATAACGTAATCGTCGAATGCGCATGCGTAGGAGATCAGGCTTCTCCGCCTTGCACAGCTCCTGGCAGGATCCCCAATGATGACGTCATGCACAGCGACACTACGTTTGCAGCAATGAAACGGTTGCTTGAAGAACGAAAGCCAACTGCACCGAAGGTGAAGCCCACGAGGCCTTGTTCAGCAGGGTCGGCTGACGCATGGCAGCATGTGGGCGAAGGTAGCGAAAACTTGAATTTTCTACTACAACGAAGTCAGCAGTTTCTTCGCACTTTTCCGGCACCGTGAGGAGAAACTTGAACATCGTCGCTGTTTTAGTAGCGATCACTATTTCAAATGCTAGCTCAAAACTACTTGTCATGCATCATCTAGAAGCTCCATATATTCAGCTCAGTTCACTTTATTTCTCTTTCAAATGAAAGTGGAAGATAAGGCAAAAGGCCTGAAGCGTGACAAGGCTTTGTCTCTCGTCTGAAGTTGAGAGTAGGCATAAATTTGAAATAAAATCACGGCACTTTTCCTGTTAACAGTACACCATAAGACATAAGATACACACACAATGCATTCTAGAGGCTAGATTCAAATCATTGAATCATCTCTAATTTTCAAAAACCATTTCATGTTCCCCTTTCATTTGCACTTCAATGCCCTGCTCCTTTACAGTCTGCTCTTGCAACCGTAGGCACGTTAGTTCTTCTGGGACACTACAGCCTGGGAAAAATCTGCATAACTGGATGCTATTGTGGGTCTACTGTTGCGTAAAAACCACTATTTTTCCAAATGTCCTTACCCCAGAGGCAGGTGTGACCACACCGACTAGAAATCGGACTGGTATCAGCTTTTGCTCCTCTGCTCAGTCTTGCCTCCTTCCTATTAGTGTGGTGCTGTCTCGTTGCGTTTTGTGCTGTTAGGATGAGTTGGTGTCGCTTTCTGGCTTTTTTCGGTAGTACCTTTTGTGCATACTTTATTTCTCTGTAATAAACGCCATGTAGGAAAACAAACTTTGCAGTAATTGTTCAGTGGTCTGACGCGTCAGGAAGTGAAGCTGTGCGACTCGCACTGGCATGCGTTTGAAACCCGCTCGGAGAGCAGCGATAATGGTCTTCTGTTGGATATTATTCAGACGGGAAATTCGGCATTGGAGCTCATTGATTTTGCCGTAAGCTTCGGTGTCTATTTCTCTTTGATTTCGGGAAAACTTCAGCTTGTGATGTAGGTACCTTCAATTCCATCTCTGCTCACACACAAAAAAAAAAACGCCTGAAAAGGAAGCACAAACCTTAACAAACATTTCAAGCAGAGTGAATCATTATTGCAAACTCGTGTTACTGATTTACAACACCAAATTTCAGAAATTATATGTTGTTACTTTGACTGTTAATTGCATTAGCAACACTGTTAACGCAAATTGAAGTTGAGCTAAAAGCTAATTACAACGCGATACAGAAATATAGAAAGACAAGGTAGCAGCAGAGAGAGAGAGAGAGAAGATGGCGGTATAGCACAAGTGAGCTGTTACTAGGATGCATGTTTCATTTCCAGGAATTGACTAATAGGTGCTAATAACAAAATGGCTTGAAGTGTTTCATTCACGTGTAATTCGCAAAAAAATAAGAAAAATAATACCCGAAGTATGAGTATAGAATGGAGGCTCATTTAGCGTACGCAGGTGATTTTCATGTGGGCCGTGTCTGAATCCAGATATGTGAATGGTATTTTTTTTTTCAAAATGTACTAATTCCACCTTAACTCAAACCGAGACTCCAACTTAAATCTAGGAGAAAGCAGCAAGTTATTGAAATAAAAATAATGGGTGTAACGTTAAGAGGCCGGAGGCGGCAGAGTGGGTGAGGGAACAAACGCGTGTTAATGACGTCCTAGTCGAAATCAAGAGGGAGAAATAGGCTTGGGCAGGGCATGTAATGTGAAGGCAAGATAACCGCTGGTGCTTAAGGGGGACGGAGTGGATTCCAAGAGAAAGTAAGCGTAACAGGGGACGGCAGAAAGTTAGGTGGGCGGATGGGATTAGGAAGTTTGCAAGCAAAGGGTGGATGCAACTGGCAACAGACAGGGTTGATTAGAGGGACATAGGAGAGGCCTTTGCCCTGCAGTGGGCGTAGTCAGGCTTGTGATGATAATGGTGCTGATGAAGTTAAACTCTGGCCTTGATCTAGTTTCGTTCCGAAAACATTTTTCTGCAGTTGTTTTCGAGCTCTGTTTACGAAATTAATACTTGAAAGTGATTATACTGTGACCACAGCAAAAAAACAATTAAAAATTTAATTGTGTGCAATCATGGGAACTGCTGTGCTTCAACACAAGTAAAAGCGAATAGCAGCCTTCTATTGCGAGTACTGACGTGAAAGCCTTCTTTTCTTGTGTTCATTCTTTGTTAGCGAAAAATAAACTAGACAAACTAAAATATATACTAAAATATATGCTACCTAGAAAAATTTCACTTCACTGCACCATTCTAAATTCATGAGCGGTGGCGAAATGGTAGCCGCGTAGAATACGCAAAACGACAGCGCAGCGGCTAACATTGTCATTTCCTGTGTCCTTATGCTATTTCTCATGTAATAATTAATTGTGAAAGCCGCTAGAAGTTAGCCCAACTAACCAAATTAACGTTAACTGTAGCAGAGCCGTACCCTTGTACCTTCGGGGACAGGACTAATGATCTCGTCGTTATCGTCTTCTCGGTTCAGATCTTCCGTTGATCTCTTCATACCCTTCGCATTCGATGAGAAAGTAGCGCTGGGGAAGGAATAAATGTAACCACGCTCAAAACAGCGTTACCTGTAAGGCTCAAGCTGACGAAGAAGGCGCGTACGAGCGTATTCGGTTCATTTTGATCCATACATCAGCAGGATTTGGGTCATTTTTGATTTGACATAGGATTTTCGCGCAGGTTTTCTAGGCGTTGCTAGGCACTTTGCTTTCTCTCAGCTTTTGAAGAAGTAAGATCTATGGGTGAGCTCCTTATTACAGCAAAATATTACTTTGTTTCGAATTCTAGATGATTTTGATGCTTATCTTCTAACAGGAAATGTGCTGGGGCTAAATCGCAGTGTTGCCAGAATAAAAATGTTCGATAAAACTCTGTATTTAACTTACCTACTTTCCGTACCAACCCTTGCGAAAAGGGCATTCGTATAATAACAACAAGCACTAAGTTAAACCCACAGTGACACATTATTGAAATATCTAAACATACTTAAGACCCCAGATTTGGTGGACATAATATTGGTTCTTATTTTATGATTTGCCTCAACGTAGGACAAATTTATTGACTGTCTCTCTCAGGCATTCCGTTCGAACTGAGGGGTCATCTTCATAACATCGGTGTCTTTATGGACGTCACACCTTGCATTATAGTGGCGTTATATGTCAGAATAAACTCACTGCAACCGCGAAAACTATAACTACTCTTCACGACTTCCAGAAACACTTAAAACAGTTGATCTTTAACAAAACATAATAACTTATTTTAGTTGCCAAGCGGCAATGTCCGCACCTACACGGCACTCGACCATAATCGCGCCATCAATCAGGTAGAAGAGAAATGCGCAGGATAGGACACGCCTCTATATACAGCATTTCATTATGATGAAGCATTTGATTCGTTTGAGAGGTCAGCAGTCCTGCAAGCTTTGCTGAATATGCTGTAGCAGAGGCACATGTAAAGGTGCTGGAAAATACCTATAGCGGCTGCACAGCGACTATCTTACAGTGCAGGGAAACATAAAATCCCAATCAGTAAGGGTGTCTGGTAGGGAGACACGGTCTGTCCAGTACTGTTCACCGGGTGTTTGCAGGTGGTATTCGGAGAACTCATTTGGGCATAGCTGCGGATAAAATGTAATGGTGAATACCTTAGTAATATCGAATTTGCCCATGACGTCTTTCTAAGTAGCTCAGGGAACGAATATCCAAGAATGATCGTGGACTTAGTCAGGAAAAGCAGAACGGGATTGTAAAAATTAAGACGAGTACAAATAAAGTTATGTTCAACTGTTTGGAAGATAACAACAATTCACGTTAGGCAAACAAGAATAAGAATTCGTAAGGCAGGTGCTTATCTAAGGGTATCTATCTACCTAAAGCACGTAGCCACAGCAAATCTCGACCACGAGAAGGAAATAGCTTGCAGAATAAAGATGACACAGAGCACATTCGGTGGGTACTCTCAGGTCATGCATACGAGCTTACCAGTATTACGCAAGAGGAAGAGAGAAAGGGATAACACGTTGATTGTAAGCCATGAAGGTTGGTCGAGCACCTTGGGTGACACCCCTAGTCTAGGGTGCAACTGGCTTTCGCTGAGTGCCGGACTGGCTGAACCAAATTTAATTGATGATGCAGGGTCTCACTGCTCAGAGCCACCTCCCACTGCTCGTATGTCGGGTTAGACACTGCTAACTGTTTTGGTTTACTGTGCGCTTCCACGACATATGTCTGAGCGTAGGCTAGCTCCACTAAGGGTATGTCTTTTGATATTGGATACGACTAATCCACTGTAAAGTGATCCGGTTATGGAATGTGTTGGTCCAAATTTTCCTCCAGTTTATTGCATCCGAGGAGTTTCATTAGAAGGAAAGTATATAACAGCCGTACCTTGCCTGAGCTGAGCCATGGAGGTCAACTACAAGAGCTTAACTTAAATTGAGGACAGCATAGCGAGCTATGGAAATGAAAATCATAGGTGCAGTGCTGAGCGATAGGAGAAGAGCAAAGTTTGTCAGGAAACGAATGCTATTTAATTATGTCATGGTTGAAAACAAAAAGAGGAAAATGAGCATGGCCACGCATGCAATGCGAAGGCCAGATAATGATGGTCCTTAATGTAATGGAGCTGAAGAACTGTCATGGAGTGTATTCCCAGAGAAGACCCAGATAAAAGCAGGGGATGGCAGAGAGTTAGGCGCATGGATGCGATAAGGTCAGGCTGTAAGGTGGTCACATTTGGCACAGGACAAGGTTAATTGAAGGTCAGTAGGAAAGGACTTGTCCATGCAGTGAACGTAGTTAGGCTGACGACGACGGCGGCGGTGATGATGACGTTGTATTAATTGCTACATCACTTTTTAGGCGGGCAGGCAGGTTTGGACCAATTTTGAACGGGGAGACATCAAACTCATTTCAGTAGTTCTATACATCAGTGTGTTTTTTCTCTGTTTAGTAAGTACACATTTGGTTCCTTTATCTGCATTACTTCAAGTTTTTTAATTACCTTCTCAGCAGCAATGCAAAACAACGCATCAGCAACGGGAGGAGAGCCCTGCTGAAGTAGGGTTGGGTGTGGAGGAGAAGAGAGCCTGATTTCGGGAGGTCCCGGGTTTCTTGTCCCCTGGGCTGTATGGCAGCGGCGGCGCATCATCTTAGTCATCACTTACTGGTATTACCAGTGCTCATTAGCCTTTCATATTAGCCATCCATTTCAGCCTCTGTAGTGGCTTGTGCTACGTTGTCCTTTTTCTTCAGTGTGTTATGCCTTCAATTCATTCGCTGCCTCTTCGAATGAAAAACTGTGCTCGGCAACCGGTTGCTTCCTTTGCTCGACACTGGATGTACGGCCACCTTTTTATTGATTTAAACATCCAGCAAGAACCCTTTATTAATTTCTCGCTTCCTTTGGCGCCATAGAACGCGCGAAGAAAATAAAAAGAGCAGGGCGCTTCATAAACGAGCTACTATGTTATCGGGACTGCCGCTCATTTGAGCTCGCCTCTCTCGCATTGTCCTTGTCGAGGCGAAGATAGAGCGAGTGAGCGACGAAGAGACACAGCGCAAGCCCAGGCTCGTGGTTGAGCGGCGGAGCTTCCGTACTGCTCCGCGCTCCCTCCAAAGATAGCGGTCCTCTTATTAACCTCACTCCGAGGGGGCCAAACGGGGCTGCAGCAAAATCAATGCGTGTCCGCTCCGCTCCCACGTGCTTTAACATACTCTTTTTTCACACGTGTAAGGTGAGGCGCTTGTATTTAGTGTGGTATGGAATATCATATTGGTATGACATGGTGCTTAGTGTGGTGTGGTATGATATAGTATGGCATAGTATATGCTATGCTATGCTATGTTGTGGTATGTTATGGTATGGTATGGTATGGTATGGTATGGTATGGTATGGTATGGTATGGTATGGTATGGTATGGTATGGTATGGTATGGTATGGTATGGTATGGTATGGTATGATATGATATGGTATGCGAGATTTAACGGCCAAAAGCTGCACATGGGCTTTTATGAGCGACGCCGGTATTATTTTCAACCACCTAGGTTATTTAACGTACACTAACATTGCACAGTACATTAGCTATGACAACAGGGACATATTTCATGCTCTCACATCCTGCAGGACATAGCTTTGGTAGCACGGCCGTCTTTCGCATTTCGCTTCCATCTATATGCGTCCGCTGGAATCGCCATTCGATCCCGCGTCCTTGGGCTGCTCAGCCGAACGCCACATTCATTGTCACCGAGCGTGAAACGGGCGGGGAGAATGGGCATCCCACCTACCGAGACGACTTGGTGGTCGTGGCACTCTGGAACTGAACACTAGGCCATGGGTTCGATCACGGTCTTGGCGGAACTTTTTGGGAAGCATGTTAAGAAACTCCACGTGCTTTGAATGGACTCGAAGCCCACCATTATGGCGTATCTCATGGGCTTATGAGCTTCGCGATGTTATAAAGCAAATCCCGTGACGGTCACAAGACGCGCGCAGCCCCATTTAGTTGCTTCCAACATGTCCGTTCAATAAAATGGAGACAGCCCTCTTACTTACTCTCATTTAAAGAACTTTCCCTCTCCACTGCAGTGCCTCCGGCGCATTTAAATGTGGAATAAACGTGCTTTAATTCATTCATATCCGCATTTCGGCAGAAATGAAAAAAAAAAGCGGCGTACTTATCTTTCACGCGCGTTAATGAGCCCACGTGATCGAATTAATCCGCAGCCGTCCGCTATATGCCTTCCTGACACCTTCATAACGCAGGTGCTCTGCTGGCGCGTAAAAACGCGTTGATTTCCTGCGCCTCACACGTGACGCCAACCTCCACATATTGCCGTGTCTCTCCGAGCAAAGCCTGCGCGCGGTCGTCTCGGACGCCTTTCTTCGCAGCCACGGGGAGCGGCAGGCTTCTCCTTCGCGCAGGCGAGGCCTTACCGTGGCGGTTCGAACCGGGCGCCATTCTTCTCGCAGAGCCCATTGTGGGGCCGTCCTCGCTTTGTCGACAGCGGCGGCTGCACCCACGTCGCCCGCTATCTCTTTAATTCGCCACACTTTTGTTGGCGTGCGACTCGGACGCTGCTTGACGCCCCGAGGTGGTTGTGCCAAGTTATAAACGGAGCGGAAGCCCTGCCTTGCACCCACGTCGATGCCAGTGCTTCACAATGTTCGTCATTCGTAAGTATGGAGGGTATGTGAACTACTGTAATGTGCATGAGCACACTGGCGTTGTTTACACCTCCCAGTCCGGTGCATGACTAAATTCTGCCCAGCCTAGAGTGTGTCCTGCGGTGATGCAAATGATTTTTTTTTCGTTATTCCAAGATGTACTTAATGGGTGTAATTAAGGTTTAATTTAGCATTTCTCTAAATTGCTTTGGAGGACTGGGGTCATTATTTCAGTCGTGTGGTTGCTATGGGAGCCAGTAGTGTGGAGACAGTTTTACACAGCGCGATCTGAATATGCATGGGCCATTATACAAATCACCTGTGTCGTCTGAACTGTGCATTTCCAGATCGAATCCGTGTGACAGTCATTATTTTTGAAGGCCTGTTATCAGCGCTTGTAGTGTTTAACGAATAGCGAGTTAGTGCTCTCCGCCATATGGTGCTTTCTGATCTGCCACAGCGATACTTCGTACAGACCGATAAATTAGTGCTGCGGTTTTCAAGGTAAACGATTATTTTCTTTTGTTAATGCACTCATTTTTGCCGGTGCAGTTCCTTCAAAAGAAATGCCCCCCCCCCCCTCTCCCTCATAAAAGACCTCAAATATTTCATCCCAGTCATAATGCCCCCGAAAAAACATTAAGCGGAATTCCGCTCGCGCAATTCACAAATGTTCGCGCCTACACCGGACACTTGATCCAAACATCAAATGTATAAAAGCGATCATGTATTAGCAGCGTAAGATGTTTTGTGGCATATGAAGCGCTTAAAATGGGTAATTATCTTCCTGCCTTGAATTATTCAAACTCTGGTTTGCTCTCATGTACACATAGATATATTACTGAGATGCAACATGAAGAATCTTAACTTACTCACTTATTTCCATTAATGCACGCAGAAAACCAAACAATCCGAACACTGCCCTTCAGTCCGTACCGAAGTATTACATGTGATCTGCAGTGCGGTCAGGTATTATTAGTATAAAACTACTTAATCCTCGCTACAATTATATTAAATTCAGTGCACAGTATCCCTGAGCTGATCTTACTACATGTGATTTTCGTAATTAATACGGGCCGACAGAGAGTAAAGGAAGAGAAGTTTTGAGCTGCCTTTTGGGCACTGATTACGAGAGACATAGGCCACTTATCGCTTTTGGCTTCTTGGAATAACCACCAGAATACATTAAACGCTCTTCTTCACTAACTGCATTGAAGAGAAATCGTAGGTGGTGATATATTTATGCGTGGATACCAGTAACACATTTTTATTACTGCTTATACGTATACTCTAACTGGTGTTGCTGATTTTTTTTCGATTGAATCTGACATATCGCTGCTTTAACCTGCGTTCTTTCATTTTTTTATTTTCAAAAAAAAGGTCCGAGTTTTTTTTTCTTTTTTTTTTTTGCCTTGAGCTCTGGAATCTCCTTCTGTATATTAACTCGAGTAAAATATTTCTGTGAACCGAATAAGTGATTTTTCCGGTCCTAATTCTGGTTCTAAAGCTGAACAAGAATGGCAGTGAACGCGGCCGGCGCTCGATATCTATTTGAATGCAAGTGAAGAAAACGGGACCCAATGTTCCTGGGGCGCGTATGCATAAACGCGAGATGATTATGGTTGCAGTGTGCTGGGATTGCAGTCAAATACTGGGATTTTAAAGAGCGTACTGCCGTGACGCTACTCGCTGTTCAGCTCAGTTAGGTAAAGAATATGGGGCCTCGCGCATTAGGCGGAAACTGATTTTTAACACAATTTCTTAGAGTATAAGAATTATATTTATTCAGGGGCCCTGAGGAAGCTCTCGAAGTTCATGGAAGCGGTGGGGAACACGTGTCATTTGGTAACGCATGTCATCGCTAGCGATACTTTTCGGACTGCGCGTGAAGCTTAATGAAGCAAAAAAGAAACTACACTATCTCATGGAGCCGACAACCGCCAATTTCTCTGGATTACTCAAAGCACTGGTCCATAACGAATAAATCGCGAGCCAATAGGCAACCAGCGGTGAAGTTTCTCGTCTCGGTCACATCGCCGTAACACACGTACACACGTAGTGAGAGGAACGTACACGCATTTTTTAGGCGGACCCTTTGGGCTTTCCACGCCACCTTCCTTCGCTTATAAGCGTAAGTTTTTGCGCTTTGCCGAAGCCACGTGTGGCGTGCGTCTGCTAACCGGGATTTGAGGAGGGCATCTAGGCAAATAAGGCTTTTTAGCCAAACGCGCGCTTGTAATCGTTCAGAATGCAGCTTCGCTTTTTCTCCACACAAGCTGCTGGCGACAGCAGTTTTTCGGCGCGCAGTGGAATAATAGAAACGCCGCCGGAGCATTGCAGGTTGCCGACACGAGAGGTCATATATTACTTCCTTTATTATTGTCAAAGCTTTTCAGCACAGCCGCAGCTTCTAATGACCCTGGCCTCGAAGTCTGTAGAGTATTTGCCATCCTCTTTTTTCCATGCGTTTTATTGGCGCTGCAAAGTTTGAGTAAGAACGCTTTCGAAGTCCACAACTAGTCCAGCGCCAGTACGGTGCCCACGCGCGGTTACAGGAAAACTCGAGCGTTTCAGTGGCTTAGCACTTCTAAATGTTATCACGGTTTATGTCTTCACATATACAAGGACAGGGGTATTTGTCACAGTTCAACCATTAACATGCTGCGCGAGCTCCTAATGCACCGTCTGTAAACAATGACAAAAACAATAACTTAACTCAGAAGGCTTGCAACAGCCTCTCGCAAGTCACTGGCTTACGACAGGAAGGCGAAGGAAAAGAGAGGGAAGGAAATATTTTCATGGGAGGCTACAGCAAAAAGGCCGGCATCGTCGCACGGCAGCTCCACTCGCGTTGATGTGTGTGCACCGGCCACAGTCCTGTCGTTACAGTGACGCCCGCGCGTGTTGCTCTGGAGTCGTCTTCGCTTATCGGCGCCAGCTGCGGTCAGCGGCGCCTTTTGGCGGGGCCGCGCCGAATGACGCACCCGTGGGCACCACCGCGCGATTCTATACAGTAGCCCGAAGTCGAGAAGCCTGTTGGCGAGGCCGCGTTTGGTCGTGTTTCGGTGTGGCTTCGGGCGATGTCGTGGCAGCAAGAATGCCCACCCTCTCGTCGGCTTTGCTCAGACGCAGTGCTTTGGTGTTTAGTTTTGGCTCTATGTTTCTAAACGCATCTTCTGAATCCCTTCAATGACCTTTCTTTTTTCTTTTCACCAAGCTGTTAACGACTGCAAAGGACTAGAGCTGTAGCCCTAATCCCGTGGACTAGAAAAGCGCCCGACCTGAAACAAAAGTATCTGAACGCCGCATTTTGCCGTAAAAAACACATATCTTTCAGTGTCATCATAAAACAAAACGACGTCGAAGAGGATGCAGGGAAAGCGGGTCACCCTTTCAGTAATCCAAAGTCTTCGGGAAGTGGGAGGTAGAAAAAATTGACGCATTGCCAGATTCACGAATGGCCACCCCTTCTGCTCTCTGTGCCTCCCAATTCTTGGCCAATCCCCATATGTGGGCATGTGCCATAGTATGTGGACAACAACAGCAACTTCTGCTCACTTGGAATATCTGGGCTAGCATGTTTGCAAAAAACATAGGTGATGTTACAGTTGTACTTCTGATCAATATCGCAGTCCTTAGAAATTTAACGTCCGGTAGCAATGGATCCTAGCATGTGAATTTCGCTTAATTTCCCAGCACCCATTCCTTCGAAATTAGTAGCAGCTAAATTCGAGCATTAAGCTGTCACGTGATAGACCGCAGCTGTTCCAAATGCGTCCATTTAGGCGGCGTTCGTGTTATGTCAGAAAATTTTTATCTTGCAATCAACGTTCTTCTTGCAGACATGCATATCTGAAGCAGTTTATGTTTGAACTGTGCGTGCTAAAACAGTAATTTTTCTGTGTTGAACAAAGCCGCTATAGTTTAACAGCTTTCAGCTTTTCCTGAAAAAGGTTAGGAAGAGGGCCAAATTCGACGTCGTATAGGATATTACGCTATATTTATAATAATATGCGCTCTTTTCCAATGTAGAGATAATTATTTAAACGACCATATTAAACGCAGCACCTAAGGTCATTTTTGTTTTCAATATTAAACCGGATCAGGAAACTCATAAGTTACCGTTTTTTCTGGGTACTATGATTCCCTTAAATTTCGTACTAAAGCGTAGCTGGAAAATCACGCAGAAAGTATCTTTTCTTCTATTATTAGTTCCGAAAGAAATGACCTAGAGTTTTATTAAAATTGAAACTGGGTGCTATCTGTCATCCTAATTAAACCTCCTAACAGTATCAATTACCTATAATCAGTGCACGCAACTGACTTGCATACGAAATCACTTTTAGCAGCAAATGACTTGATTAATTAATTTTTAAACATTAAAATATAGCATGTCGAGTCCTGCTGGCGAACTGCTCAGTGCTCCCAGAGAATATGATGTTGCGCCTTTTATTTATTCGAAGCTTGCAACTAGTTTGTGACCTGAACTACTGACGCAATAACTTTATGTATTCCTAATACCAGTGTTGCCTTACTTCCGACAAAAAATAACTTTGATTTTGCGAGTTCGAATTAAGAAGAGTCGCCTGTGTCCCCGTTGGGTGAAGGTGAGAGTTTTCGGTTACGATAGAGAGAGAGAGAGAGAGAGAGAGAGAGAGAGAGAGAGAGAGAGAGAGAGAGAGAGAGAGAGAGAAAGCTTTGCAATGAAATATAAGTATGCCGTAAACGATGGTAGAGTGACGAATTGAAATACGCCTAGCCGAATTAAGCAAAGTTAACGACTTGAGTGCGTACCCGAACACAAGTTAATACCAAGTTAGTTTACAAGTCAGCTCTAAATCAGCTCTTGGCGCAAGGAGAAAAAGAAAGACATGGTCGCGTGATGAAAAATATCGACAACGTTAATTGTCGGCTGTCACTCGTTAGAAGGAGGAGAGATGACGTGGTCGGTTATGTAAACGGTGCTTCGTCGTTAAGATATGAAGTTAACTATAGTTTTCTTCAGGTAGTACATTTCTTCACTGCGGACGGTGCGTCTTTGAACCAAACTTCCTTTTTTCGGCGCGTAGAATGACGCGCCGACGGTTTCGTGGAGAGGAAAGCAGCTAGCAGCAGCATGCGAGCGGCGCCTTTCGCGGAGAGTGGAAACCTTTGCACGTAGTGTCCCCGCGGCGGCGCAGATGGCGCCACGGGCGCGAGAATTTCTGTTGATGCATAGAGTGCGTTCCTGAGTCCATGCAGGGGGCCGATGGCGCTCTCTTTAAACACCGTTCCTTAGAATATTTCTTATTGACTTCAGTTTGGCGTGCATTACGTGGTTTTCCCATTTCCTGCCTTGAATGGCTAGCACAGATGCGCGAGAAGCAAGGAGACCCTCAATTGCTTGAGACCAGCCTTTTGTTTAGTCACGCTGGCTGTTTCATTCAGTCCGTAGCACACGGCTTGTACGAGTCGACGGTAATTACGTGAGTGCCGGTATAAAGCACTGCAAGCAATGCAAGGATAAAATGCAAAATCACCAGTCTTGGTTTTTCTCAACTGCTGAAGATATGGCGTATTTTAAGGTATGTGTAATATGTCAGCCAACAAGAACGCATCATCTCTCAAGCCTTTTGATGAATGCCCGAGCGGGAAGGTAATTTAGTGATGTCTGTTTGAAGAACTTTTTCTTTCTGATGTAAAAAGCATGATTTCAGCGCAGCATATCCCAGGACCTCTCTGGAAGCCTCTGTAGGTCTGTACGTCGGTTGCACGGCGGCTTATACGATGAAAGACTCCCTCGCGGAGAGATCGCAAAGCATTTGTTCACCTGTACCCTGTGCTATGTCGCTAGTTACAGGGTTCTTTCACCTTCCTATCACTGCACGCACTGTACGTGTTGAAGAGGCATGAAGGTTGGCGAATGCGAGAGCGTATGAAAATATAGCAGGGGAGGGTTTTATGAGCAGAAACTGACTGATCTGGCTGGAATTGAAATCAAGGAGTTACCTCGTTCTTTATAATGTTTGCGTCATCACTGTGGCCTCTTCCCTTGCGCTAGAAACATATTTTTAACTCATTGTAAAGAAAATGTATTCACTTAATTCACAGTGATGTGCGTGCCAATTTCAGTTGGCACTTATGGAGTGAGGAAATTACGGAGGGACCAAAAAGTCATTTCTGTTCTACTTGCCTGTTTTCGTGAAATGTTTTTGAAAAACTACTGCACCACAAAGAGGGCTGCATCTGCAACGTTTACATGAAATGGTAGTCTCAATAAATTCCGAGCGGTTCTTGGCTCTAGTTCATAGTTCTTTGAAACCAGAGCTCTAAAAGACACAAAAAGAGATAAAAATTACGCATTTTAGAGGCTAAACAGCTCTCGGTCAAATTGACGAAACGCAAGCATATTTAGCACATTTTCGGACCGTGCATATTTCGTTCAGTGCGAAAAATTTCTTTCAACTACACTGAGCAGTTCTTTAGTTTTCGTTGTGCGAAGTTAACCGTCACCACGAAAAGCGATCCACAGCGGTCTGAGTGCTGAGTCGAAATAGTTTCCTTCCGTCAACGATTAACGCAAGTTGATCTCAATTTTACCACGTTTCTGCGTTTTCAGCGGCCAGTAGTTGATGTGTGTGCAGGCAACATTTTATAGGTCAGATTCTGCAGCGAGGAGAAAGAGTCTGTTATGACACTCAGTATTCGCGCAGACTCTCTGAACTGTAATTTTCGCAAAATTACAATTTTCAAAATACACCCATTGGGTCACGTGGTGTTCACTACTGAGGGCCAACAGATGGCACCAGTGGCTGATTTGTCCAGAATAGCTGGGAATGCTGCCCTCCAGATTGCACAAATGCTCACCGCAGGAAATTAGCTGTACGCAAAGACGGAATATAGCTAGTATTACTTTTTTTAGCTTCCAGCTCTGAGTTTCCCGACGGTGAGAAAATCTTCCAAGTGACAGTGAGAATGCGACGCAACCTTGTGCGTAGCAATGCAAACTAAAATGCTTTTGGATAAGCTGGAAAGCACACGCGCTGTCAAAGTATATGGCAGGAGACTTTGGCGAAAAAGAAATTCAGTTTTTTTTTTTTCAGAAAAGGCGCATATTGCTTGAGATGTAACAGTGCGCTTTCTAGTTGACAAAATCTCAATCATGCTGCGTAAAGCTATTCCCGAAAGCATGAAGGGTAGCAACAGTGCCTTCCATGAAATTCGACTGCAGGTTTGCGTTGCCACAGGCACATGAATAAGTTTATATTGCAGCTGAGCGGGTTTATACTGCAACTCTGCAAGGCTCGAAGTTTGTGAACGTTTAGTTCGTGACCTTAAAGTGAGTGAAGACAACGCCATCCAATTTTAGCTTAGTGAAAATAGCTTATGTAGATCTTTGCGGCTCTGCTGGGGGTTTTCCAACAGCAAAATACGCAATTTTTGTTGAGAAATTCGCATTTTAAAATTTCCCCTCCACTCGATTAAAACTCTGGATGTCTACTCTGAGAGTGACTCCGTGATCGCAGTTTTGAAGCGTCGGTAACCATCCTTAGATTTTCAATATTTAGAGTTTTTCCCATGATGCCAGATAGAGATAGAAAGAAACAACTTTATTGTTAAGGATCCGATGGTTACGCTCTTTTTCCAGTTAAACTTACGAACTCAAACTTTCTTCAATTATACCTGGCGCAGCGTGTTTCTGTTCACTTGGCATATGATGGACGAACGAAGACAACTGCAGAAAAGGGCTCTACGTATTATTGCCAATGTATCCTTTACGAAACACACTGAACCACTCTTCGAGAAGTATAATATAAGAAAGATTCACGACATTTACACATACAGACTTCTGCGGGATTTTTACTATAGCAGCAGGAAACATAATTTTACGTTAGTGAAAATCGCGAACCTGCATCAGAATGTACCTGCCTACACTACACGCCGCACAGAAATATGGAATGTTTCGAGATACAGAACTAATTATAGCAAACAGATGCTTGAGAATAATTTACCAAGGTTGTTGAATTATCTAATTGAAATGGGTATCGACATTCTAAGCATGAACCCGTCAAACTTTAAAGCCTTCATGCGTTCCTATACTGCATAAAATGTAATATATTTTTGTCTTTATTATTTCTTTAATATCTCTGTCTCTCCTTCATACATATTTGTGAATGTTTCTATGTTTTGTTTTGGGCTTTCTTTATTCACTTCTTGTGTTCTGATGAGCTGACTGCCACCGCTGCTCTGCCAAGTGTACACCAGGATGCAGGACCGGTCAAGCCTCCAGGAGGCTTTTTGCCTGCCATCCTCGACATTATATCTGTATGGTGTAATGTTGGAATAAATATTTGAAAAATATTTGAAATTTGAAAAAAAACTATCTAAGCCGACAAACTAAAGTGAAATACCATAAACCTCTGAGCAGTTCACTCCCAATCTTCAGCCCTGAGTGAGTCTCGATGCAGAGTCAACGCGGAAACCGCATCAACGAAAACGTGGAACGCGTCTTACGACTCCAGAAACACTGCCACCGCATTGTTAGAATGACAAAAAACAGATACCATTATTATAACCGATGATAGTGGTAACACGAAAGATGGATCCCAAGAGCTAGTCGGACTACCTTGTCACAGTGGCTTTCGTAATCCCTCTAGCAGCACGTTTGACTGACCTTGCGTGATCGTCGCATAGTCGTAGCCGTCGTCGTTGTCATAATCGTCACGATAATTATCATCCTACCACCCCAATCGCCA
Organism: Amblyomma americanum; assembly: GCF_052857255.1. Taxonomy (NCBI): domain Eukaryota; kingdom Metazoa; phylum Arthropoda; class Arachnida; order Ixodida; family Ixodidae; genus Amblyomma; species Amblyomma americanum. The sequence continues at coordinate 8,385,175 of NC_135498.1, forward strand.
CCATGTCTGCTGCGGGACAAAGGACTCTCCTAATCATTTTTAATTAGCCCGTCCCGTCCTACGGCTGCCGCATAGCACTTTGAATTTATTAATTTGGACACCTGCCTCTCTTCCGCCCTTTGCTGCGTTTGCCCACCTCCTGAAGCCAGTCTGTCAGACGGTCGGTTATCCGTTTCCACCATCACGTGTCCCGCCAAAGCCCATTTTCTCTTTTTGATACAGACTTAGTTCGTCCTCCATAATCTGTCGTGCTATAGGGCATGGTACGCCCCTGTTTAAGACCGCCTTCTTCAAATTATTTTCTTCTTGTGGCTGTAAAATTTTGTGCCTGCCAGAGAGAGAGAGAGCCGAAATTGCAGGCATTCCTTCATACTCCTTCGCACTGTATGTTCCTTTATACGTTTCTCTGGACGCTTGTGCATGCTTTCCCGCTACACAGAAGCAGTCGTCACAACAGCGCAACGTTGTTGCGCTTTATATGTACAGGGCGTTCAATATTCGACCTCGCGGACAGCGTGCAATTTTTAATATAACCGTGCACATTGACCGCAGTGGCTAGAAAGTTATTTAATATCAAGTAGTTACAGGAGCCCGCAAACGACAACTATCCTCGCATTGTGTGCCCACCTGGTCACAAATTCCGCATATTAAAACAGATTTTGTGTACTTCTTGTCGTTTGTTTAAAAAAAGAAAACTCCGGAAGATGTAATTTTGAGCGCATTCTAAATCAGTGCATACGTTCCCTTGTTCCGTAATACATTTCTAATAAGCTTTTTCACCCGTTCTTCTGTTCATTAAGACATGCCTAATAATCTTGATTTCTGGCAGACAAAAGTCGTTGCACATAAGTCCTGTTCTATAAATGTCTTAACTTGAGCGACATAATCTAACACGCCGCAGTGCAAGAGCAGTGTACAAACAGATGTCGCCCTGCGTTTCTTTAACTTTAACAGGGAAGTCTTCTAGGTGTTTAGACACTGCTAGTAATAAGCCGCCACCGCGGCCTAAAAAGCGGTCACATCGGAACACGGTGTAATCTGTTTTGTAATGAAAAACACATGGTGTCGCGTACGAAACCGTTCTTCCCAGTTTCCGTTAACACAATTATATATTGGATGATGCAGTGCCAGATAGACAGGAAAAACAATCACGGTAACGGATGACACTGTGTATATCGACCGAGTTATTTTGGGATGTTTGTGTACGTCGATGCGTCTGGTCGCTTAGTAAAGGGGAAGAGCTGGGTTGTGCCATTTTGGTGACAACACATGCGCCATTTGTTTCCAGGATAGTATCAGTTGCTTAACAGAATATACAGCGCTTACTGTTTAGAAAAGGTTTGTTATAGCTGAAGTTGAACGTTTTGTCAGTTGCTGTTCATTTGGTGAATTCGACCAGCTTTCTTCCCGTGGGCCTAATAGATCGGAAGGAAACTTAGGTTATCCTGGCCTTTGATCCTTCCAATGTTAACTTGGCGCTGAATATTTTTTCATTGTTTCTTTTTTTAACCGGCAGACTTGACTAGTCTATAGGCCCCGACTTTCCTAAATCTGTGCACGTACCCGATGACCACGCACAGAATGGGTTTCTTGTATATTTAAGGATATTTTATTTTCTATGATGCATTTTTTTCTTGTGAATCAGCCCATATGCTCGCCTGTGATTTCGAAAAATACAAGATTATTCCTATGTGATCTATTCCCTAAATTATTCAGACGTACACTGAGTGTCTCGTTCTTTTTTATTAGTCTTTCAGCGGTTTTTTTTCTCAGAGGCTAAGCTATTCCGGTATGATTCTAAAATTCTCAACTTTTTTTTCGACTGTATCCTGTCTGTCAGAAATGTGCGCTATTTTGTATTTTAGTTCATCCGGACTGGTTCAGAGAGTTAGAATTTAATCAAAGATGCCCGCCTGCCTTCTTCAATTTTGGATTTCTGTTCTCTAAAGTCACGAAGCATTGAAAAAATGGCATTTTTATCAAGGCCGCCCGGTATATCAATCTGTGCTGCCCCTTAGGTATATTTACTATGGTTATGCACGGGATTTATTTCACACCACCCGCTAGCAAAAGTTGTAAAAAAAAAGCACTCGAAGGGACAGCCTGAAAGCAATTCTGGGCATGGGGCGCAATTAGCAAAACATCAGTGCATTGCCGAGCACGCTTCTTTGCCCAACATTTAGAGTCAAGGGCTTAACTGCGCTTTAACATCCATCCCAGCGCAGCTATGCACAGAGCTATATTGAAAATACGCACTGCTTTGTCATGATCTCGATCCACAGCTGTAGATGAGTTCGTCGCGGTCAGGGCCAAATCCAGCGTAAATCCGGTGCGAATCCGGGGTGAAACCGCGGCGCCTCGGAGAAAGAGAGCACGATTTTACTATACCTCTAGTGATAATGGACAAAACGATGGTGTGCCGATATTACAGTTTATAACAGTTATGATGCTTTGCACAAATATTTGTACACCCAGTAGAAAATGAACAGTTGGTCTTTTTCATTTATATGAACTGGTGGGCATTTCTGGAGGGCTTCAACAGACTCATCATCATCATCATCATCATCATCATCATCATCATCATCATCATCATCATCATCATCATCATCATCCCAACTACGCCCACTGCAGGACATAGGCCTCTCCCGTATCTCTCCAATTAACCCATGTCCTGTGCCAGCTGCGGCCACCTTATCCCCGCAAAAAGGCGGTAGGAATGACAAGAGACGTTTGAAAGGCTGAAGTATTAGCGTCGTACCCGCCTAAGTCAAGGACGAGGTGGCCCTTAATCAAACCACTGCGGGGGGCGAAGAAAGGTGATAGTCACAATCAACGTTGAACTCACGGAAACTGCGGTCTTCTGCGGTCTTCTGCAGACCTGCGGTCTTCTGCGTTCGTGCAGCGTGCGTAACGCGCATAGCGAGCCGAAGACAAAGTATTACGCGAGGGGGGGGGGCAGCTCCGGAACGGGGCACAACCATTAGCGAAGCCCGCACACGGAACGGCCTTGATGCGAATGCCGCCCCTCGCTTGGCGGCCTGCGGCAGCAGAGATTCATATTTCGTCGTCCGGCGGCTGAAAAATCGCCCGTCCAGGACCCCCAGCGCTAATAGGAAGCGGGCCCGCGTAGACGTTAGGCGCGTGGGTCCCCGACGTCACAGTGGCGCCGAGGCACCCCGGCCCGGGGCCAGTGTCGTCTCCTGTGCCATCCGCAAAACGTTTGCGACCATTAATTGCCGGCCTTTTGTCCGTTCCCCCAGGCTCGGTATATACGACTGCAAGAAGCCGCGTTGTGTTGGCGAAGATGACGTCGCGGGCCCATAGAGCGGGAAACAAACGTGCGTAACGTACGCAGAGTCCGTTTATATCGAAATTCGTGTATATATATATATATATATATATATATATATATATATATATATATATATATATATATATATATATATATATATATATATATATATATATATATATTGTAGTGTGGTAATCTTCATCGATATAACCACTGACATGCGTCGCGTGCTGCCGCTCTCAAGGACGAAGAAGTTGTTCGCTGCCTTGCTCTTTCGCCACGCCTGACGCTTCGCTGCGAGTCTCCCCTGAGCGGCTGGAATCATCTGGGTTCACCGAATAAACACACCCCTACAATTGGTGCAGGTGCTGCTGGGTACGTTCCCGTCCACCCTGGAACTAAGAAGCCGCACGTTACCCTCTGCTTCCAGCATGCCGGATGACACTGCCACGACATCGTCGCCCCTCCCAACCACCGTGCTGTGTTCTGGAGCTCTACGGCAGCGTGATCCGTGCTTCTTCAGTGGCACAGCCGACCAGGACGTCGACGATTGGTTGGCGGCATATGAGCGCGTCAGTAGCTACAACAGATGGGACGACGCTATCAAGCTAAGCAATGTAATCTTTTATCTGACTGACGTGGCGAACCTCTGGTTTCGCAACCATGAGGCAGACCTGCCATCTTGGTCTGCATTTAAAAAGAATTTTGCAGAAGTGTTCGGCCGCCCTGCAGTTCGCAAGCTCCGGGCAGAACAACGCTTGCGTGAGCGCACTCAGCAAGTCGATGAGTCGTTCACTAGTTATATAGAGGACATCGTGGACCTATGCAAGCGTGTCGATCCGCTAATGACTGAAGCGGATAAGATCGAGAACATCATGAAAGGCATCTCTGACGACGCGTGCCAAATGCTCTGGGTAAAAAATCCTGCCACGGTGAGTGACGTGATCAAGCTTTGCCAGAGCTACGACGTGCTTCGTAAGAAGCGCGCTTCTACCCGGCGGTCCGGTGTTAGAGACGACGCCATCTCTACACTTGCGCTGGGCGGTTCTACCCCATCAGAGGACAGCCCTTTACTTCAGCAAATCAAAGCCTTCGTTCGAGAAGAGGTCGCCCGCCAGCTATCGCTGGTCCCTCAGTTACAGGATAGTGGCCGCCTTGTTCCTGACATGGCTCCGTCTTTGGCCCCTACCATACGGCGTGCCGTTCAAGATCACATCGCTGACGTTCTTCCTCCCAGCTCCATGCTCCCGCCCAGCCCTGTGCTGCCGCCCAGCCCCGTGCCAGCGCAAGTAACGGCACCACTGACTTACGCCCAAGTTGCGGCCAGGCCGCTCATGCCATCAGCATCTCTTTCCTACCAGGCCGCTCCTTCCAACCTTCCTTCGCCTTTGCCTGGGTCTGCATTCCATGTCCCTATTCCAAGGGTACGCCAACGCCCTACGAACCCTTGGCGTACCGCGGACAACCGACCAATCTGCTACTCTTGCGGGCTGCCGGGCCATGTCGCACGCCTTTGCCGCCAACGCCTTCCACCTTCTCGACCTGAACTATGGAACTACTCCTACAATACAGACCAGCCCTCGCCGAGAAATCCGCCCAGTTCCGAATTTGTATCTCGTGACAATCAAACGTACACAGCTCGCCGATCACCTTCCCCTCGTCGCCGTTCCCCGTCCCCACTCCGACGTTCTACCGGCACCGTTGAGGGAAACTAACAGTCGCAGTTCCCGGGGCAAGAACTGCGCTTGGTTCGAACTCTTCAAGTCCTCGGTGTTCTCCCACTAACGTAATTCAAGTGTTTGTCGACGGCGTCGCAGTACTCGCTCTAGTCGACACGGGCGCTGCCGTATCAGTCATCAGTGAAGCTCTTTGCCGTCGTCTTCGTAAGGTGACCACCGCACTTTCCGACTTTTCGCTTCGCACCGCCTCATCACAGCGCATTCATCCCTCAGCGGCGTGCACGGCCCGTGTTCTCATCGAAGACGTCTTATACACCATCGAGTTTATTGTACTGTCTCGCTGCTCACACGACATCATCCTGGGCTACGATTTCCTTTCCACTCATCATGCCGTTATTGACTGCGCCCGCGCGGAAGTTTCCTTTTTACCTCTTTGTGATACCGTCTTGTGTGACGTCCCTACCCGGCCTGCAAAACTCCTCGTCGCCAGTGACACAGACATTCCTCCATTTTCTGCTGCCCTCGTTCCACTCTCCTGTGAAAGCGTTATTAGTTCGACTGTCTTCTTCACACCTTCCGACGCCGCTTCACGCCATCCCTGCCTCCTGCTTCCATTTGCGGTCCTCAAGATCGAAGATGGCCTTAGTGCAATGTACGTCTCAAATCCATTTTCGTGCCCGTCCGTCCTGCTACGCGGCGAGTGTCTCGGTCGTATTGAAGAACTTGATCCCGCGCTTGTAAATACTCTTCCTGCAACGCCTACTTCATTAGACGTTAATGTGCTCAGCTCTTGCGATACAGCGACCGCTTCGACACCACCCGATGTTCTTCAACAAGCTATTGACGCAGATCTCCCACCCGCACAACGCGATCAACTCGCTGCTCTTCTACAGAACTTCACTTCTGCCTTCGACCTTCCTCACACTGCTCTGGGTCGCACGTCTGTCGTTACGCACGCAATCGACACTGGTACAAACGCACCTTTACGACAGCGTCCTTATCGCGTGTCGGCCTCTGAGCGCCAAGTCATTGCTGACAACGTGGACGACATGCTTCGCCGGGGCGTCATACAGCCATCTAACAGTCCATGGGCTTCTCCGGTTGTTTTGGTCACCAAGAAAGATGGTTCCATCCGGTTTTGCGTCGATTACCGTAGGCTTAACAAAATCACGCGCAAAGATGTCTATCCTTTGCCGCGAATCGACGACGCCTTGGACTGTTTACAGGGAGCCGAGTATTTCTCCTCTTTGGATTTGCGCTCCGGCTACTGGCAGGTACCGATGGCTGATAATGACCGCTCGAAAACTGCCTTTATAACACCGGATGGATTATACGAGTTCAACGTTATGCCCTTTGGCCTCTGCAATGCCCCGGCTACTTTCGAGCGCCTGATGGACACTGTTCTTCGTGGACTCAAGTGGCAGACCTGTCTTTGTTATCTGGACGACATCGTAGTTTTTTCTGCCGACTTTTCTTCTCACCTTCTCCGCCTAAAGGATGTCCTCACGTGTCTCGCCGGCGCTGGGCTTCAGTTGAATTTGAAGAAGTGCCACTTTGCCGCTCGAAAACTCACAATTTTAGGCCACGTAGTTTCTAAGGACGGCATTCTTCCCGACCCCACCAAACTTCGCGCAGTTGCAGAGTTCCCGAAGCCAACCTCCCTGAAGCAGCTTCGGAGCTTTATCGGCCTCTGCTCCTACTTTCGACGTTTCATCTTGAACTTCGCCTCTATCATCGCTCCTCTGACCCAGCTCCTTGCCGGCAGCTCCGACCTTTCCGCCTGGACTCCAGCCTGCGATAAAGCCTTTGACACTTTACGCCGCCTTTTGGTTTCGCCGCCCATTCTACGCCACTTTGATCCGGCTGCGCCTACGGAGATCCACACTGATGCCAGCGGTATTGGGCTTGGTGCCGTCCTTACCCAACGTAAGCCTGGTTACAGCGAGTATGTTGTGGCATACGCCAGCCGAACATTGACAAAGGCAGAATCTAATTATTCAGTCACAGAAAGGGAATGTTTGGCCATTATTTGGGCTATCGGAAAATTTCGTCCTTATGTGTATGGTCGACCGTTTTACGTTGTGACCGATCACCACGCTTTGTGCTGGCTTGCCTCTCTGAAAGACCCATCCGGTCGCCTTGCTCGCTGGGCTCTTCGTCTCCAGGAGTTTGACATTCATGTCATTTATCGATCAGGGCTGAAGCATACGGACGCGGATGCTCTTTCCCGCTCGCCATTGCCTAGAGATAATTCGTCTGACCACGTCTGTGCCTACGATATGTCGACTCTTACAACTATCGACATGGCTACCGAGCAGCGGAATGACCCCTGGATCAATGCACTTTTGAATTTTCTCTCAAGTCCTACTCCCGGTCATTCCTCCAAAGCGCTCGTCCGCCAAGCACACCACTTCTCCATTCGTGACGGTCTTCTCTATCGCCGCAATTATTTGCTTGATGGACGGAAGTGGCTTCTAGTCATCCCGCGTCATCTCCGCGCCGACATTTGTGCTGCGTACCATGGTGACCCACAATGTGCTCACGGTGGCGTATTGAAAACCTACACACGCCTACGTCTGCGATTTTACTGGCGTGGAATGTACCGCTTCGTAAGACATTTCGTGCGCGCTTGCGAATCTTGTCAACGCCGAAAAACTCCTCAGAAGTCCTCTGTTTCGTTGCAGCCGTTACCCTGCCCTGCTCGTCCGTTTGACCGCGTTGGCATAGATCTCTATGGCCCTCTTCCGACTACTCCTGCTGGAAACCGGTGGATTATTGTGGCAGTAGACCATCTGACTCGCTACACTGAAACATCACCGTTACCCTCTGCCTCTGCAAGAGACGTTGCTTTGTTCATTCTCAACAACTTGATTCTTCGCCACGGGACTCCGAAGGAACTGCTCAGTGACCGCGGACGCGTTTTCTTGTGCGACGCTCTCGAGGCCCTACTGAAAGAATGTCGCATCATTCATCGCACCGCTACTTCTTACCACCCTCAGACGAATGGCCTGACAGAACGCTTCAACCGTACTCTGAGTGACATGCTGGCCATGTACGTCAACGACGCTCATTCCAACTGGGACCACGTTCTTCCCTTCGTAACCTACGCGTACAACACTGCGATACAGACCACCACTGGATTCTCTCCCTTTTTTCTTCTTTACGGGCGCGAGCCAACCTGCACAATGGACGCGCTTTTTCCCTACCGCCCTGATGTTTCTGAATCGACGCCACTCTCGGACGCCGCCCAGTATGCAGAAGAATGCCGTCAGCTCGCTCGTTCGCTCACAAAGGAAAATCAATGGCAACAAAAACACCATCGTGACACTGGTGTGGCGCCTTCATATGCGCCCAACTCCCTGGTGTGGCTCTGGGTTCCTGCCACAACCGCCGGCCTGTCAAAGAAGCTTCTTGCTCGGTATCACGGTCCATACCGAGTGCTTCAACAAACATCTCCTGTGAACTACGTAGTTGAGCCCGTTACGCCATCTGCGGACTTGCGTCGCCGTGGACGCGAAATAGTTCATGTGGACCGAATCAAGCCCTACTACGATCCGTCTGTCCTTTCGGCACCATGAGTCGCCAGGATGGCTCCTTCTCTGCCCGGGGGGGAAACTGTAGTGTGGTAATCTTCATCGATATAACCACTGACATGCGTCGCGTGCTGCCGCTCTCAAGGACGAAGAAGTTGTTCGCTGCCTTGCTCTTTCGCCACGCCTGACGCTTCGCTGCGAGTCTCCCCTGAGCGGCTGGAATCATCTGGGTTCACCGAATAAACACACCCCTACAATATATATATATATATATATATATATATATATATATATATATATATATATATATATATATATATATATATATATATATATATATATATATATATATATATATATATATATATATATATATATATATATATATATATATATATATATATATATATACCTAAAACTGTTTCGAATTAGCGGTGTGGGATAAACGTACAGGTGAACGGAAAAAGTTATCTGTAATTTAGCATGAGATGCATTATAGGGCAGCTTCGTTTTCGATAGCACGGGAACCACTGGCAGATCGATAGTATTCTTCCGGCCGCAGATACCACACAGGTGCGCAAAAGCAGCAGTAGCACCTTGACACCTTTTCTATATTTATTCGGCTCCGGTTCTCTAAATCTGAAAATTTGCTCCGTCGGCGCCCCGGCACAAGGAAGCCCCGGAAACAGTGCCTTAATTGCAGACACCAACAATTAGGACACAATTTTCGAGAGGTCGACGCAGGGTGAAAGCGGTCTTTTCATTGCAAACCGGTAACTTTACATCTTTTTCTCCTTATTGAGCACACGAAAGACAAAGGAGCCCCGGCTCTTCTAAAGAGAGAGGGGGATAATCGTGAGAACAGGAGAAAGAAGCTAACCAACATACCGAAGACCACGGGCACAACCCACGCTGAAGACAACTCAGTCGAGGTTTACAGCGCAGCTGTGTATGACCCGCTTCACAGTTGAGTGTCAGCGGTGGTGTATTAGATCACGTGACCACACCTTTTCGTGACTGGTGACGCTTTTTTTTTTGCGGCAAAACGTGCTGTCATTAATGCTAAGTTTAAGCTTAAAGTCGGAATACCTTTACCAGCAACTCAAGTAAACTCTTAACATTGGTGATGAAGTTTATGACGCGGGTTTGCTTTCGTCTATTTTGCGCATTTAGTTTTTCTTTTGGGCCTCGTTGTGCCATGAAGTTGCACTAGCGGTCGCAAAACCAAAATTATATTCAGACGCGCAATCCTTCGTATTCTGTTCTATGCAACTGAAATATCTGACGTCACCGCAGCTTGTTTGTAGAACCGGCCGGTGATGGAGACATTTGTACTCTATTTTAAAGAGATAGCGTTAAAGGCCCCGTTCACCAGAAAATCCGGTGTCGGCGTTGTTGTCTGCGTTGTGAGCGAAAAATCACGAGCATAGCTCTGGCAGCTGGTGGTACCCATAGAGCAACCTTAGAGGCAGTTGGGCCACCTAGGTCACGGGACCTTGCGGCTTCATCACAACCTGCCCACCGGATAGTGAGCAAACCGTCCACCGTGGTAGGTGGCAGTTAAATTAATTATTAGCCACTCGGGAAGAGCACCTGGGGCGCACGAGGCCCACTGGTGCAGGAGCACCTGCAATCGCAAGGCAGTGGCACATCGCTTAACCTCTGCACCACGACAGGAGGGGTATGAAGACTGTAAATAATTTATAATAAATGTAAAGTATATTTCAAAATTAATGTAAAGTAGAATGTATTGTGAATGTAGAGAATGACCTTCTGCTTATATGGAAATTAACCCATTCCCGCTATCGCGTCATGCCCTTAAGGCAGAGCTTAAGCGTCTTTTCTGCTCTGTAGCATATACGAACGCGGTTTTTCGGTGAAACAGCGTCATTGTCATAATAGGAAGTACCTATCCATCTGTCCACAGACAAGCTTCTGTCAATCCTCAGTGCTCCTTGCAAAAAGGACTTTGAGGATAAAGTGAAGTTTGCCCATATCGATAGGGAACCGCGTTCTACTCACAAAAAGACCACTCTCCCCGAAAACTGAACTTTCATAAGCTAGAAAAGGCCCCAAAAGCGGAGTATAGGGGCTGCCATCATCGGCCGATTTCGTGAATAAATTGTATGCATCCACACCGAAATTTTCCGCTCGGATCTCAGAGGCTCAGCTGCACTGCCTTTCACTTCAAAATGGTAGCAACTACATAGTCATTTTCTGTGTAGAAGTCACAGCTATGAATCTAGTGACCAGAAAAAATTTTAATTCAATTTTCACAGCTATAAGTGCTTTTTTTTTTATGCCCGACAAACGTTAATTCACCTAGAAAAAGCCACACAGTCCATTTTTATCGAGAACAGTTGCAAGCAGTTGTCATCAGTGCCCCTTAATTGTATAGCGCTATTTTCGCTTTTTGAACGCTATTACTATTACCGATAGGCAGAGAAAATTACGTCGGCTGACACGTCACCGTGCTCTTCAGCGTTTATCAAGTAGACTACAGTGGAGCATTAGAATCTTTGTTTGCTCAGCTATTTTGTGTTGTGTCTTTGCCTATAAAGACGCGTTTTAATCTTCTTTTAGTAAAGAGCAACATGCGTTTCGAGCAAAACAAGTTTTTTTTTTCTTTTCCTGCAGTAGTTATTTGCAGTTGTGAAGATATTGTTCCCGCATGACCTTTTGCTCGTGCTCAGTATGTTCAATGCATAATACGAAACCATGTTTCACTCACAAGTGAAAAAAAAAAACACAAGTGTACCGGGCCGAAATAATAAAATAATGTTATTCGCATTCTGTAAATGCAGTAATAACTCATTAACATTCACACGAATGTAGCCAATTATGAGAAAGCTGTTTAGCTCTTTTTTTTTTTTCGTAGTATTCGGCCGCACTCCTCTGGGGGCTCCCATGGTTAAAACGTATACTCCAAATTGAGGTATTTCCACTAACACATTTAACTGTTAGTATTCTATATATTTTTTTCTAGATTTTTTTTGTGCCATTTAACAATGGCTCTAGAGGCGACACACCTTGTTGTCGTCGAGTTCTGCCAGTTAGGTATGCGGTCGATAAGAATGAACAGGATCAACAGAAATGCATTGTTGTATTATGGTGGCCACAGTTTCAAAACATCGTGGCTAATCTACGCTCTAACTCGCGCGAAGAAAGCGGGAGCTGCACTGTTTCTTGAGGAGCAATTTGTTACGATGATACCATTATCAAGCCCAATATCATTACCATTACTGATTCGTCCTCCCTTAGGTATGCAACCGTTTTCATGTTTTACCACCAAGCCTTATTCATTGTCTTTTCCCGTCAGTTTTTGATTGTTGTGTTTTAGCTCCTGACATGGCTGCTTTGATGTTTCCCATGCCCTCCCTCTATAAATGAAAATTTGCGACTGAAGATAACTGAAAAGTGACCCATCAGACACTTTTCGCAGCAGTATATCCGGTTCACTTTAATTAAACGACATCATTGCACCACCAATGCTTGGCTTTAGATGTGTGAAAAATGGTGCGAAGAAAAAAGAAAATTCGAGAGGAGCGATACACCATGCCCTGACACACAGGGGCTATGTCACAAGCATGCCTACACCAGTCTTTTCCGTGCCGGGCGTTCGATGCAGCTTACGGGGCAGGGCTCACATCCGGCTTAGCGGCAGCAACCCGGTCACCCATCGCTCGGCTCGTGAGCGGAGTGACTGGACGGACGGGCCGAAGGCGAGGGGTGGGATGGGAGGGGGTAACTATGTCCGTGTTAGTGCGTACGCCGGTGTTACGTGTGCGTGTCCCCCTTCTGAGCGCCCACGATTGGCCCGGGTGGCGGCCAATGAGCGCCGGCGGTCCCGCCCCACTCGCTGCGTTCATTTTGTTTCTCTCTCACCCTCTCCTCTTCCTTCTCCGCCATCGCCTCCGCCCATTCTTTTCTTGTCCTCGGCCCCGATCGGTGGCGCCACACAGCGCCGACCGGGGACGTTACGTCGTTTGTCATTTGAAAATGTTCGAACTATCGATCTCGAATCCCGCGCGGCACGGCTGTGCTCAGGAACGCGCTCGCTGGGATTGAATTGGGGCTCGCGCATCGTTACCTAGGAGGGACGGAGCGCTATCTCTTTTTCCCCGTGCGTGTGTGCGCCCGAGTGCAGCACGTTCGCCGCAACCGCACCTTTAACCCCCAAGCCTCGTTCCCTATCGGACGGACCTACCCGGCGCCCCTGCATGATACTCATCATCTTCGCTGAGGGAACAAGAGAGAGATTTATTCCATTGCCAGAATGGAAGCGGAGAATGGGCCTTCGCGTTCCGGCTACGGCGCGCACACCTTTCGTGCACAGGCGATGTGTGTGGTTCTGCGGGAGGCGAGATAAAAGAGATCTCCGCGATGCAGTGAAAGGGGGGTAGCCGAGTTAGTTGAGTATTTTGGTGGTGGACATAGCTGGTGAGCCGCGCCGAGATGATAACCGAACATTCCAAAGAAATGCAAGTTACACTGTGTGATAATCGCCGTAAAAAATAATAAATAAAGAACAAGAGGGAGTGTAACAGATCACGGTCATTCGTTTTGTTTTGTTTCCGCTGATAAGTCATATCCGAAGCGCCGTTCCGTTTTCGTGCTCTCTTTTTTTCTGGACGGTTGGGGAGCGAATGGGGCCGAGCGTTGCTAGATCGTTTCACGTTCTATGCAGAGGCAGATTTATGGAAACCGAGAAGCGAAGAAAGAAATTAAAACGAGATTTAGTACACTTTCCGCTGAATGAAACTGGGATTGAACTCTTGTTCAGCGGCTCAATTCTGAGGCGTCGCTATGGGATGAATTTCATGCCCGAAAATAAGGTCGATAGAGACGTTTCTTGCAGACTTCATAGACTGCTGTTTTCTTTATTGCCTTTCCTCGCTTGTGATTCGAAAGATGTCCGAGTTAGTAATAAAAACAACAAATAATTCATGACTACTGTTCTTTCACATTCTAATGTATTCTTCAAACATTTCATGACATTCGTTATTCTCTTGACGGCATATAAAGGGTTTCGAACCCATGGAGGCGGTGGGAACAGATCAGCTTCGCTGGCCACTGCATTGAGTAGTATACGCCATCGCCACAGCCGAACACCCCGCGTGAATGATTTGGCATTCACAGCTCTGTAAAGTAGTCTTAAGTACCATCCGTAATGTTTCATTTTATAAATCGAGGGGGCATGAGCTGAGCGAAGAAGAGATTGTTCTTCTGACTGTGTAAGGCCAGCTCCTCTAGCTGTATTCCTAGCAGCGAAAAAAAAAAATGTTACACGTGTGTTGCGTGAGCTTGAATTCTCTCTATAAAGCTTTTTTTTTTTCTGCGCTGCTTCTTTCGATGCCATAGCTGAGGGCAGTATCTGGCAGGCCTCAAATACATGCGCATCTCGCTTTTGTTGATATACTCTCTTGAGCTTCTGATAAGTGTGAGGCAATTGCGCGAATATCTACAATAACACGTCAAATAGCGAAAAAGTTTTAAACTCATAACTGGTCTACACGGTGCGCGTTAAATACCCAGAGCCGTATTTTCTCACGATTGCATGCTTTCCGGTTCCATATTAATGAATTCCTTCGTCACTTTTCCATTAGCCATCCCCGCCTTTGATACTCAGTGAACGAAATATTGCTTGCTGATGCTGAAGCCACCTTTAATGTCATATCTGGCGCCACAGGCAGTAGCTGCCACTTGTAAAGTGTAGATTATATGAATATGGAAATAAATCGGCCTCAGATGTACACTTCTTTCATCACCACGTCTGTCTAAACGATTGGCGTATAAAGTAAGCTGTCCGTGTAGGTTTATTATATGCAGAGTCATGCACTGCACTCAGCCATATGTGTTCATCATCGCATCGCCGCTTAAACACAGCAAATGACTGACGTGTAAGGTATGTTCTGTGTGACCTAACGTCTCGAAGAGGCACAGGCCATGGGTGACACCGCTGCGTAGGGGTACAGGTTACTTTCTACCGAAAATATTCTTTAACATGCTCTAACATCCCAAAACACATGGACGGTTTTGCATTTCGCTCCATTCAAAATGAAGCCGCTGAGGACTCGCGGGATTCGATGCCGCGACCTTACAACGCAGACGAACCGGGTTTCATTGAAAAACGTCGTTACGTCCACAAGCTTCCTATAGGTGTTGACGGAGGAAAGGAATCGCGACCTGAGGTAGGACTTAGGGCTGAGGATTGGGTGGCACAAGCGATGTACATGCGACCTGTTTCTAGTCGCGGTTCGTGTTCTTCCACAAAACTTCATCCTGTTGAGGTTTATTAAGATTCAGCTTGTGGAGCGGGCATCAGAGATGGCGATCCGCCCTTGGCGACTCGTTAGGAGTGCCAACATTTATCGCAGCTCTTTGACCTGTTGCCGAAATCCCCCTAAGGTCCCTGTATTGAAATCCAGCACACTGGTCGGTCGGAAACTCCGACGTTATTAGTATGTCAGTCTACTTGCGACATTCTGATAAACATCTCTGAGGCGGTTATTGTGCATATTCGAGGGAAGAGCAACCCGGGGCGCACAAGACCTATAGCGGGGAGCAGCTGCACCTGCCATCGCATGCAGGGCAGGGGCAGTATCGCTTAACCTCCGCACCACTGCGTCAGGAGACGTATGAGGAATTCCAGGGGTCTATGAATATGAATTAGAGAATGACCAGTTCCGCATATATGGGCATTAACCCACCAAAGCTGCCGCGTCATACCTTTAAGATGAATTTTGTCTCGTCCAACTTTTGGTGCAGGATGTATAGACATGACGGAAACAAACAAATTATTAGAATAATGGAAATAAGTAATTGCAAGCTCCGTCACCAGCCATGGCCCTGTCCACTCTTCCCATCAGAAGCGCAGTGCGCAGACGCCAGTTCTCGTCAAGCCCCAGGTATACGTAGCACATGCAAGCCTCCTGTATACGGCTGCTTCAAGGACTGAAGTTTAATTCTAGAGCAGGCGAGTTCGGATAGAATAGAGGAATAAAATACAGAGCGACAGAACATGCGGCTGATATTAATCTCGAGACGTCTTTGCTGTAGGTTTCGAGAGAGGAACTTTGGGTTCGAGGAAAACTAAGGACAAGTCCATCCAGCTTTTGTTTACAGCAAAACTCGATTCTATGGCTTTTTCTGTCTATGTGTGTCCGTGAGCAAAACGTGCATTTATAGGTGAGAAAATTGGATTTAAAAAGTTCCCGCCAATGGGGTAAAACTTGCGATGTGCGTAACGAAAATGATTCCGTGATTACCATTTGAAAGGAAATGTCAATGTATGCTAGCCTCAGTGATCAGCGCAACAAAAAGGTCTTGACGCACCGCAGTTTTTATGCGAAAACGGCCGATCAGGGCGATACCTGTAATTTATTTTTAAAGATATTATATCTGGTGGAAAAGCTCCGTTTTCTGTGAAAGTAATGTCTTCGCAAAAAAAAAAAAGCGGTAGTGTATTGGTACAGACCAAATTCAATTCGTGCTCGGTGTCCTTTTAAGTGTACAAGCTGTCAAGGGGTGTAATTGGAGGAAAAAATATGTGTCGCTACCCTGCAGGATGCACTTTTAAAATATAATAAAATATCTGATATTAATTCGAGAGCATTAGAATCATCACAGCGGAAAAAAAATCGAGGTTAGTGACATAATTCCCAGGACCGAAATTAACATCAGCAGCGCGGAAGTGGCAACTGTGCGTTTCGATGTATCTTCACTTCATCCATGTCGCCACATCTAGACACTTTCGGGGAAACATCTACCCCTATGCAGATGACCCGAAGAGATGAGGTTGCGCGGAGACAGACGAGTAGGGTTCGCAAACACAACCACGTAAGAATGGCACAAAACTCGGTGTAAAGGAATCAACAGCTTCTAATGCAATCGCAGTGACAACACGTAATGTAATTACTTGTCATTTTGTTGACTTTCTCCCTCAGACTTTTTAAAGAGATGATATGGTATTTAGTTGCGTTTTCCTCCCATTTTCACGTTTCCAAGCGCGTTTGGCGGCCGAAAATAGGCTTTTTATTTGAAATGACCTCGAATCAATGCTCGCGTTGTGTCAACTCCCTCTTAAATAGCTTTCAAAACTATCGACCTGAATTCGTTGGCTCAAACAATGCACAATTTTATCTCACATTTCTTCTGCTTTTTCTCCTTTTAATGCGAATTTCGCATGTGACATATTTTGACGCTCTTTAAACAAATTCATTTATCACGCTCCTCATGTGCGGTGGCGAGAACCGCGTGACTACAGAATTACTGTCTCGATGCGCGTGGTTGTCTACGTGCGGCGCAGCCAGGCTGGGCAGCGCAGACCAAGCGTGTTGGGACAGCGGGGACGACACTCTGCATTCAAGGCGCGCACGGGCTTCGTGTAACTGTTATCGCGCAGCTACACAACATGTGCTCCAGAGGCGCACGTTGAGGAAAAGTGGCATTGTTCTTCGCTCTGGGTTGAAAGGCATTGTGGGCTGTCTGGGCGACGCTTCGAGCTGTTGGTGCTGTCATATATGCTGCTGTCTTCTCGACGTTGACATAGCCGCGTCACAGGTGTTAGCTGTTCGCTCGCCAGAATCACTGCGCGTGATGGGTTCACCTGCGTCTCAGTGGCCTTTCGTCAGATGTCCTGCCCTCTTTTTTGCGCTCAAAATATTCTCTTCGTGCAGTATACTGATGGTATAGGAGACCTTTGCTCTGGCCACTCTCAATCGTCACAACGTCAAGCGATCTAAGCTGCATTTTCGCTTTTGTTACGAGTTGCTTAAAACGACGACCAGGTGATAAACAAAGGCAAGAAATTAGGAAGACAACGAAAAAGTGCCTCTTCTCATCGTTACGACAAGCACACATCGTTCAAATCGTTGTCAAAAACTGGGCCTGTCCTCTGTGATTAACATAGCAATGCCAATTAATACTTTTCCTTCATGTCCACGCGTTATCACCAGAACGAAGGCGGGCGCAGTATTTCATGGGCTGTAATCTTGGCATGCTATCCATCCTAATGCAAGAAACGCGTGTTTGAAAAATACTAAGCTGCATACTTAGTCCTTCAAGCATCATGCTGCCCCCCCCCCCCCCAGACTTTGTTCTTCATCCCGAATATAGAGCGACGGTGCGTTCTGGACATTGAACTGATGCTGCATCATAGCGGTTACATGCATCTACTGCATAGATCTGAGGATTCTTTTCAAAAGCGCGAAAGGAGGCTGCAGTAATCAGGAAGTGTCGCTATCTCCTTCCACTGTGGGTTGAGCATCTGCCTCGTATGTGGGAGGCGCAGTTTTCGATCTCCAGTGACGCCGAGTACCCACCGGTTTCCAATAAGTATACAACCTCCAGCCTGGCTGCTACCTGCCTTTACGGGGTGCAAATGCTTGAATAAAGCGTCTTTGACCTTACCTTGTGTAGACAAAAACACTTCATGCCGTTTCACCTTTTAGCCAAAGCTGTCCTTGATCCCTTAAATTTCATTATTTTCATGAAACCGTTCAGTCTGAACAAAAACGAATAAGAAAAACAGGAAGAATTCTTTCTTTCGGTACCCCTCACAGTGGCTCTGTAGTGCCGTGGTCGTAAATGGAGAAGAGAAGCGGAGAGAGGGGTCTGAGGACTACTTATGTGCCGTCATATGCATGGCACAGGGGATTTATGGAGCGCGGCGGAATGCAGGAGAGATATCTTGACGCTACCAGACGGTACAATGCATCTGAGGAAAACCGTGAAGTTACTTTGTTTTAACGTAAAAAAGAGTAGATTCTTTGCATGGCTCCTCTCTGGCTGTTTCCACTGTCAGCTGACGAGCCGACACCGAGAGAGAGACAGCATAAATTGCGATAGTGATAACGGCAGTGGCGGCAGCAACGAAGATACATAAGATGAAATGGAAGAGCGAATTCAGCAGGTGAAAAAGCGGAATTCACTCCGCGGATGAGCTCGCGGACGAATCGATGACAGCGCGTTAAAGTAGAGGACCACACTTGACATGTCATGTTCCGTATGGGTAGAGTATAGTACGGTACGCTACGGTACGGTACGGTATGGCACGGAATAGTACGGCACGGAATGGCACGATACAGTACGCTATGGTATGGTATGGTGTGGTATGGTATGGTATGGTATGGTATGGTATGGTATGGTATGGTATATCGGGTCGCATCGACACACGGGCTGTGGGGACGCCGTAGTGGAGAGCTCTGAGATGTGTGGTGATTGGTGGGGCGTGTGGTGATTTAGGGCTGGTGGTACAGTCACGGACAAAAATGCACGGGATGCGGATTCACGAAAAAAAAAACTATTTTGGCATTGCCTCGCCAGCCAGTGAGCCGAAATTTTCTCCAAGGCATAGAGCACGCATCTTGTCTTAGGGTTCATGCTTTTCATTCACCTTCTTTGCCTGACCAAGCTGAAATATTTTTTTGTATGTGTGTGAACGCGCATCCTCTGTACATTTGTCCGCGACATGGTGCCAGAAACTAGGAAATAAAGCGAAACCTATGTGTGAAGGTAAGACAAACGATACGTGCGTGTTTTTGCGATGCTTCCTTGCTCCCAGCACTATAGTCCTTCAATTGGCTGTTCTCTTCATTCTTGTGTCTAAAATTGGTGACATAACATTTGAAGAATGCTTCAATGCTAAATGACTATAAACCTCATCCCAGCATCCTATGCGCTTAATTAAATAAGTATTTCATCTACACGTCATGCATCGTCTAGAGAACTTGCATCTACGCTCAGTTAGCCAGAGTGAATGTTTCCTGCCTGGTGCCCTTCCCAGCGCTGTAAAGTAGCGCCACGTGTTCTTAATAAGTTTTAATCATTGTTTATGGACAGCATGAAACAAGAGCCATCAGCTGTTGAAGCAAATAAAAAAGAAAATTCATCTCTCACACAGAAACATGAGGCACATGTCGACTTTATAGAAAAAAAAAAACTCGAGAAATGGGCAGGTCGAAATGAGAACGCGGAAAAAAGGCGGGTTTGATAAAGTATGCACGCGTCATATGTGTGTGAGAGAGAGATGTACGGACACATGCTTTCATCCCATGAAAATTAACGTAATGCACAGCTAGCTGACCTGATTCTCTTCTGCTCGTTTTTTTTTTGGTTTTGTAGACGAGGATATGCCTGTTCCAGTCAGCTGTCCACCACAGTTACCAGCAGTCCTGCCTGATGGCTGAAGTAGTCACACTGGGGCACCGAGATGACATTGCGCCTTACAGACGGTTTTCTCGTCTCAAAGCTTCGCTGTGCAGCCGGCCTTCTTCCACTCAGCCTTTCGAGCCTTGCACTGCGGCGACCGCTCGAGCTCCTTGCATCGGCGCACCTGGCTCTTAGCAGCGGTGAGAGGTGCGAAATATTGAAAGCAGCTCGTGCCTGCGCATCTACTGGCCAGAGACTCACACATCGCTGAGCAATAGCAGCCGAAGAAAAGATAAATACGGGCTTTTGTCAAAAGTAAAGAGCCCAAGGTGTTTGCAATTCTGAGCAGTGTAGTGGCCCGCTATGCATCGCCAGTGTTCATAATGTTTAAAAGGGGAGAGAAACTCGTCCTCGACCCTCCGAAACTTGCGACTTCGGCGGATGCTGCAATAGTTTCACTTTATGGCATCGAAGCTAAACACTTGAATTTCTTACTTTTAGTAACCTCTGTATACCTGTACTGCCCGGCTTGGAGACGACGCAGTGCTTAATATTTGAGCATATGAAGGACTTTCATTTCCAAGTATGGTCACTGCCACTGCGGTGTACTGACAGACGCAGCCATGAGCCCTCTCTCACACTAGCTGATTTCCTGACATTGGCGGCTCAATCGCTAGTGCACCACTCCGAACCGGAGGGCACCGGTGGGATGACTTCATTTCTATGCATCGACACTGAGCTCAGTTCGATCAGTTGGGCGTCTCAACATCGTTGCAAGTGGCCAAGCTTTCCGAGACGCACGATGAACTTGAGCATCCCGGCGTACACATGTAGGGTCATGTTAAAACAGTGATGTTTCTCATCCGGCATTTCACAAAGCTCAACTGCTTTTATTGACCTCGCTTAACGTTCCTATTCTATAGACAAGCCGGATAACGTTTTTATTGAGCGATTACAAGCGTACAAGTCCCCTTGCTGTTACTATGACGATCTAAAGATATGACTGCTCAGAGCAAGCCGACAGACGTATTAAACTATTCAAAACTATATTTCTACCGTAACGCCGCGTTTTTCAGTGAAACCAGAACAAACTTGTGTCTGTTAACAAATATGGAGGAAAACATGAGAAAACTGGCAATAAAACCGGTTTCAGGTCCCCCTTGTCTTCTCATATATCTGAAGTGCGCTGTAGGCAGTAGGCGAGTCGGAAAAACGCGCACGAGCCAGCAAGCCTATGTACCGGGAACTATAGACGACGCAAGACTACACCAAAAGGACTATGATGAAGATTTTAAAACGGAGTTGGCTTTAGCGACGGGTTTGCGAGACCTCTGATAGGAACGCGGCTGGAGTTCATGGAGTCTGTACGCTGGTATTTCTATGAACAACTCATAAGGAAACGTTATGTGGATGTAAACCGTGGCTGTGGCATTCGTCTGTTTTGGTGCCCTTACGTTTCATCACGGACACCACCTGGCGATATATTCAGGACCCAATATTTAAGTATCAGATGTGTTCAAGCGCAAGAGATCTGGACAAAAGCTTCTAGTTTGCGTGGCTCTCACCACGAGCCGCGTAGCACTCAAATGAAAGTCACCACGGGAATTTCAAAAATTCGATACATCCGTCGGAAATAGTTGGTCAGAGCACAGGAAGCATTTTAAAGGTCAGAGTTTGCTGCAAGTAAGAAGACTCGGCTATTATAGTCGCCATATTCGCGCAGTATTCTCTGGACTCTCTAGTTTTCTGAAAATTTCAAGTCTAGATACCCCCTGAGTTACGCAGTGTTCATCCAACAGATGGCACTAGTTGCTGAATGTAAAAAAAAAAAAAAACCTGGGCGTGTCCGCAGCAAGTGTACGTTAGAAGAGTTAAATGGGTGCTGGTGGTTCCATAATATAACTTAGCCTATGTGCTTGCTTTTTCATATTCTTTTCTTCAGTTTCATGGCGGTTGTATCCTGTTACAGTAAGCGGATAAATGGAAGCCGGGAACACAGTAAAGACAAATGACAAACGCGTTTGTGGAGCAGCAGCTGTGTAGCAATGGTCGTGCTGAGTGAGCACAATGTACGTGCAATAAGCCTACAACAGAGTGCAGGACTCTGATGGACGGAGAAGAGGGAGGGAGGGAGGGAGGGAGGGAGGGAGGGAGGGAGGGAGGGAGGGAGGGTGTGCAGAAGCCACTGCAGGTATATACGGTTGTCCGCTGTTCTCCGACGCGACGAATTAATGGCGCCCTGACTGCGGCGAGAGCGAGCCGCGGCGGCCTCGACTCTCGTGTCCGGCGCCCGCACCGCTTTTTCTCTTCCCCGCTTAATTCCTTTCTCTTACGCCGTCGTTCATCTTTCGGAGCGGGCGCGTTATCTGATTGGCCAGTTTCATTCTCGTGTCGCCATAGGCTTGTTCGAGCCAATAGCGGCTGCATGCCAGCAACAGAAATAGTGAAGCAGTATAGTCTCCGACAAGCCGGTTTTGTAATATTGTTGGTTGTTTTGTACACTTAAGTACAGAGCTTAGATATTCCGCATTCTGTATAGTAAGCTGTGTCTTACCTACACTCTAAAAAGATAGTCCGATAGATAGTCTCTAAATGGATGGCTTTCCTTTGTAGCCGTATGGCTGCGCTTTGGTAGATGACAATGAGTAATTACTCCATTATTACTCTAAATAAATTAATTTAACCCTAAAATGTTTAGATTATCTTCCATATTCTTTTCTCAAACCAAAAAATTAGAATATCGTCTCAAGAAAAAATGTTCACTTTATTGAAAAACAACAGCTAACATTGCCTAACAAGGGTCAGAATCCAGAGACCAATTCGCGCATGATAACGGTTGGCGACTGCTTGTGGGCTTTATTGGTTGTTGTATTTTTGTCTTGTTGCTGGTGATCTGAGAAGTGTCAGCTCCCTAGAGGCGCCCTGCAAATTAGGCACCCCTGATAAGCTGATAGACCTGAAATTAGCGCGAATAGAGAGCAGTGAGATAAGGGAAAGAAAATTACTTGTTAAGAAATAAAATCAATGCACAAAAAATTAGAGAACAAACTCGAGTTTATGCTATCCGACAGCGGAAACCAAGCTGAAGAAATGGGCTTGGGTAGGGCGTATAATGTGGAGAACACATAAACATTGGCCTTTAGGGTAATTAACAGGGTTGATTCATCACCATCGTCATCCCAACTACGTCCACTGCAGGACAAAGGCCTCTCGCAAATCTCTCAAATTAACACTCTCCTCTATTAGCCGTGGCCAACTTATTCCTGCAAGCCTCTAAATCTCATCCGCCCACCTAACTTTCTGCCGCCTCTGCGGTGCTTCCCTTCTCTTGGAATCCAGTCAATTACCCTTAACAACCATCGGTTACCTTGCCTTTGAATTACATGGACTGTTCATGCCCATTCCTTTTTCTTGACTTCAGCTAGGATATCATTAACTCGCATTTGTCCCTTAAACCATTCTGCTCTCTTAAGAAGGGAAATTTCCCGCAAGCCTCATTTTTTCGAAGATAGTTCTTAGGGAGGCTATACATTTAGCACGTACGCTTGCCGTATTCCTAGTTATTTTCTTCGTAGCCATTTTCATTTTTGCTTAGTCATTATTCTTCGAGCGTCTCCCTAATCTCCCCTACAAAGGAAAAGGTGAGGGGAAAGGTGCAGGAGGAGAGGGGGAAGGTTTGCAGGTGGGGAGCGGAAAATCCCCTAAACACCACCCGGCAGGTGAAGGCTTCACACAAACGCCGACGCCGGACAATTTCCGCCTTCATGGCCCTCCTAATGCTATCGCATTAAAAAAGTAACACACAGAAAAAGCGAAAAATTGGCTAAACTAGGTAACGGCCCGTTTAAACAATCGGCGTGGCCGGCGAGGGCTTCGCGCTGATGCTTCCTACGCAATCGCTCCAGCGTACCCCTCCTGGAACTGACCTTGTCCGAAGCGGCAGTTTCGGAAGTTGGAGGATCTCCTTCTACTCGTTGTCGGCGGTACCGCTCTCTCTGCTGCGAGGTCTTTGTCGCGGGCCGTTCACCGGCGTGGCGACGTCACCGATCGGTTCCTCGCGCTGCGGCGAGCACAACTGGGTTCCGTCGACGGCTAGCCTGTCGACGGAGCACGAGTTAGACAAGCGTCATTTTCATTGGCTTTAAGCACGGCAAAGCTCTGCTGTTCCGGGCTCCTTCTGTATTCGTACGTTTTTAACGCGATAGCGTAGAGCGCTTCGTGTCGCAGAAAAGTCGGTGTCGATGCTGGAGTCGCCGTCGGCGACATTGGCTATGAGCAAAGAATTCAGGAAAAAAATTAGCAGTGGCTTAGCTCGGCTATGCCGGGATATACGTAGCGTGAGCTACGCTGAGCTACTGAGCAGAAATTTCGCTCTCCTTCTACATGGCTACGCCACACTGGCAAACGCCCCGCTATATGTATACCCCCACTGATACCTCTGCGCATGCGCACAGAATGAGAGGCGCTATCAAGCGGCTGCGGCGCAGCGTCAGACTTGGCTACTGCGCAACGGAGGCGCACATCTGGGCACGCGCCAGCGCCAGTGCGTCTGCCGCATCTACGACACGCCTATGACCGGCGAGACGCGCGCGGCGGCGGCGGCTCCGGCGCGCCGGCTGTGCGCCGTGTGACGTCACTGCTCCTGGGGCATGCGCAGCATGGCTCTCCAGGAGCCACGCGAAACTGCTCAACCTCGGCCAGTGTAGCTCATGCTACAAAATCCTCAGAAGAAGCGACAACTGAGCGAGTTGGCGCATAATGGACGTGGTAAAAAGCAGCGCGACGACGACGGACACGTACGTTGTCCGTCTTCTTTCTTCGTACGAGTACGCCGTCGCTGCGCTGTTTTTTACCACGTCCAAAATCCTCAGAGGAGTAACCTAGGGCCGGTGGGCCACCTAGGTCACGTGACCTCGTGACGCCGTCGTAACCTGCCCACAGGACTGTGAGCAAGCTGCCTACCGTGGTAGTTAAATTAATAATTGGTCGCAAGCGGTTGCTCGGGAAGAGCAACCCAGCTAGCTCAAGTTCCTCCGGCGGCAGCGCCTGCCATCGTAGGGCAGTGGCGCGTTGCTCAACCACTGCACCACTGCGTCAGGCGTGGTAGGAGGGCTCCCAGGGTTCTATGAATGTAAAGAGAATGACCTATTCCGCGTACGTGGGCATTAACCCGTTAACGCTATCGCGTCATATCCTTTAAGGCGGAGCTTAAGTGCCCGCTCCAGTTTTTTATCTTCCACTTGAACGTACTAATAAATGGGCAATAAAAGGGCAGCTGCTGCACCATCCGCCCACGCTGGTTTTTAGCCTTTATTGTTTCGTTTCTCCGACCGCCCGCAGAGGGAGCATTCACTGATCTTCCTCCCACCGAGCACTTCACTTCCGAGCTGCAGCAGCTCGGGGCAAAGAGAAACACAGAACCGATCAGACAGGCTCACACAGGCCGATGGGTTTCGCGGTTCCCATAGCGAGCGACGGGAGGCATCGCTGCGTTTATCTCTTCTTTCAATTCCTCAGTCGGCAACAATGTCTCTCTATTTTTCCCCCCTAATTTCCTTTTTTTTTTCTCCCATCGCCGCCCCTCCACCCGTTACCTCATCTATCTCTCTTGGCCGCTTCGATAGCTGTCCTTCGACGGACTTCGTCCACGCGACGGCTCGAAGGGGGCTCCGTGTAACGACTTACGCCGTGAAACATAATAAAACCAGTCTTGAGTCCCATGATCGTGAACCGACTATTACAGAACGCAAGAACGTTTTACCTTAAATAGGCACAGCATTCGTGTGCTGCTTTGGCATAGGTGCTAGCCGCGCACGCAAGGCAGGGAGGCCACACAAAGCATGTATAGGTACACAAAGAAGGGAAGCACATACAAGGCGAGCTTCTGATAAGGGGAAAAGGCGAGCTGCGCCTCGGCCCCACATAGTCCCGTCGGGGATGCGCGCGCTCTGCCGAGCAGTCGCTGCCGCCGCCTCCACCGCAGTTAGGCCCGAGAAATGGCTGCAATATGGTGTGCCCGCCCGCTAAATCATCGCTCGTTTGTTTCGCGAAACAGCTTCTTAGCCGCGCACGCTTCCCTCCTTGCGGCCCCGTTTCCCTTTTCCCTGCTTCCCTTTTCTCGCTGCTCTCCTTGTACCACTCCTGCCTTGGCAACAGTGTCGCTTCTTTGTGTATAACCGCGTGTGCGGAGCCTTGGCCCCCGGTGTAGTCGTTATGCCTTCCTCCGCTTTATTCTCTCTCTCTCTCTCTTCTCGCTCGAGTTCGTGTGTTTCGCACTCCTTTGTCTCAATGTCTCTCTCTCTCTCTCAGTTCTGTATGACTGCCCGCGCCATTTGTGGGAGCTTCGTGCTTGCCTGTCTGTTCTCTCCTTCTCTCTGCCTTCTCTCTCGTCGTGTCGGTGCGCTATTGCCGCTGGCGTAGAAGGACAGAAGCGAGCGGTGGTGGTGTGCAGCCTCCTGCTTGGCGTCCGAATTGCAGGATAGCTGTAGCGGCTGTCTCTCTCTATTCAATTCCCCGCGTGTCGCATTTCCTGCCCGCATGTATACGTGAGGCATGTGTGCTTGCGTGTGTCTTTTTGTGCGCGCGGCCATAATTTGTCATTCGTTATTTGCCCCTCCCTCTCCCCTCTCTTCAACCGGAGCAGTCTCTCCGTTGCTGCCTTCACCTCACATGGTTCCCTCGATACATGGTGCCCCCCTCTTCCTCCCTTCCCCTTTCCTTCTCGTAGCTTACCCTCAGAGCGGCCTTGTTATCCTCTCGTCCCTTCGCCGCTGATCCATTTCGCTTCTCCCGCGGCGGTTCAGCCTGCTGACACAAGCGGCACCGTTCCGAGAGTCGCTTGATCGCACCCATTTTCGTCCGTTGTTTTACCCCACCTCTCCTCTAGCTATGTAATTCCGCGCCGCTGCCTCGCTGACGGGGACCCCTTTGTCACGCGCGGGTTGCGTCTACCACCTCCTCCAAGCGGGCAGGCGTATTAAGATAGGTTTCCTCAAACTGTGGCCACAAAGGGATGAGCGTCCTCCTTGCGGCGCGGCGAAGCCTGGAGGAAAATTTCCCCATATCCCCCGCGCCCACACCGAGAAAGTGGTGGCGATAACTGCGCCCCCCTCCCTCTTCCCTGTCTTGGAGAGAGCCCACTCCAGAGGAGACAGATGGCGCCTTCTTGATCGGCAGCAAGTGAGCGCGGCAGTTATTCGCCCTCTGCGGTCGGAACGCGATCGCGTGGTCCCATATCGCTGACCTCAGAGAGTTTTCTCTCACGGCATACTGTTGCTAGCACAATGCTGCCATATGTGCTCCGCAAATCTTGCGAAATAAGCTGCTGCTGTACATTCAGAAACAAATATTTCGCAGAAAAAAAAATGGAGGGGACGTTTAAGCTCCGCCTTAAAGGTATGACGCGATAACGTAATGAGTTAATTTCCACATATACATAAGGTGACCCTATACTTTACATTCATAGATCCCTGGGAGTCCTCGTGCCTTACCTGGCGCAGTGGCGCAAGGGTTAAATCATGAGGTTAAACCATGTACTGCAATGGCAGGTCCGCCCAGCGGTGGGCCGCACAAGGCAGGTTGGTCTTCCCGAGCGACCAATCACTAATTTAACTGCCACCTGTCGTGATGGGCAGTTTGCTCAGTGACCGGTGGGCAGGTTTTGATGACGCCGCAAGGTCACGGGACCTAGGTGGCCCACCTGCCTCCTAAGTTGCTTTCTGGGGACTACCTGCCAGAGCCATGTCCCTCATCTTTCGCTCACAACGCCGACGCCGGATTTTCTGCGGGATGGGGCCTTTAATGCTATCGCATTAAATGTTAGGAATAAATAAACACAGGTATAGACATATATCTCGCACGGGTTGCATAGCCTGTTATAATGCGACGCAAGTAGCGCTAAAAACCTTCACGGTGTTCAGATCACAATCGCAACAACTTCCGTGACTTCAAACGGGTCTAAGTTCGGCTAGGTTCGGCCAGAGCAAAGTGATGGTATCTCTGTCATGTGTCACTCGAAGCACCGAGATGCTATACATAATCATGCTGGTCTCAGTGAGCATTGTGAGCTAGCTTCGAGGTGCGATGTTCCGAACACACTTGACATTTTTGACACTTAAGTTATAAATACGCTTGAATCTTAGGGTTTCAGATATACAAGGGTTGTAATGTTAACTGATGATAACGCAGGCAAATGAAGATAAATAAAGGGGCTCGTTATGACATGCATATGAAGGAAGGAATACAAGGTGCTGCACTAGCGCTCCAGTTGAACGCAGTTTGAGCAGATATACTTTTTCTTTGGTTTCTACTGTCCTCCGTCATCAGTGCATCAACGCGCACACACAGAAAGCATGTTGTGCAGTTCGGTAGTGCAGTTATGAACGAGCAAACGACCTATATTGCTGTCTACACCAATCCTTGCTAAATAGTTTAGTCTAGTAGTAAATGCTTAAGCGTTAGCCAAAGCTTCATATCTGGCTATACAAGATTAAATAACGCAGGACTCTCAAACTGCCATGCCCTGCTGGCGTATTTATCCCACAATGCACACAACATCAGTAACAGTGGTCATGCTCTGTTTTATGAATTTGCTGAAGTACTTCTTGTAATTTTGACGCAAAAACTTGGGTACTGAAATCGCCCGTCTCACCCAACGCCGGCAACACCCTGCGTCGTTGACGCTGGCTGCCAGCCTCTTTCGACGTTTCTTCTGGTTAGGCGTGCGAGGGACAGATGGCGCCACAAATCCTGCAACGCCACTCTGCCTGCCCGAGTCGGAAGCGGGCGTCTTTTCGATTGTTGCTATGAACGGGCTACAACCGTACTTTTGTTTGCCTCGTAGAGAACGGCACTAACTTACCTCACATACCAGTATCTCTGTGCTTAAACTGTTAACCTCTCCGCCCCCCCCCCCCCCCCCCCCTCCACTCCCTCCTCCCAATTCCTTTCGTTTTCTTGAGATTGAAAAAAAGTTTTCAGAGTATAAACTTCCGCGTCCTTCCAAGTCCCGTAGATCGAAGTATTTTTGTTTAGTTTCGCGCTCTACTATATTTTCGTTACACCCCTCTCGCGAAGCCATGATCAGTAGGAGCGATGCACGGAGCCGTGACGCAGCACCGCAAGTGACGATGCATAATTGTGATGGCATTGCCTAGTGCTACGCGAAAAATGGAGCATAAATTCCGGAAATGAATAACAGGAGCCTACCTTGCTCTAACACGTTTTGGCGGGCTAGTTGGTTAAGCATCTTGAACAAACAGCGCGAACAAAGACGAGCACAAAAGACAAGAAGGCGAACGACACAGCGCCGTGTCGTTCGCCTTCTTGTCTTTTGTGCTCGTCTTTGTTCGCGCTGTTTGTTCAAAACTACCTTGCTCGTTGTGCTTACCGCACAGTGAGGCTCATCCGAGATCCCTAGCGACTTGGGCAGCCACCTCATATCCGTTCTAATTGGCCAACATGCGGAAGCTTTGCAAATACCGTCCCATAATGCATCCCATGTTGCGAACCCGGGATGAAGCGGGAATTAGTGAGGTATTTTTTGTCCAAGGGATTAAACCCAGCGTCGATGGGATTTACGCGCGTGAACCCTCAGCGCGGTCGCTGTGGCTGTGCCGTTTCTATGGCGGATTGTTAGGCGGTGTGTCATGCGCTAATGGCCAGCTTGGTGCCCGCGCTCTCCTGCATTGTTAGCATGACAATAGCGTGGCGCTATTTATTTCACATCTTGAAACGCTGAGTTAAACTTTTGTAAACACTTCGTTCAAAGAGTTCGTGGGCTGCGACTTCTCTGCGACGATTTGCGGCTTTTTAAACTGCGTGGCTAACCGCAATCTGATTGTTATCGATAGTATGGCCACATGCAGTTCGAGAGAACAATATCCTAACGCACTTCAGTGCTGAACGGTGTACGGACAACAACTGGAGCGACAGTTAGCAATCTTTGGCTGTAATTTTGCTGGGCAACAGCTTCAATAAACAAAGTCCCGATGGGACTACGTCTGCCAGGCAGGACTGACCAGGATGCTCTTCTCTGGTCTTTTCTCCGAACACCCGGTACAGAGAATCACCACAGAACGAACTTTCATTTAAGCTTAAGAAAATTATCGCTTAAGATAAATTTCGTTGAATTGAAATGAAAGCACTGTCGCTCATTTTGACGAAGTTAAGAAAGTTTAAAGCATTCCAATGGTTTCCAAAGATGTTTAGATCTCTACATTGACTATTTCTCTTATGCATATGGCACGTGGCACTTTTGATAAAACGCAAGAAGATTGTACTCAGCTTTGTGCCCATGACTGTCAAGTCAAATAAATGGCGCGTTTATGGCACATTTGACCACTTTTTCTGACATAAACGTCTCCTGGGTGCTGCAAAAGCGGCCAACGTCCCTAATGGAGCATAGCAATAATCTCGACTAAATCACGAATCCTGGCCAACTTGCCTCACACTGCGCAAAGCACAAAGGCGCACATTGCTTTGAAGAAACTACGGTCTCATCTCGAGAATGACACAAAGAAGAACGAGGTATAAAATAGGCTTTCGAGATAATCGAGGTTGGCGTGCAAACAAGCACGTAAGCACCCCCTCCGTCACGCTAACGGCGGAGGAGGTCTGGCGATAGCGCGCATGTGTAGCACAGCTTGTAATAAGATTTGTTGTGTGCATTGACCTCGGAATGATCATTAGCTATAGATATAAATGTACCGTTTTTCCTAATAAACCACAGGTGTGAGTGCGCGCTTCGGTAGCGCTCTTCGTCTGTCTCCTGTGTGAAGTTTCCCAGTGGTAGCACGTTGAATCCTTCAGTATTTCTTTATCCCACTGTCCGTACCGGAAGGTATATACGTAGGTACAGACTTGGTAAAACATCTTCACGCCACTGGGTGGGGTTTTTAGCTTTTTAACATGGAACATAAGGCACCCTTGAAGCTCAAAAAGCCCGAAGGAGCAAGGATAGGAGTCCACAGTCATCTACGCTTGCATGAAACTTCAACATCGCCATTGCCAGCCTAAAGGACAACGGCCTCTCCCATAACCTCCAAATAACATGGATTTGTGCATGCCTGCAGTGGCCAATTATCGCCGCCAAGTATATGATGGTAGAATGGAACTTTAGGTTCTTCTTAATTCCCAACCATACCGCTGCGAACATAGAAAAAACTTTTTAATATAAAAGCTCTTGAATAATGCTGCACACTTCTGTGAAAGGCATAGCAGAAAAAATCCGCGCAAATGTTGACAGACGTCATTAGATTTCTAACGAAAGCCTCCTCTCGAATATTGGTGTCTACTGTTGTTCGCGTCTCCAAAAGCGTTCGCTTCATGATTTAGTGCGCAGATACGCTTCTGACCTCAGCTGAGTGCTTCCGTCCTCCGCAAATCGGAACGGTCGGGACGGCGAAAAACCTGGAGCATGGTTGGTCGCACCGAAACAACCTCCTCTTCCTTCTGCTCGTCGCGCTCGCAACGTTGCTCGAGCAACCCAAACGTATTTATATATGTCGTTTCGCTAAACGCTTCAGCATTTCTCCATGTCATCACTAGAAAAACGAAATAAGGGTGGGGCAAACAAAAACCGCACGGCCGACATTTCAGGTTTCGCTGGCAGCCTTCCATCGCTTCTCTGGCGGGACGAGTGCTCAGATCGACGAGCACTTCACATATGGCCCAAGATGCACCGTGTTGTGACGCCGCACTTTGAGACACGGTGCGCGAGGAGCATGAAATGATTAGTTGCTGCTCTTCGTTCGATAACCGCGGGAGCGTGAGCAATCTCTTTCCTGCCGTATTCCGGTTTAGCATCTTCGCAACGGCCTTCACTTCGACGGAAAGGACATGCCGCAGTGTGAGCACAGCCGTTCGTCGATTATTTTAAATGTCGGCGGGAAAAAATGAGTTTCCCGCGTATCTGACCCTCAAAGCGGAAGAGAGTAAACAATGCGGACGCGAGTAGGCGTGACAAAGGCACAACAG
This sequence comes from Amblyomma americanum, assembly GCF_052857255.1. Classification (NCBI taxonomy): domain Eukaryota; kingdom Metazoa; phylum Arthropoda; class Arachnida; order Ixodida; family Ixodidae; genus Amblyomma; species Amblyomma americanum. The sequence continues at coordinate 8,416,806 of NC_135498.1, forward strand.
ATCGGTGATTTGTAGTTTCACGTGTACGCGGGGCAAACGCGATTGTCTCTCCGATTGCGGCAGCAGTTTCTCCAAACGCGTTATTTGGCTGCCGTCGTCGCAACGCAAACGCAGTTTCTGTTTCTCTGTGAAGTCTTCCTTCTGCGACGGCCGTCTCACCTTACATAAAGTGATATATACCGCGACTTCTGATGTTAGTAACGTCCGTGTGCTTGAACTGTGGTTAGTATGAACCGAGATTTGGACTACTCCTCAAGATTCGATAGATTCCACCGATTACCTAGGATGCTTCGGAGAAATTATCCTGATCAACGGACCTGTCCTTTATAGCAGACAACTTCCGGAGACGTCTCGTGCATGTCTGCTTCGGCGTTTCGACGCTGGTCGGAGCGACGATGTAGCCCTTGGATGTGGGTATCATAATGTTGCCTAGAAAGGAGGATTATATAAGCGACGACGTTTACTTCGATGCACCTATCCTCAGTGCCGTATCAGTCCACATTATATTTCTGAGGGGCAGGCATGTAATGCAGCTAAAATAAAACGCATGTTTCCGCATAAAACCACACATTACCTGTGTTGTAGTTTTAAACTGTGAAAAACCTAACTCGTGTGAGTGCTTTTTAGAAATCAAAATAGCTCTCAGGCAGGTCGTGAACCGTAATCTTGTCCCTTAACGCACAACCTTCACACTGATTCAAAATTTCGTGTCATCGTTGCCAAAGTAACGTCCAGAAGAAAAAAGCAAAAGCGATGACCATGGCTAAAAAAAAAAAGAAAACTGCGAGGGTTGGGTGAAAAGAGGGGTGCAAGGTGCGTATAGAACGAACCATAAAGCGATTGCATCCAGGGACAGAAGGAGCGGACTCAAACATGAACAACCCGAAACCCGCGTTGGTTTTCGCCGGGGAGGGCAGGTATGTTGTTCGGGGGCGTGCAGCAACACCCCCTTCCCCTTATTTCACGCCGCCCGCGTCCCAAACTATATACGCGAATGCCGCCGGCGGCGTGCGAGTTTCAGCGGCGTGCGTAAGGCCCCGGCGGCGGCGGCAGGCCGGTGATTCTGGCATTCAGAATGAGAGCTGAGCGTCTCGAAATAGCCCTGCGCGGCATGGCGGGAGCGTCGCGAGGCTTTGCGAGTGTACGACTGCAGCAGCTGCGCGTCCGACGCCGGGGCAACTTTCAGTCAAGTGCCGCCGACTGCCTCTGTGTGCACCGCTGGTTCGGCAGCCGCGCAGTATTAGGGCCAGGCTGCAGGGCAGCCGACTGCAGAGCAGCGCCGTTTACCAAGATGTGACGTTACGTTTGGGCGGAAGTGACGTGTACCGCCACTGTCCACGAGAGCTCAGAAAGAATGCGCCAGTGTTATCCGATTTGGCAAAGGTTAGCGGCACAGCGCAGGCCGGGGCGTGAAGCATCATTGTTAACAAAAGCCACTGTTCAGAAGAGTAGGAAACCAATGCGGGACCGTATTCAGTTTTAGATGAGAGGAGTGCCAGAGACAGTATTAAGAATGGGTGGGAAGACAATGTGGCAACAGTTTTAAGTTTGACAAAGGTTAGAAGGCCAGTGCGACTCACTGGTCTTGAAGAAGAGACAGCGCCACAGGTAACCGCGTTTTCGAAATGCTTAAAACTGATATGGATATTACTATGGGCCACACGCCTCTGAATTAACGAGCCTAGCAGTAATATCTATAAAGTTAACTATTTATTATCAATTAACCAGCCTGTTAATTAGCACGTCTTCGCTGTATTCTGATTTACTACACCGCTGATAATTCCATGCCGAAAAAATAAACGCTCGTCTAACTCAAAAAGACTATTTTTTTAAAAATTGTGTAAAGTCTTAGTTGAAAAGCCCTGTATACACGCTGCAGTATAGGATGTCATGTGGCAATCCGATGAGTTCAGGTGAACTTCACTTTCACTGATTATTGACAAAATGTGAACATGTTTGTCTTTTACTCTATTTCACTAATGTCATGAGCCGACGCAGACCATTCTGATCCAGAGATCAAGGCTGTTGGCTCACTGAAACGATTCGCAAATAGCTGGCTCCTTCACTGTCGCATTGCTGACCTTCATTTCTGTCGAACAGGTCGCGTCCAAAGATGAGGCGTCCTTTCCTGCAAGCAGCTTTGGGCGTTTGTCTCTCAACAGCTCTGGCACGCTTTTACGGAGCAGGCCGCTGTTGGAGATAGTTTTCTTAGGTCCCTCGTGCCCATACTCACCATGTACAGGTGGGGGCGCAGAGAGTCGTCCGGACTCGCCACTCTGGAGAGAGCCTTTTGGGCGGATTTATTTGTATGTGTCACTTGCGCCGCCATTGTATCCAACGTCATCGTCCCCATCACCACCACATTCACAATCTATTTCTGGCACAGCAATGTCTTGCCACAGTGCACGTCACACTTTCTTGAATCAGCTAGACCTTTAAGCGTTCCCTGAAAAAAAAAAAAAGCCTGTCCGTTTTCCTAAATAAGGTTCCGACAGCTCAAGCTTTCATAGCGCTCCGAACCTTCAGTGGGGGCGTAGGAGTGCTAAGGGCAAGATAATTCTGTTATTCGCATACACGTTAAGCGTTTAACTTTTCGCTCAGGGCCCACACATTACACAACAGAAAGCTATGCTCTGTAGCGTCGTATGTAGTGGCACAACACATATATTGTGCTAAGTTTCTTGCTTTAAATCGATTACCATGTATGTGACTCTAACGGGACTAAAGACAGTCGGTGAACAGTGTTGTAACTGACATCTCTCACGTTCAGCTGGTGACCGATGGGAGCGTTGTTCTTGTAATTCGAGCCGTGGGCATGTACGCAAGTGTGCCCTTGTTGTCACTTTATTTATGTAGGCCCTACAAAATTGCCCTTGGAGCGAGCAGTAGCACGGAGCGAGGGGAATACGTTTTAAAGCCACAAAACTGGTCCGTCTGGCCGCAGGAAACCGGGAAGTGTGCATAAGAGGGGTCGGTGTGTAGTTGGGAAAGGAAAATGAGGGCAGGTGTAATGGGGCGGGTAGGGCAGGGTGCAGATCTGGGTCACGAGCGTGAAATAACTTGAGTAGAAATAGGGTGGAGCGCATTTGAAAAATTCTCTGAGATCATGAATGGCAGTTTACCAGCACCATCAAGAGAAAGTATGTAACAGCTGTATCTTTCCGGTACTCACCTAAGGGGCAGAAAAATGGAGGCTAATGAGAGGTGTTCAACTAAAGTTAAGGACTACGGAGCGAGATATGCAAAGGAAATGATGGGTGCAATGTTAGAGGCAGGAAGAGTCCAGAGTGGGCATGGGAAGAAACATGGCGTTATGACCTGCCATTCGAAATCAAGAGGAAGAAATAGGCTTGTGAAGGTCACGTAACGCGAGGGCAAGATAAACGATGGTCGTTAAGAGCAACGAACTCGATGTCAAGTGAAAGAAAACGTAGGAGAAAATTAGGTCTGCGAATGAGATTAAGAAGTTTGCGGAGATAAGGTGGCCGCACTTAGCACCGTAAAGGGTTAACTGCAGATGTATGGGAGAGGCCTTTGTTCTGCAGTGGGCGTAGTCAGGCTGATTGCAATGATGATGATGAATTGGGTTCTTATTTTGTTTTTGCAAAGGATGCGTTCCTAGGTGACTCTAAGAAGAGGAAGTCAAGTGGATATCTCAACTCGCATGCCTCATAAATACCAAACCACCGCGACCTGGAGCTATAGCGTAAACGGATACGAAGTCAAGTGATCCTGCGACACGACAATAGCACAGTCTTTAGTTGAGATGATTTAATTCCAGACTGGGCACTCCACGCAGACGATGTCCTCTGGTGGAGCCGATGGGAGCCATCTTATTCTAGCATTGAGCTTTATTCGCTCCGCGTGCGGCTTGGCTGCTTTGTTTATCAATAAGAGGGCCGGAAAGAAACGCGGTCAGCGTTTCCTCTCTCACGCTCGTGCCTAAGAGAGGACCGCATCGAACCAAGAGAAACGGAATTGAGGCCGCATGCATCAAACCCCGTCCCAGCACCGTCACAGATACCGACAGCGGCGGGAGACTGAGTCGCGGCGCCGCAGAGAGACGCGTCTCGCAGCCTCTCGTCCTCTGTGCCTGGTCTCGTATCATGTGCACTGTTTATGCGCGCCCCGACGCTCTTAAATCTTCCCGGCGGCAGCAAGCGGGTGCGGGGGTGTCGTCGGTTAGTGCAGGTCGGCAGTGGTGGCGCTCGCTCACGCAGGAGCGCCTCGGCCGCACGCGTCACCTTCAAGGCCGGTGCGTGCGACAGCGGAGCGCACGCTGGGCGTGCATGCGCTCACCTGCCGCGCCGCCGGCACGGACTGGAGCGCTGCCAGGGGCCGGGAAGGTGCGGGCGAGGGGAGCAGAAAGTAAGCCACGGCGAGACGCTGGAACAAAAGGAGCGGGTTGAGAGGGAGGGCAAACAGTCGCGCAGAGAGCGCTAGACAACAGAACAAAAAAGAGGGAGGGCAGCAGTAGATGGCGAGAAGAGAGAGAATAGTAAAGGTGCTCCGAGACGGAAAGCGACGTTAGAGCTCGGTGAAAAGTAAACAGAAGTAAATGGGTGCAGGAAGATGGAGAGTTGTGACGAACGAGGAGAGGGGGGGGGGGGAGGGGGAGGAAGCTACGTGCGTGAGGTTCTGAAGCCAACTACGAAGAACGAAAAGAAAGTCTAATTTAAGAGCCGCAGAGAAAGTAAAGAGACAGCCGACCACCGTCTGGGAGCAGGGCGCGTGTCGCCCCTCAATTCCTTCTCCTCCTCCTTCTACCTTCCACCAGCTTCTCCTCCTGTAGGGGCCTGGGTGGGCCGCGGGTCGTCATCGCGGTCGTCTCGCTTGATTTACCCCTCCGTCCTGTCTTGACGAGCAGCCTTCCTCCTCCACCGCGATTCCCGAACACACGAGGGAAGCCGCGATAGGGGGTGGTGGGACGCGAGGCCTAATTATACGCTCGACCGTTTGGCGCAACATTTCCTAGACTCGCTGACGATAGCGGGCTCGGGACGACTGCGGATGCTGCCGCGTGACAAGCGTAGCGCGCGTGCCACAGCCCGGATGCGCACGAGTCGTTGATCGTGACTTCCGCGCTTGCTCCTGGCTCGGGCAGCTCCCGCGATCTGATTTGCGAAGGGCTCGTTTCGTATGCCCAATGCACCGTAGCGGCGCTTGAAGGATCCCCGACATTCAGTGATTAGGCTTCGGCATTTAGTCCTGATAAAGTGAACCTGCAGTCAAGTTCAACTTCTCGAGCTGACTTAGTACAATCTAGTCGGATTGTATGCACGCAGTGCATCACTCTGCAAGAAACTGCAAGTTCTACATGAACACATTACAGAGCCAGAAAATGTAATTCCTTGTCCTCTCTGACGGAAAACCAGTTTGCAATGTAAGGAGTATTGATGTGCATTGTTGATGGTGCATTGAGTAATGCGATCAACAATTGGCTCTGTACGATTCTTTCACTTTAGATGAAGTTCATAAAAGAAATCTCGCTGCCTCCCTCGTGCCCCCCCCACCCCCCCCCCCCGGAGTAAGGCATCGTGTACTCTCCTATCCATTGATACTTCCACATTCTCTGGCGACGCTACTCGTGACACGTCATAATTACGCCAACGTGAACTGATGCTCCGTCTAGGAGGAAGCGCAGCCTTACCGCTTAAACCAGTTAGATCCGAAAGGAGGGGCTCCAGAGCCGGCTTAAGTGATTCAGCGGACTGAGTCGACGCTTGTATACTTCCAGTATTACCAGTAACTAGACGCATGGAGAATACGTTTTATGAGAAGGGTACGTGACGGTTTGCCGACTCAATAGGCGGCGGCATCAGCTGGCGGAAGGCAAAACCAATGGCATGAAGAACCGGCTCTTTGAGCACGGATGGACGGGACATCTACACCAGCACAAGAAATCTACACGAGAAATCTGCACTCGCACAAGAAGTGTCTGGGGACGCGCCACTTCAACAGTGTACACCCATCGTCAAAAGTGGAGAGCCCAAGCTTCTGGGCCATGCTATGCGGCTCGTCATCCGTCGCCAGCATTCGAAAGGTCTTGAAGCTGAGGGATGCTGTCGTCCTAACCCTTCCGAAACTTGGCACTTTCAAGGATTCTACAAGAGCGGCACAGAAATAAGCCCCTTCGGCTCCGTGCTTTTAAAAAGGCTGTACGTGTCGATAGACTCGTCCTGGTCGCATGTCCTGGCGTCGCCTTTCTTCGCTGGCCCTGTCGCTCCGGCGGTACGACGTCCACTAGCCGCCTTCCCTTTACAAGAGAAAAGTGTTGTACAACCACCAGCGCAATGCGTACGGTGTTGGTAGGCAGGCCTCTTGCCCGTTGGCATGCAGCTACTGTGCTAGCGCCAGCAGTTGAGAGGAGGCACGCACACCTAACGTGTCACTTCCTTTGGCAGACCACGCTGACGCGATTCCTCGACTTTTCATACAGGTTCTTATCTTTTTGTATGGCATCGAAGCAGGGGAAGAGAAGTGGGTTGTTCAACAGACGCTTGTAGAGGCTGGTACAACCGATTGCCACCTGTTTCTCTGTACCACCAAGGATGCACGAAATCCTAAGCATAATGAACAGGAGCCGTTGCTCTCAGTCATCAGAGCACATCCATCGATACTTTTTTTTTTTGATGGGGGTTTAACGTCCCAAAACGACTCAGGCTATGAGGGAGGCCGTAGATCTGAAGTACTCCGGAAATTTAGACCACCTGGGGTTTTTTAACGTGCACTGACATCGCACAGTACACGGGCCTCTGGAATTTCGCCTCCATCGAAATGCGACCGCTGCGGTTAGGATTGAACCCGCGTCTTTCGGGTGGTGGTGGTGGTGAAAAACTTTTATCGCTGTCAAAAGAGACGAAAAGAGAAGTCCGTAAGAGTCCGGCCCTTACAGTCGGGTCCCGAGTATGGGACTTCAGTGACGTGTCAGCAGCCGAGCACCATATCCGCTGAGCCACCGGTGCAGCCCATCGACGTTTGTCGTATATTTTCGTGCTCAACACAACTTATTAATTGATCACTGGTTGCGCACGACCAGTGCAATAAGGCCTTTCGCTAATGTAATATCATGTGGTTCTGGTACAGTGAGGGTGAAAGTGCTGTTAATTCTTAGGATGTGTAGCCCCCGTATTAATTTCGCATGCCTGCTTGACGACTATAATATCGCAGTGGGCTGGTGAACTGTTGATACGCAGTGAGCATAACATGTCGCGGTAACACTACCGCCTCTTCGACCTTATAACAAGAAAAGTGGAAAGTGCGCGACTTTTGTTTCCTCTGCATCCATAGCTGTCTAGTATGTTGTGGCCTGAGAGCTCCTGCCCGAATAGAGCGTTTCCCAGTTAGGACTAGACCATATTTTGGACAAATGTGTGCCGGAGAGGGAGCGCTCTCGATAACGTGGTAACATCAGTGGCCACGTGATCGAAGCAAGCTTTGGAGTGGGTGAACTTGTGGAGGCGAGAGGGGGGCCTGGCACAGTTTTCGCTATCCCTACTTTTTCCCATGGGAGGGTGGCAAGCCTGATGGTTCTTTTATTTCGCGTATCTTGCTTGCGGCAAACTGTCGAGGTGAAGCAAATCGCGAAGCAAACCATAAAGCATAGCAGGCACTCACTTCAACTACAGTCACTAGTAAAAATTTCAAAGGTTTCTGGGCCTCTAATCTCAACTGCTCTCAACTCCCTCCCCTTTTAAATGCTGTGAAAACTCTCTGCTGTCTTCAAGTGGACACGGCTCTTAGAATGCGATCCACTGGCACCATCGCGTGGGCTCCACTAGCACTAGTCCACCTTCTGTAGGGTTAGTGCTGTACGGAAGTACTTCCGAGCTACTCGCCTTTTGTGCTTCGAATAACTGTGTGGCGGTCGAAAGTTCGCTTAGTCGCGAGGAACGATAAGGTGAGGGCTTCCAACAGGTGTACCGGTGACATCGGCAATACCGCAAGAAGGCCTATATCCCTGAACGGAGTAGTCTGCCGCTTTCGTAAACTATTCCACTCTTTACTGCAGGCCGAAATTAGGCGCAACTGACTGTTTTGATCAAGAGATAACGCAAAGCGAATTCGGCTTCGTCGCTGTGATTCAGAGCGCACTTAGCGACTACTTTTTTGGTGGGAATATGGGTAGTGATATAGCATGCATAATATGGGGCCAGTGCAAAACTACGCCTAGGCCCGAAGCTTGAAGTACAAAGTACAAGGATGTTCGTGCTTTCCGTCTCGCTGTGCATGTACGCATTGTTAAAACGCGATTGCTGCCGCTTATGATCACCACATATGTACACGCCCTTGGAGGTTTAAGGTTTAGCTTCATGCTCTTCTACTCATTCCTTATTTTTGTTTTACATGCATGCAGAATAATCGCAGCTGCATTTGGCTTGCTACCAACCTAATTTTTGGGCAACAATAAAGTACAACGAAAAGACCCTCACGCTTATGCTGATTGCAGCACAGAAGCAGCGTTAATGCTTCTTGCCTCTTGTAAGCAGCGTTCCTCTTTTATAAAGATGGACTCCCCGCGGCATGCTCTCACAAAGAGTGAGGAGGGTTCTCAAAAGTGAGAAGCCCAGCTTTTCTTTGAGGCCTGGGGCAATCTTCACGGACTCGAGGCACGCCTTTTCATCGCGTAATTACTTGGCGTCTTTTGGTGCGCACATTCGTGCATTACTCACGGACTTCATTCTTTCCGAATGAAAGCACCCATGTCTCCGAGATGTGGGCGATCTCGCGCGGCGTGGCGCGGGAAAGTTAATAAATAACGAAAAGCGTGTTGCACATTGTGCGCTTTTTCTCGCTGGAAATGCGCGTGCGGTTCATGCTCTAGCCACAAAAGAAGTCCCATTCGCAGACCCGCGTTGCTTGTGCGTCTTATCACCTCTCCTCCTCCTCGCTCAGATTGGTGCCCTCGGGACACACGCGGAGGACAGGATGAGAAGAGAAGGAGAGAAAGGAGGAAAAGTCTTGCGATCACACCCCTGCAGCGCGAGCGAGCGCAAGAAAAAGGCTCCGCCAATCGGTCAGATCACGACATCGCCGCATCTAAAGCTCGTCAGTGGCGGCGGCTGGCTCTGGCGCGAGACGACAGAGGCAGAGCGCTGTCGCCTCCACTGCATGCGGGACAACAGACGCGACGAGGTCGCAAATAGCGGCGGCGGGTTTCTGCGTAACCAGCGTCGGACACTGCAGCGGCAGGCAGGCCGATTCACGCCATTTCCGGGGGTGGACTCTTCCCACGGGTTCAAGCGGAGACGCAGTGTCTCGTGAACATGGGGAGAATTTGGTCTCTCTCTGAAGGAAACAGCACCAGTAGAGTGCACTTTTTAATTCTTATAATAATTACCGCAAACGCACTCAAGCATGCACAAACAGGAAGCCATCCCATAGCTGGTTATGCTGTCAAAATGCCATATCCTTTAAATTAGGGGTTCAGTACTTATGTGTGTGCGTGCACCTGTGAATGCAACTGGAAGGTCATTGTATCGTCAAGTGTCCCTACTATAGCCTGCCGGCGCGTGTCCTGTTCGTTTGGTTTGTGTCGCACACGGCTCTACGGCCCGGCACGATATCGTGCCATTAGGATTATGAGGCGTTGAAGCGTGTCGGATGCGATGAGAGGTCTGCTGGCTCATGCAGTACACGTCTGGAAGCGTCCACCGCAACAAAACGACTTGCGGCGCCCGTCTCCTAAAACGCTCGGCGCGACGACGCCAAAGCGCGCTCGGCGTTGGGCAAGAACAGCGGACGCATCCTCCATGCGGAACGAGCGGTGGCTCAATCGGCGGCGCTGTCGCACGCCGCGCTCTTCGCATCCGTCTCCCTCCGTCGTGCGCCGGCTGCCGTCAAAGGGGCCTCATTGTCTCCGCCCTCCCTCTGAGTCACGCCGCCATGACAGCTGAAGAAGGCAGCCTGCGCCGGCCGACGCCGCTCAGCGCCCTGCGCGGAGGTCTCAGCCGCCAGACAATAGTAATGGCGCCTGCCACCATCATGGACCGAAGCATATATGCCAAACTCCAAGTCAAAACACCATCCTCTCCCACTGCCAGTATTAGCAGTTGATGGTGCTGCCATATGGCATATGCAGTCACCTCGTGGTACCGCGTTGCAAGTTCATCTCCCTTTTTCGAGCAGTTCATTTTAGGTCCGCAAGGGGCGCGACACACGCTGACTTGCGAATTTATGTCCAATGGGACTTTTTCAAGAAATGATATGCCGGTTTCACAGTAATGTATTGTTCCCAAGCCATTTTTTGATGCAGCGAATACAGGCAGCATCCATCTCTTTTATGACGCAGATGTCGAGGTGGTTTCCGTGACGAAACTGCGCGCAGCTGTCAAGCATTGCATAGTCCTTGCAAACCCCCCCCCCCCCCCCCCCACTCCCGGTTTCGGCCAGAGGCGCCGTTGTTTGACCAGTATACTCATTCCTGCCTCTTCAGTCTGTAATTGTATTCCCAAGGACGCACGTAGCGCCTTAACTCAGCTATGGTGCATACAATTGATCGCGTGGCTGATGACGAGCCCTTGAGCGATAGCCGGGCATATTGTTGCTCCTCCTGTGCACTGTGCCTGGTGCGTGCGTAGGCTTCGGGTGGGGATCGCTGCTGCTTGGGTAAGAATTTCACCTGCGTGTTCTCGAAATTGTGAAAGGAGGCCAGGGCTTTGCTTGACCTACTAAAACTTGCATTGGAACGCCGGTTTTTACTTCCCTGAAGAAGTGGTGGGACAAGCGCAAGTTGCAGCCGTTGTGCAAAGCGCACTTGAATGCCATTTTAATAAGGCGGAAGCCTTAAATGCGTTCCGCGCCCTTACGAATCGATGAGCAAAAGGTTATGAGGGAAGGAAAGGAGGATTGTGTACCGTGAGGTTTTAACGTCCCGAGACGACTCAGGCTACGAGGGACGCCGTGGTGAAGAGCTCGGGATTAATTAAGGCAACCTGGAATTTCTTAACGTGCACTGACATCGCACAGCACACAGGCGTTTCTGTATTTCGCCTCCATCGAAATACTGCTGCTGTGGCCGGGATTGAATTCGCAGCCTTGGGGGTAAGTGGCTCACTCTGGGCTCCTTAGCCATGCTTCGACAGGGAACAAGCGAGGGTGGTGAAAAGAGAAAGGAAGATAGAAAGAAGGGCACATTAACACTACGCATCCGTAATGATATGGTATCTAAGTATTAAGACACAGTGGAGGCAGGATCTTTGCTTGTTGATTCTATTCCCGGAAAGCAGCTGTACCCGCCATTACCAATTCCACGCGACGCTTGAAACGTGCCAGAGAGGCCCTCTATCTCCGCCCCATCGCTCAACGATCTTTATATACCAACAGAGAATGTCGGGACGGCGGCCGCTGTTGCATCATTCCAGTGAAACGCGGCAGCTCGAAACCATTTCACCCTTTGACGTCATCCTTCCTATCAGCCAGCTGGGCCTTGTCAGAGAAGACAGCTCTCTAGCAGGGCACTTGATTTGCGTGCCTTTTGTTAGACACAAGACATGTCGGCCCCGGCCTCGAAACCATGCACACTCACTTTCAACTTCCTGCTGAAGGCAGTTCGTTTCTTTTTTTAGGTTCTGCGTCTCTGCATGTGCTATTCGGGTTAATGCCATGCCGAGGCTTTCGACATTTGCGTTTCACAGCCCCTGTATCCTTAAAAAAACCGCACGGAGAACTACTTGTGTGCTCAGGACCAAATGGAAAGGAATTCGACCACCAGCTCAGCTCTCGGCGATTGCCAGTACAAATGGGTATACTTGGATGCTTGTTTGGTTACCTGACCATTGGAAACGTTCCGAAAATAAACAAAGAAGCTCCTGCAACTCCAGTGTCGCACGTCTTCAGTACATACTGTCGAAGAAACAAAAAAAAAAACGCCAATCGAGTAATGTAGATGACTTTTGGCGCAGATGCATCTGAACTTTCAAACCGACGATCCCCAACAAACACTCTCCTGGGGGAAATTTCCGTGTTTGTAACACTAGATGTCACTGTAATATGGTGAGGCAGAAGATGTGAAATATATTATGTTCTTGCGACCGTAAACAGTAAAAATCGATTAATAAACAGCTGCGCAGGTTTACAGCTGAAATAGTCTCCGTCATAAACACGGATTGCATAATGCGTTGGCAACAGCTAGGTGTCTCAAGTGACGACGGTGAATTCTGATGGCGCAAGGGCAGCTTGGCCAAAGAACGTCATGGCAAAAGGTGTTTCGCTCTACACAGTTTGTGAGGTCACTGACCCATTTTATAAGTCCTTCGCGCCAGAGAAGGCACGCAGGCCAGGAGTGTGTCTCAATTGAACGCATCCTAAGGAGAAAGATGCATCGTAGTGATGCACCGCGTATCACTGTCGAAAGTAGTGGTCAAGAAAGAAGGTACACTGGTGCATGAGAATGAAGGCAGCCTTTGTTGTGTGTTTAAGTCGCCTCAAGGTGGCTTAACTGAGGTACAGTCATGAACAATATGAAAGGGAACAAAATTGAGCGCTGATTCGTGAGTACTCCATAATTATGTGTGACAAGCACAGTTATTTCTGTTTTCTAACTAGTTTTTCTTTTAACGTATGATATTTAAAATTCAATTTCAAAGTTAACAGAGAAATAACAAGAAAATTTGAAAATTTTACGCAAAAAGTTAGTTCTCTTTCATACTGCTCACGACTACCTATGCAGGGGCCTTAGGAAGTACTACACACTGTCCTTAAGTTGATATCGTTGGCCCAACTTGGAACAGCCGACTAAGCGACCAAAACAGTGATAAACTAAAACGAAAAAGCGCTACATTTTATTGTCACGTAAATAGCATGCAGAAACAGGACGCATGTGGATTCGACCGAACGGGACTGTACACAGGAGGAACACCGGGTGAAGTGAACCGAGGAGTAAGCACTGAATCGAGCTCAGTGTCGGCTTCCCATCCCAAGTGCTCCCGACCACATCTCCCTCCGCCATGCCGGGGGAGAACAGAGTCGTGGTCGCAAAGCGAGAACGTATTTATAAATCGGGCGACCTCCGGCAGTCGCCACGACGGGGCGCGACCCCCCCATCCACTGTGGTCGTCTATAAAAGGCTCCGTGGACACCGAAGCCAAAACGGAGCGGCGCGCTGCAGGGAGGAGGGAAGAGCAGGAACACCTGGTTCCCTTCGAAGCGTCCCGACGCGCCGCCGCTCATCTCGCTATACGGCGGCGGAATCGCGGCTTTCGTTGGCCGGCGTTCCGCCTTCGTAGCGGCGGCGGCTAAACCCCCCGCCGGTCCGCATTTGCGCCGGTTGGAGCAGCCGCGCACGGGGGCCTCCGGGAGAAGAGAGGGGGCGTCGCTGTCTAAAATAAACCCGGGGCTGCCGCATCTTGATAAGCGCTCTCTCAAGTTCGCGGCCCACCGCCTGCTGCTGCTGCGCAAGTGCACGGGACGACCGCCGCCGCGGGCGCACCCTGAGAGCAGAATAGGCCCGCCACTGCGCTCACGCTGAATCTGCCGCGTTGACGAATGTGCACGGCGATCGAACGACGGTCGAAGCACGTGACCTACCGAAAGCGAAACTTTGTGGCGAGTGCGAATTCCCGTGTACATTACGTACCCGTCATCTTTGTGGAGCTGCGGGCTGATAGGCGAGGTAAATTTCAGCTGCAACGAAGTGTAAGTTACCGAAATATATCATATGGTATGGTAGTGGTATGTGGTACGCGCTGGGTTTAACATACCCAGGCGATATATAGGTTATGAGGGACGCCTTGGAGGAGAGGTTCTTTACCATGAACTGACATCACACAGCACGTGGGAGTTTTTGCATTCCGCCGCCAACGAAGTGCGGTTGCTGCGGCTGAAATTCCATCCGGCAGTCTTGGGATCAGCAGCCGAATATCAAAGCCCCTGAGCCACCACGATGGGTTTTGATGAGGTATGGCGCCTGTGTTTGATCGTCTCTAAGCTGCGTGTTGGCGACGAGGGACGCCGTAGTGGAGGGACGTTGTTTGATTTCAACAATCATCGCACAGCACACCGCTCGTTTTGCACATTCCGTATCCATCGAAATGCGACCGCCGCGGCCGAGACGCTAAAGACACTGCGCAACCGATAACATCGGACTGAATACCTAGCAGCATTCAGTTATTCCACACAGATGCGAGTTTCATTACCCGGCGAAAACGTCGCACTCTACGTGTGTTTGACGGGCGGCGGAGGGAATGGGGAGAAAGATTCATTCATTCATATATTTACTTATTTGTTTGTTTGTTGAATGATTGATTCATCGTATTGTATCTGATTGATTGCATCCAAAAAAAAATAAAAACATAAGTAGTACTGTAAGCACGGGGATCTGGACGCTGCTTTCGTTTCTCGTGTATCACCATAACAGTCCCCTCGCTTACACCCACTACTCCCTTGTTGTTGGATTCTGTCTTTCACAACCCGTCCTGAAAGGTGCACCGTATGATGCTCACGATTCGGGATAGCGCGACGGGCCGCAGCATGCTTTCTCGCTTTAGTGCCCAAGCACTACTTCACTTCAAGTCCTGGAAGAGGCGGTGTCTGTCTGAAGCCTCTCAGATGCCTGCAGAAATAAAATAAATACTGCCGAGACCGGGTTCCCAACCCGCGGCGGCGCAGAGAGACGGGCTTCGCTGGCCACTGCGCGAGAGCACTGGGCCACTGCCGCAGCCGACCGCGCCTCGCGTTGAACTGCAACACACCCTCATTGCTGTGCGTTGCACATCGTTGTCTTCATCAACTTCCATCTGTGCGGAAAAGTCATGAAAGGAATGGAAATTCGCACAACTGGCTCCCCTGGTCCCTTGCTCAATACTGCTTTGAGCTACGTGGCGGTAGTGACAGAGAGGTGTGCGCTACTTGCGTTTGCGCTGACAGCGTTTTGTCAGATGCGGCACTAGAGCAGTATGGTTCTATTGCTTCCTTGCCTTTGGTGTTGGCAACGTTGTAGACTCTATTGACCTTGAGATAAAGTAAAGGCGCGTAACCGCAGCTCCCTGGATCAGTGGACACCTCAGGTACGTGGCGGTGGTGTCCATCTGCAAGAAACTGCTTTCGCTCAATATTTCGTGCTTACAGGAATGCTGAACCGCCAGCAATTTTTGGTGCTTTATCGCGAGGGCATTTCATAGGCCCCTGCTGTACGGCAAAGCACTTGCAGAGAGTTGCAATTCATGTGAAACCCTTTTTAGGTCTCACTTAGTAAGTCGTCTCTTTAACGACAGCTGAATGCGGACACAAAAGCCCTCTTGCAAAGCAACAAGCATGTCGTCGGTAGGAAATGTAGGCAGGAAAGACATAAGCGGATGAGACAGCTCGTTACACCACCTCTCACTCGATTCGCAGTATCCTGTGCCTGCATGCCCTCGCGACGCAAGGAGAGCAAATGAACCACGAAAAGAAAAAAAAACCAGCAAACGAAAAAGAAAAAGAGAGAAGATGAAGGCAAGAAGGAAACAACGTTAAAAACTGCCGGAAAAAAATGATTTGGCAGTGCTTGGGAAGCGAAAGCCTCGTGGCAGGGCTCGCGGCTAAGCAGGAAAGGGTTGCAGTCCGAGGAGGATGAGGAGGAGAATGGAGAAGAGCAGACCGCTCGGTGGGAGCCAGTCAAGCGCGTAACAACCCGGCGCTAAGGACGCAAATGAACGGGGCATGTCTCGCTGAATGAAGCCTCCCCTGTCAAAAGGAGCAAACGCAGTTTGTAGTACTACAGCCTTGAGCCGCCTTACCCTCCCTTTTTCGTCTTTCTCCCAGATGAATTGGCTTTTGCCGGTAATGAGGGAGCTCTGGCCTCCTTTTTACTATTTGGCGTTTCTCTTCGCCTGGCTCAGCGCTGGTTTCTATTCTTTCCGTCTCTTTCAACCGCAGCCTTGTCCCTTCCTTAGCCTGGAGGTCAGAAATATGCCGCATGAAAACAAAAAAAGATAAACGCCCACAAAACTGAAGATTTCGATTATTTTCGGTCCTCTGGAGGAACTCTTGGTGTACGGTCGCATGGTGGTGTTGTGTGCTTGGTGACTGCAGCTGTACAACGTACAACCAGAAAGAGAGTGAGATGATAGAGGCTAACAGCAACTGGCGTGGCTGTACCTTTAGGTGCTATATAGTTTCAACAAGGGGGCGTGACTTTGTGTTGGACTCTGACAAGGGCGGGCACCTTTAGGCGACATGCGCGCGCCAAATTGCCGCGCCCCTCCACAACCAAGGTTCTCGTTCATATCCGTTGCCCTAGAAGCTTCTCGCAGTAATTGTCAGGCGACTTTAACAAAACTTCGTGACACAGTATATGCCGTCGTGAGCTAAACGTAATTGTATCTTCGCGAAAATCTCTCTGTTGCCATTCTACTCCGATAACACCGCTCTATACAGAGTGCAGTTTATGAGCGGGGTATATGGAAAAACTAAATTTTAAGCAACACTCACAACAGAAAAGACTACGGGGACAAGGAAATTGTCTTGGGAACAAAGCCTTTCCTGGTAGGTCTTCAAGTACTCCACTGTGTAGCCAGTGCACTGACTTCCGAAGTGAATCAGAGTTCATGTCATCATCGCAAACTGTGCCAGTCGCGTCTTGCCACCAGCGGTGCTATAGTCGACCCACTTTTAATTTTGTATTTGTCGAATTGACGAGAAAAAAAGGAATCAAGAAGAAAGAAAGAAACGAAGCAGCTGCAATTCTTATGGAAGCATGAATGAAAGGCGGAAGTGCTTCTCCTTTCCGCTCTCTTCTCGCCTTGTTTCCACGAACAGCCGCGGCACGGCGCTCCAAGCTCGAGGCGAAGCGGGTGCGCTCGTTATTATTTGCGATTATTTGATATGAAAGAACGTGGAGGAGCGGTCGAAAAGCCGCCAGTTTCCCACGCAGCTGGTCAGATTAATGGAGCCCATTTAGATTTAAGAGGTTTAGCGCCGAGGCGAGTAAAAATATCCGAACGAGAACCGCGAGCGCCCCGCGCGGACGCCAAACGACGCAAAAAATAGAATTCGGCGCAGACATTAAAGAAATACAAATCATTGCTGATTTCGCTCCCAGGGTGGCGCGCACTGCTCAAAAGAGCGGGTGCACAACGGCATCGCCATTTTTCTTCTTGAATGCTTCGATATTTCCTTTCAACCTCTGGATTTGCTTGCGTATCTGAGTGTGTACACCGATCTCTCCACACTGTAACGCTGCTTTTAGTTTATTTTTTCTTCCCTCCTCTTTCTGTCTGTTCGCTAAGGGTTATCATCCTTTCATTTATGCCGGCCATTCTTGTCGAATTTTAGCTGGTAGCGACTTCTTTACTTTTTTCCTCTCTTCTTTTGGCAACCGCTCTATTCTTGCTTCTACCTCTGCTAGTGTATTCTGTCTTTCTTCTTTCGTCATTCCCTCTTTTGCCGGTGTTTGCACTGCGTCGCCCGCTTCATTACAGAGTTTCTCCTCAAGACCGCTTCACTGCAGCGATACGCCGTTCGCTACTCGAGAATGAGGGAAGTGCGCAGAAAGAGAAGGGCACGAGGGAGAGCCGTGATTATAGCCATTTATTTTGCAGGGACCGTAATCGCGCGACCTCGCGCCGTTCCCCTCGTTTCGTTTTCAGTTTTTCTTGTCTTCTATCGCTCCTCGCCCACTCCAGAGTCCTCCTCCAGTCTTTATCCTTTCTTGCTTCTTTTTATCCTTTTTCTCGTGCCCTCTGCTTCGCGTGGGAGCCCGTTCCAAGTACCCAAGCTTTGGCTCGGTTATTTATTCATCCTGTATCCATTTATCGTTTAAAACGACGCTCAGCGAGCCACCCTTCTCCCGTGTTTTCTTTTCTCGTGTCGTTTTCAATAGTTTCCTTTTTTTCAGCTAATTTGTAGCCCACTCGTAAATTTATTTACGTTTGTTGAGCCGGATCGTGCCTCTGCTCATTCACACAGGTGAAGCAATGAACGATTTTTGCTTCGCTGGCGACTAAATGGCAAGATTAACGCTCTGAGGAGAGGCACCCGAATGCCGGCTAACTATAGCGTCCCCTGAACCTAACTGAAAACACCGAGCCCGTGCCGCTAACTGTTCACAGCGCTCTAAATGTTCCACTGTGTCTAACCGAGCGCAGTGAACAAAAATCGCCGATGTTTCAAGACGCCGGACAGCCTGGCGCCTATCAGCACTTAGCGCTGGATGCACCAAGCTGCTTCGCTTGCGTCATTGTTGATGTACCCAGGGACGAGTGAATGAAGACGTCATACATCCTGATGATGTATGATGATCCTGAGGATGTATGACGGCTAAACTAATATCAAACATCGTGGCTTTGATGGCATGCGCACAAGATGATAAACACTTTCTGACCTATTTTTAGGAAAATCTATCAAAGTCTTGCACACTGTCTCTTCTGCTGTAATATCGCTCTTCGGTCTTCTTTCTACTTCTTCCCTCGTCCCCAGTCCTCTCCTGGCGTACATGCCTGGCTTTTTCCCGTGAAGCAGAGAAGTTTCGTGTCTGGCAAGAGACCACATGTGAAATATGCGTGGGGTGTACGCTGCGTTTGCAGTGACTTTGTTTAAAAATACATCTTGTGACCGAGTGAGCTCTTCCTTGGTGTCAAGCACCGGCGCTGGTGTTCCTTCCAATAAGCGACGCCTGCTCTCTGCTTTTATTTTGGTGCGAACGTAGGGCATCAAACCCGCCGCGGTGGCTCAGTGGTTAGGGCGCTCGGCTACTGATCCGGAGTTCCCGCGTTCGAGCCCGACCGCGGCGGCTGCGTTTTTATGGAGGCAAAACGCTAAGGCGCCCGTGTGCTGTGCGATGTCAGTGCACGTTAAAGATCCCCAGGTGGTCGAAATTATTCCGGAGCCCTCCACTAAGGCACCTCTCTCTTCCTTTCTTATTTCACTCCCTCCTTTATCCCTTCCCTTACAGCGCGGTCTAGGTGTGCAACGATATGTGAGACAGATACTGCGCCATTTCCTTTCCCCCAAAACCTATTATTATTATTATTATTATTATTGTTATTATTATCATTATTATTATTATTATTATTATTATTATTATTATTATTATTATTATTATTATTATTATTATTATTATTATTATTATTATTATTATTATTATTATTATTATTATTATTATTATTATTATTATTATTATTATTATTATTATTATTATTATTATTATTATTATTATAGTGCATCAGTGCTCTACCGGGGGAGCCTTCGTTAACAACAGATATACTCACTGCCAAGAAGACTGGAGAGCACATCTACAACACGACTTGCCCACCTTTCTCGCGAGGGAGAGACAAAATTCAGCCCCTACCGCATGCCGGCACAGCCCCACTAGCACAACTGATGAAATGCCGCAGCGCAGCATGCCATCACGGCGTAGGGTAATGGCAGCGGCCTGCTTCGAGTAGTGTATAGGAGAGGTCGACTGACTTACGGACGCGTAGCTCTGAAGGCTATTGAAACGACCGACTGTAAGTTGCTTCTGAACCTACACCCCCTTCCCTCATAATTCCCCAACAGCGGCTGAAAGCCATCCCTTCCTTGTAATAAAGGTTTCATTCATTCATTCATTCATTCATTCATTCATTCATTCATTCATTCATTCATTCATTCATTCATTCATTCATTCATTCATTCATTCATTCATTCTCGTGAAGAGGATAAGCTCGGCCTGGTGTGAAAGGCGATGCACATTTTGAGCCCTTGGTTTGGGCTCTATTAAAATAGACCGTTTTGATACTACTCCTATTCTATACTGCTTATGAGAGTCGCACGCTCAATTGCTCCATTTTTTAATATCGTTTGGTTCATTATGCGAACCGTGGTCAATAATAAAGTCGAACGTGAATCGAGCGGTTTCGAACCACAAGCTCTTCTCCGACGTGTTCATCGCTACCTTTTTGCAGCTGTGGGAAAAGTCATACTCCCGCGAGGAGAGGTGCTCGCATATCGAGCAATGACAGTCTATGAAGTATACTTCATAAACTGCCATTGCTCGATATGCGAATGATATGCGGATGCTACGAACTCGCATTTCTTTGGTTCATTGCACACTGTGATCCCATCTTGAATGCGATGCGTGCTTGCGTGCTTCACGCAATTCCTTCGCTCCGTCGCAATCATCGTTGGTAAGCGTCTATATTCCACAACTGTGTAGGCTGGACTACGCTTCTCGACGTATTGCTGCAAACGTGCCCTGTACACACCTCCGGCGACACTACCGGCCTCTTCCACTTCACTGCCGCGTGCTCACTTCGACCTCCTGGCGCGGTGCGCCGAGTGGCTTCGTTTCAGACCGCTCCCCCCCCCCCCCCCCCCTCCGTCACACGGCGTGGCCTGTGAACGCCGGCTCGCCCCATTGATTATCAGTAACGCGACGCGCACTGAGAGATTACTCACGGGTGTAGGGGCAGCAGCTGGAGGGACGTCGAGGAGATTTCAGGCCGGAGCAGCCGCTCCTCCGCTGCCCTGTCATCGACTGGCGCATTTGGTGGCGCTCACCGTGCATGGAGACGCCGTGAAGGCTCGTCTGCATGGCGCCAATCTTTGCAATTTGTTTGCGCACCAGTTTCTTTTTGTGGCTGCGTCTCGTATAGTTTTAGACGCCCCCTGATGACACACGACGGCTGCATTTCGGGAGCGCGTGTGTGGTGCGCTCTTCTCCCGTTTACGTAGTACTGGGGAGGGCGCAGGGGATACCAGTACACTTGCATGTGATTAGGGTGAGGGAGAAAGGGAGGGAGGGAAGACAGATTAATAAACATGATTGAAACAGCTCAAGGCCAGAGGCGCGATTTTAATGTCCATGTAGATTCTGTGGCTTTCCTCTATTTAACCTTAATTTGCCAGGATTTAAACTTTAACCTTGTTGCGTTTCCTCTGAAACAAAACGAGTTTACAAAGAGAGCGCTTAGTTTCCTTATCGTATTAATCTTCTCTTATGGCGAATTTCTTTTTTATTTCGCGTACATTGCGTTATGCTCTCAAATGAGTTTGGCGTGCGACAACACACATGGCTGCGCCCTTGCAAGTGAACAAACCGCCTTCCCGAATCGCAACGCAGCAGGCTTGCTTAAGAGAAGCCCGCAGTCATCGCCGCCGCAGCACGCAGCGGTGCTGCTTCATATCCAGGTTCGTTCATCCTTTGCGGAAACCTAACGAAGAAAAGATGGACAATGATGAAAGGTTGCCCATTTGCTAAGTCGGCTAAGTATTCTAGTAAGGATTAAGTACCACGGGAATACAGGTTAGAACACGGATGGCCTTTGTGAGCGACTCTGTATCTTTGCGCCTGCCTCCTACAGCGGATGCATTTTCCTAAGCTCTTTGTTAAACCATATGGGATATTGGGAGTAATTCGGGTGAACGATAACCACGCAGCATTACATATTAATAACTATCGCATTTAATGCCATTTCATACAATCGGTGTTTCCTTCCCGTGTCAAGAATCTTAACTTTTCTAGTTTTGTGCAAACACAGAAAGTAAGAAAAAGGCACAGAAGAGAGGCTGTACTCTGACTAGCGTACGCGCTTGCGTAACGTAAGCCATGGCCTTGTTACTCTCTCTATCTATCAATCCTAAACTATAGAAAAGCTTACCGAAATGCCGTTCTGGGATCAAATTGACCTACCGTGCAACGTTTTGAAAGGCCTAAAAACCATGGTACTTTCATGCATGATGGCATCGACCCATCTCGTATCATAACATCACTCCCGTACACTTCCTGTCTGGAGCGTATAACAACCAGGAGCTTTCTTTTGCTTCATTGCCATTTTTTCGCGTTATTAGTGTCAGGTGGCGCCACTGATGCCGGTACCACCTCAGGACTTATCTTTACGTTTGTCTCGTTAGTAACCCCGCACGCAATCTAGACTCACGTTCGAGGAACTATAATGTGTTCACCTAGGCGCTTTTTTCTCCTCAAGCTGCAACCGCTTTTAATACACTGCAGAAACAGCGTCTGAGGAAAGCCCACTCGGCGATCCAGGTTCGGAGCCGAGAGACGCTGCGGAGATTAATGTAAGGACTGAGATTAACGGCCAAGCGCGTGGGCGTCATCGATGGTTCATATATTAAAAATTAACATGCACAGCGACGGCGCCCGTATAACGGCGAGATTGGAGCTGCGAGACAGCCTTCAAAGAAAAACTAGACTGAAGGCAAAGCTCAAGAAGAAAAGCTAATTTCTCGACTGCGCCGCCGTCAGCGATCTTTCGAGACGTTCGTTTAATCATTCTCTCATTGTTATTGCGATCATTCTTCTTCGGTTCTTTTTGCTTTCTCTTCGCGATAATGCCTCGACAAAGTGTCGTTCGACCAGCCTGGCGGAGATGAACGAAGCAATTCTCAGAAAACTGGGCCGCAAAAATTTCAAGAGCGGAAGGGGGAAAAAAAACGCGGCATGCCGCGCTCAGAGTGCAATCGAGGCCTAGTGAAAGTGCATTAAAAATTTGCGAGCTGCAGCGTTTACATGCATGCTGTTAGATCTCTCGGAGGAACGATAATGAGATGACGATTATGATGAGGATGACTTCTGCGCCGACACTGCTGGCGACAACAATGCTTATTGGACCTATCGATTGATTAATTAGCCTCACTTATGTCTTTAAAAGGTCAGTGAATTCAAATACAAGCAATTTTTGTTTTTTTTAAATATTCTATGGATCCTTTTGCGTATTTTGATACCTGTCCGGCGGCAAAAGACATAATAATTGTTGAGAAATTTGCATTCAAAATTTTTTGGTCTTTGAATTTGAAAAGGCCTCCGTGATCACTGTTTGGAAGTGAATGACGATATCGGTGAGTCCCTGAGGTCCGCGTTTAAATTCACGCACCGTAGTTTGTTTGTGAAATCGTCCGGCATTATATGGCGTTACCTGCATTTATTTTTTGGCCTTTCGTAGCTGATAAGAGCTCCGTTTCCAGCTGAAGCAGCGTCGTTAGAATGCAGTAGCCTATCGGTACAGGCTAACTTCAGTTCGTTCTCTGCATCCCTTTAAAGCAGCACAGGCGCAGAGTTTTCGGGTGTCCGTTTGAGCTCTTGTCGTAGAAAATCCGGTGTCTTCGTCGGTGTCGTTGACCGTGAACGAAACACCCCCGAAAAAATATGCAGTGGCTTAACTTGGCTAACCCTTGAATTCAGCGAAGAGCAAGGGCGCTTGCTAATAAGCGCCTGAGGCTCGTCCACGGCAGCTCCACTACACGCTCGCGATAGCCGTTCTACATACACCCGCACGACCACGTGGCTTCGACGTGGTGCCACATTGTCTTACGACACCCCCATCGGATGGCATCACGTGGCTTCACATCACCTCATCGGGCGTTCTTAAGATCAAAGGTCAACACGAAGGTCACCCAATGTCAAAGCTCAACTAAAGGTTATGGGTCAAGGTCTGGGGTCAATGATTCGACACCATAACTGTACTACATATGGTCATACACGGCTATCCTTGGTTGGGCTGAAGGTCGTTCAAGGTCATTCTCCGGCCTACGCGACGACTGCTTTATCTAGCGTATTACATATTTTCGCTTCAAAATCCCCAGAGAGCCAACCTGGGTGGGCCGCCTAAGTCACGTGGCCTTGCGTGATCACTACCTGCCCATCGTGTCAGGTGGCAGTTAAATTAATGACTGGACGTCAGAAGTTGCTCGTGAAGAGCAACCTGCGTAGCTCAAACCCCACCGCAGGGAGCACCTGCCATCGCAGGGCAGTGGTGCATCGCTTAACCGCTGCACCGCGGCAACAGGAGTGGTATGTGTACTCCAAGGGGTCTACGAATGTAAAGTAGAGAAGGATCAATTTCGGATACATGTTCATTAACCCATTAACTTTATCGCGTCATACCCTTAATGTAGAGCTTAGGTGTCCCCTCCAAATTTTTTTATTGTCTTCAAAGGGGCCTAGGGGCCTAGAAACCATGAAAACACGCTCAAAGCACGAGTGCGCAGCATTAATAATTAATTACAAATTATTTAGTGGTGGCAGTTTTGGCCTCTGTCGGGGCCAGCGCTGAAGTGCACCTTGATGTTACAGTCGACCCTCCAACTTGCACTACAGCAAGCACCCGCCGCGGTGGCTCAGTGGTTAGGGCGCTAGGCTACTGATCCGGAGTTCCCGGGTTCGAACCCGACCGCGGCGGCTGCGTTTCGATGGAGGCGAAACGCTAAAGCGCCCGTGTGCTGTGCCATGTCAGTGCACGTTAAAGATCCCCAAGTGGTCGAAATTATTCCGGAGCCCTCCACTACGGCACCTCTTTCTTGTTTCACTCCCTCCTTTATCCCTTCCCTTACGGTGCGGTTCAGGTGTCCAACGATATACGGGACAGATACTGCGCCATTTCCTTTGTCCAAAAAACCTATTATTATTATTATTATTATTATTATTATTATTATTATTATTATTATTATTATTATTATTATTATTATTATTATTATTATTATTATTATTATTATTATTACAACAAGCCTGATGACGTCGGCGTCGCCGGCAAGAGCTGGTTGTTCCTGTCATTAACCACTGGGTTCGGTTGCGTTACAAGAATTGGGCAAGTGCGCATTGTTGTCACTCTATGATGGTAGAAATGTCGAGGGACTCCTCGGATAACATTGAAAATTGTATTAAATTCCAATCAACGCTTACGACTGAAACTTGCTGAAAGGCACTTCCTTCCTGTCATTAAACAAATAATTAAACAAATCATTTGTAGTCGTATGGCTGCGCTTGGGTGGATGCCAATGAGTAATCACTCCCTTATCACCTCATTAATTTCCGTTCAAAATTGTGTGTCTGTACCCATTTAAGAGGCCAGCTGCTCAACCTTGAAGCGAGCTAACGTTTCTGTGTTTGTACAGGGGTGCTATTGCGGGCACTGGATTCTAGGTGAGAGCTTCTGTCGTCGAAAGCGCTTGGCAGGTTGAGGCTTCGCTGTGCGGCAATGTGCTTCGGCTCGTCGATTCGTTTGCTTTGGTAAATGCTACGTGGATATTCATTCTTTTCAATGCAGCGCGGTTTCAGCGATCGTAAAGCGAGCCAAAGCGATCAGTTAACTGTTGTGACGCTTTTTTTTTTTGCTGATGGCTTCAGTTTTCTGATTTAGCTGATTTCCTAACTACATGCATATATTGTCTGTGTGTTGTTCTAGGTTCTATTGTTAATATCACATTATGTGTTATCACGCCATAACGTTATAGAGCAGTGGGCATTATAGAGGGCGCCTACGGTCAGGCCCCATGGCCTCCTGAGATTCACGCTCGCCTGTAATACATTCTCATTGGCAAGCAGGTGCAGGCAACGGTTTTCGGTTAAGACGACTCACGGCGGCATCGCTTGGCGCTTTTACCCCAGAGAGCAGCATTACGATGGTTTACTCCGGAAACAAAAAACGCCATATACAACTGTCACCCCGCGTTCCTCTCACTGGCCCTGAGACTCGTGCTGTCCAAGGGCACGCGAATTACCTCTCCATTCCCCCCTCGCCCCTCTTCTCCGACGTCGTTTGCTGAGGGCGCCAGAGGGGCGCACGGAGCACCGGGAAGGGACGCGGTCAGCTGCAGCCAACTGTTCGCAGGCGCCTCGCACGGCGTCCAGAGCGGGAGGTGTCGGTGGTGAAGAGAGGAAGACAAAGCGGAGACGACGCCGTAGATCGCCTTCGAGTGGCCCGGGTTTTGGAGGCCGCTTTCCGGCAGGCGTCGTTCTTCTCCCCTCCTATCCCGACGTGATCAACGCGGACACAGATGACGGCGGCTGAGGAGGGGGTACGTCTCGGGCGCCTGCGGAAATCTTCACGCGGCTAATGAGATGCGCCGGTGGAGCTGCATCTGATGCGCGTGATCACCGGCGGTGGCGCCAAGTGCGCGACCCGGCATTCATTAGCAGCCGCCACTGTGACTCTCTCCTCCACTTTACCTCCCTCTCTTCCCTTGCGCTCCTCTCTGCATACACGCCGAACCAGAAGACGGTGGGAAAGGGCGCTCAGGGGATAGCGATGCCACGTGACTCTGTCGCACAGCCGACGCCGCTCGAGCACGGTTCGCTTCAGGGCGAGTCGCACCCCCGCTGCTCTTCTTTTGTAGGCGTGGTGTACAGCCTGTTCTGAGACCGATCGGCGGTCAGTAAAAATGACATAGAAAGGTCCAGCAACAGCAGTTATCAAGTAACAAGAGAGTAATTACTCACTGGCATCCACCCAAGAGCAGCCATACGGCTAGAAAGGAAATCTTGGGGGATTCCCGTAAACACCTGACCGCCAGTTATCAAGCTTGAGCAGTCATGAAGTGCTGGGAATAGTTACAAAAACTTAACAGTTGCACATACAAACAGGCATCAGTGTCGTAAAACACATATCACAGAAAACCCTGTTAATAATGCGGATGTAAAGAAAGAGCGATTGGGTACATACAATTCTATCAGCAGAAGCAGCCCGTTAGGTCAGCTGCAAGAAAAAGACCTTTCCAACATTTACCTCCAATTAAGCCTTTTCTGCGTCCCCTGCGACCACCTCGTTCCCGCATACCTGCTCTCTCATCAACCCAGCTCATTTCTCTGTTGCCCCCTGCTACCTTCACCTTATTTTCGTGTCCATTATGTTACCCTAAGGGACCACTGGCTATCTATGCCTACCAGTTATGGCGGAGGCCTAGAGGATGAACGAGAGGACAATTTCCTCGCCGGAAAGTGCACTCGTGGGCTGCAGGTTTTCCCCTGAAGAGAGCGCCACTCTCCTGATAGCCGGTAATGAATCCAATACACTGCACCGCAGTTTCCCTTGGTGCTTTCAAGCAATGCAGGGATGTGAGAGGCCAGATACGCGCTCCTCTCACATTGCGCGCCGGTCGCGAAAGGGAGCCCTGTAGTATCGCCCGCGGCCAACTAATTTCCCCTACGCGGCAGGAAATTAACAAGCCCGAGGCGAACCACCGCTGTGTCCTCTTTGTGATTCCGCATTGTGGAGAGCCGCAGAGGGAGCGCGAACAGTATACACGTGCCACCAAATGCGGGAGCGACTGCACTGACTGACCATGCTTGCAAAGGCCTCCCAGAGAGAGAGGAAGCAAGTGCGAAGGCGTCACGCGAGTTGTGGTCTGGTGTGCGGGATCCAATATACAGCGCTGTGCGGTCGTTTCATTTCCTTCCGCGGGCAAGCGACGAAACCGGAAGAAAAAAGGAGTCCCGACCAGCGGCCCAAAGCGTTGCCGCCACGTCCACGCCGGCCACTCGAAAATTGCTGCGCAGCCTACCGGAAGTAGCTTCCGCTGGCTCCGCATGTCCTCTCTCTCCCTCTCTCTTGACCGTCCTCCCCTCGGCACTGGGCATGCCACAGCTGGCCACCCCTGCCGAGGGCCCGTGCCTTCCCTCTCTCTCTTCCTCTCTTTCTATCCGCTCTCCTCTCTCCCCGGCGAATCTCGCGCGGCGGTGACGTCTTTCCGTTTCCGAGCTTTAATCACTTCCTCCGTCCGCCGCTTCCAGTCCGACGGCGAGAGCCGAGCCTGGCAGCTATCCGTGTTAACTTCAAATTAGGCGAGCCCGCTCGTTTCATCGCGGCAACGCTTACGTGGTCGTTTTCTCGAATGAGTGCGCCTCCTCCGTAAATTTGGGACCCGTTCGCACGCGCGCGCGCCTGGAGCGAACGAGCCGCTTTCGCACCCGTTCCCCCACCCACCCCCGCCCTTGCAGCGTGCACAGCTGCCTGCGAGGCGAGCTGCGGCGTTAAGAGCCAGGTCTAATAACATGCGCGACGAACAGGGACGGGCCATATTGGCTGCACGCATTCGCAGGCGGATTAATTAGTTATTGAACGCTATACGCGCATTGCGAGAGGCTGTAGTCGGAGAGCTGAGGCTGTGTACCCTGTGGAACGCGCTTGCCGCTTGCAGGCAAGTCAGGTCAAGCAGCTTCGCCTCATGCATCTTATTTTCACGCCCAACGTAATTTATCAAGCAGCGAATAAAATATGTATGTGATGGTGCAAGTTTATTGCAGGCTATGCGGAATTAGAAAGCTGTGCCATTTTCTGTAGATTGAATACGCTGCTTGACCTCCTTAGAGCGCGCTGCTGTGTCTGCGATCTTCGCTGCTGTACCAGCATTTGCTGTGCTTCACACGAAGCGCGAGATCAGTGGAAGGTGCTCTAAGGTTGAGCTAAAGTGATTATCCTGCCATGTGGCTAGAAATGAACCACAAAGCCGCCCAACTTGCAAAATTTGTGGTTCACTCGTCAGATGAAAAGAAGGCCCTAAATCCTGGCTTCCTGTTTAATGACATCGCTAAGTTAACGCCATTGAAAACAAGAGAGACGTTTTCTTCCATTACTGATCCGGCGTTCAACATATAATTTCCCACGGTCGAATCTATACAGGAATGGCTAATGCTCCAGCTTACGCGGCGCAAAGAATGACTGAACTGTGACTTGCGCCGCCAAGCGCGTGCACTTTCCCAGTGCTCTTTTATTGCCGCGAACAATCTCCACTGAGCCATGACTGTTTTTGTTTTTGTCTTTTAATAAACTATTTTCCTTTGAAATATTACTTTTCTTGCGTTTAGCTGCTATTGTTTATCTTGAATTGGCTTTAAGCCCGATGAAGCTCTGCCAGCCCTGTCTCCCTCTCTCCTTCATTTATGTTTTCTTTTCTTTTTGAGGACTACAAAAAAGAAACTTAGAGACCTCCTTACCACGTTCTTAAATAGAAAAATGCGATGACATTTAGAATGCCTGCTGTGGTGTCAACAATGAATGTCTAATGTTCTTCTGAGCGGACAAGGGGAGGGAAATGAGAGGCTAGTTAAGGCACACATATAAAGCAGGCCAACAGTCACCCAGTTCATGGAGCATAATAGAATGTTTCTATTTTTTAATTTGCGATGTCGACCAGTTGGAAATTAATAGTGTAATTATTTTATCGCTGGAAGATGTTTTATTAGGCAGTATAAGAAAAACAACCACGTGCAGCTGGTGTGATCCGAACCCAAGAGCTCCGAATTTCGCTTTCGATGCTTTGCCAACTGAGCTGCGGCGGCGGCTGTTCAATTTTATACTTTCAAGGATATTTATCTTGCGTGTAATTTAACCTTGAGAGTGTTCACCAGCGCCACCCTCGTCCATAGCGGCGGACGTGGTACGGCCTGTTTTACCACAAGTGTCACGTGGAATGTGATCGTGGAGTGAGGAGAGAAGCTGTGCGAGAACCCTCGCATGCTACCTATGGCATCAAGGCTGCCAGAACCGAGGCCCGCGTTAAGCTATTGCGATTTTCCCGGCAAAACTCCGGTTGGATACGGTTCCATTGTCCTCATATGCTACGCGTAAGTCATCACCTTCTAGACTGTCCCAGTACGTTCCATTGGATGCGCTTGTGAAATTACACTAATCATTTTAACAATCCCCGCTAATCCCCCTTAATCCATTTTTGGAGGTGGGTCTACTTACAAAAATTTGGAGATGCTCAGATTTTGAAATTTAGCGGTCCTTTATGATTTGTCCACTGGAGGTCACGTGGAGTCGATGACGTCACTACACTATCAATCGCATTTATAGACCGCTGGAAGTCGTCATACCACCGTTGGCGCAGTGGTGCAGCGGTTAAGCGGTGCGCCACTGATGGCCGTTTCAAACACAGCCACTGGTGGGGCTTTAAAGACCCAGACAGCTTTTCCCAAGCTCCCGCAAGGCTCATGTGCAGAGCCACGGTTGGCAGGCGGCAAATTTGGCGGTGCTCTCTCAGCGGTCAATTGTGGTCACGTGACCCCGTTGACGTATTCATTGTCATGTGACCTCAGTTCACCAATCAGAGAGCACGTCTTCATGGTCACGTGACTTCTATTGGTCACTCAATGAATTTCGTTCCGGAGAAACCGGAAACTGCTTGAGGACAGCCTGAAAAGAGCACATGCACTGAACCTCATACTTTCCGCGCTGTATGCTTCCAGCAACTCTCGCAAATTTTCAAAGTTACTTGGAAGACGTTAAGAGCAGAAGTCCTGCCCTAACGTTTGTGTTGTTGCTCCAGGAATTGATAAAAGGTCCGATTCCAAAAACTTGCTTTCAACTAAGAATGGAAGATAGCTAGGACGGCGACATCACTTCTTTGACGACCACGCGCTCAGCTTGGACCATCCATGAAGGTGACAAGCAATGTACAGCATGAGTGACGTAGAGCAGTGTTTGGCGGCAGCTCGACGTGCGAAGTAAATAGTTGTTGGTGATGTCTCGGTACAGGATATGCTTAAACAGCGAACAACTGCGTGCAGCTAGCGCCAACTATCGAGCCGTGCACATGGTAAACACGACTTCAAAATCATCGACTGCATCCGTTGATTTCCTGACATCCTCGGCTTGTCTGCGTATTACAAGAACCGTATTTTCTAAAGTTTTGTTTTTCTTTCCCTTAGTGTCGTCTGTAGACTGACATCACCTGAGAATCGCTACCCATGGCAGAAGACCATAAGAAAGCAAAGCGAAACGAAACGTTACAAAGCGCAGGCTTAGCTTCTGTTCTGAGTTATGGGGTAGTTAGCGCGGGCCACTTTATGGTTGTCAGTGGGCAGAGAAGGCTTAGCATCGTTCTTGTTCAACTGTTAATTCAAGTCTTAAGCACAGCACTAAGTCTGAGAGGCGAATAAGAATCTGATGAGGTCTTATCAGGGGACGAAATCAACGGTTGTACTACGAGAAAGTGTGTCGGTTTACTGTACCACGCACTCTTCAAATCAAGTGATAGCAGAGGAAACTCACACGCCAGGAGAACAAACACGAAGAGAGAACACTGCACTACACCGCAAAGAGGTTAACACTCCCGCTAAAACGTGCCACTAAGTAAGCTTCGACTCTCACACATGTCCCAAACCTTTCGTCGCCCCACACCTGCCTGGCCCCTCTTCCTCGCTTACACCAGTTATTCGTTTGTGCGACCGCGTTAGCGCAGCGCCGTTTGGCCTGATGCTGTTAAAAGCGGTGGCAGGGTAAAAGAAGAAGAAAGTGGCCGCAAAGCGGGAGCAGAAAGGCATGGGGGAAAAGGGGAGATGCAAGCAGAGCCGAAGCTAGCTTCGCTACGGCAACACATTCGCGGCAGCGGCGGCGCTCCTGGGATCCTGCGACGAAAGCTTGCAAGCGGCTCGATGCTCGCAGCGTGCTGGTCGTCGACGGTAGCCGAGCACAGATTGGATTAGGAGAACGGAACCCAGGGAGGAAAGAAAATAAATGAAACGCGATGTGGTAGCGAAGAGCAGAGTCCGTGTGGACGGGGAGGGATTCTTCGCACTGCGGGCTTACAGGCAGCAAAGAAGGGGGAGGGGGGGGGATCGCAAAAGGCTGTGCTTAGCGCTTGTTTTTCCCGCGCGAGCGTTTTCGGCCGGCGAGAGCGGCGGCGGACGACACGCGTGTGTGTATGTGTGTGTATGTGAGTGTGTATGTGTGTCCCAGGCAGCAACGCTCGGCGGGACGCGAGCGCGCGGCGCTTCGCTGACTTCGTGCGTAGGGCTCACGTCGACGCCCCGTTGCTGGCTCAGGCAAAGTGGCTGACGGATAGGCACACGAGTCAAATTAGATTTCGGCCGCTCAGGGGCGCGCTGACTACGGGCTTCCTTCCGCGCTCCCCTAACTGCGGTGCCCCTGGCCGATCCCTCCTCATCTCTTCTCTCTTTCTCTATTCTCATCTTATTTATCTCCTTTTTGTGGTTCTTGCATCTCTTCGTCCCCTTTGTAGTTTTTGTCCGTCTTTTAGGTTTCCGGCTGAACGAGTACAACTCGCTGCTGCTTTGATCAAGCGAATTAATAGCGCTCCGAACTGTCCTCTAGTCCACTAGCTTTACACAACTTTCGTAGCCCAAGTTGAAGGCAGACACGACTGAAAATATGCCACAGATATCTCAGTCGTGATGACGCCACGCACAACGCGATAAACGATGGTCACACTGAGCGCTACTTATATACAGGGTTAACCATTGTTAGAGTGAACACAAGAGCTTATGATGGAGTTAAACGACAGTTCGGCAGAGTCTACACATTGCGATATTTTTTTTAGTTGGTTTTCATGGGCAACATTTTTCGCACGTAATATTTTGCTTCAAATCCGCAATCATTTTTTTTTAAGTTTTGGATATTGCGTGCATAACTATGCACAACTGAAACCAAAAACCTCTAGCTTTAAGCGAGACTGCTAGTCTATTTGGTATAGCTTTAAATCATTAGCTTGACAGCATTACTTACGCATCAAGAATTTTTTCGTTCACTGTAGTTCTGTAACCGTTTCCTCTGCGGTTCGCTTACACAAAGATCGATTTCGCTGATACTGCGCAGAAGTTGCGGGGGTTAACACGTTCTCTCAAACGCTTCTGTGGTCACCGCGGTACGCACGGTTTCTGATAGTCTGCTATGTGCTTTTGGCGGGTTACTTTTCTACGGAATGCACAGCTAAATCTTAAGCATTTTTAAAATTCAAAGGTGCACTTGCCGCGTGCAAAAAATACGCACCAAAGGAATCTCCTTGTTTAAAAGCGGCCCGGATTCGTGGCCCTTAATTCGTACTCAACAGCAAAGGGAAATACCCACGGAGCTCCTGCTGTAGGTTGACCAGCAGAGCCATGGTGATCTACTGGCACTAAGGGTAGCTGCGGGGGGCATTTTTTTTAGTATCTGCATTGCCACCAGTGCATTGCATAGGCTACATCAGCAGTGGTGGACTACTTCCTTCACTTCAAGCATACAGAAGCGCTTATGCAGTGCGGAGGGTCGTGAATGCTAATGGGAATTTCAGCCAGGAGCCACCTGCACGAGCGAAGAAATTTAAACAAGTGCCGTATATTGACACCAATGCTCCTGAATTGAAGCAACATAGGCCAACTCCAACAGTTTACATGCTGAACTTTCTAGATGACGGAATTGGCATATTTATATTTTTTTTACTCTGCCAACAGTTTAGGACACACTGGAACCGGCTTAGTTATTTTCTTGCTTGTATATGATATTGGTGACGGCAGTGTCCTTCGCCAGCCACGCCAAGTTCGTCCTCTATTTTGGTTTGCTTTACCAGCAGCGAATGTACAAGACACGCAGTAATCTTCCAGCTTTTCGGCTATTGTCGTACAAACGATGCGCTGTAACACTCCGTTGATTCCTTTATTTTCGTTCGGAGAAGAATCTACACACAAACAGTCATCACGATTTGATCCACTTGCTCCTGCTGGGCACTTGAGTATTCAAATCCCGTGGTGTTTTCCCGCGGGCACACGACGCAGGCAGGAAAGCTTGCTTTCCTGAAGGAGGCATAGACACCATGCAAGAGGTCATCATTTGAAGGTCAAGATCGGTTGGAGCCTCTATATTTTCTTTTCCTTTCTTAAACAGAACGGTTCCGTTCTTTTTAAGTAAAATGGATGCCTGCTTAGCACCGCTTTCTTTCTTTCTTACTTTCTTTCTTTCTTTCTTTCTTTCTTTCTTTTTTTCTTTCTTTCTTCCTTTCTTTCTTTCTTTCTTTCTTTCTTTCTTTCTTTTTTTCTTTGTCGATTTCTTTCTTTCTTTCTTTCAATTTCAATGCATAGCACATCTGTTTACATCTTCCTGGTCAGTACGCAGAGAATGCGGCAAAGAAACACGGAAACCATTCGCTTTTATGCCTGTTGACATAACGCACTGTTTAATACACGGCAAGTGCAATGTGCACCAAACCCCAAAATTGCAAGTGTGGCAACAAGAATAGATGGACTTTTTTTATGCCTTTCCCAGCTCTACTTAATTAAATTGCGGACCGCGGTATCCCTATCCCCTCACTGTATACTCAAGAAAGAGCCCATAGCTGCGAGGAAGGTGCCACATCATTGTGACCTCATTACTAGCTCTTTTCCGGAATGGCTTAGAGTGGTGCACGAGTTGCTTCCTATATACGAAACTCCGTATATGTTAGTTGTGAAGCGCCATGTTAAGGGCTATGTGAAAGACGAAATAATAAAAATAACATGACACTCTGACTATTTATTTATCCGCTTTTTGAGTTAAAATATGTTGTGCAGCAACTAATCATTGCGTATTTAATCATTCACAAATACATTAGAAGTGCTTAATAAGACACACTGAAGTTCTCTCTTCAACAGTGCAGATTAGGTGTTGAAAGTGAAGCACATAAGCTTTTGTAGCTTTGTTTAACGCCCGAAAGCAACAATCATATAATCGTGAGATTACGGGTTCAGCAACATTTTCTCCCCGCGCTGCGCATCACCCTTTTTCATAGAACATTCCACGTCCACTCTCGTTTCCTTAAACTTTTGCATTAGGCTAGGCCGAGCACAGCACTGAGAGCTGACTGGTGATAAGCCAGCCGTCGAAGGCAAAAGTGCGGCTTGTTATCAGTCGCCTAACGGGCAGGCAATACCAGGATATTGGAGGAAAAGGCACCCGCCTCTTCACTCTCTCCCACTGAGCCACATTCTTTTTTTTTTCGACGACACCATGAATCACATGAACGGCGGGGCGTATCCTGCTGGCCAGGCCCCTGAGAAAAAAAAAATTATTCAGATTAAGGTTTCTCTTCCTAATTAAGTTGAAAGCACTCACACCGCCCTACATACGGCAAAAGCAAAGTGTATTCGAGATATAGAGTGAATAAAAAGTGAAAACCCCGCAGAAAAGAGCGGCGTGCCGTACAAAGAGTGAGATGGATGCAAATTGGAGATCGGCTTCTCGCTGTTTTTATGCGCGCCAACTTCTCTTCTTTTGTCGGTGCGAGACTTCTGCCCCCTCCCCCCTCCCCTCTTTCTGCTCATTCCTCCACGGTCTCGCACATAAGTATTCAGCCCGTGCTCACGTATAGACTGCATGGGTGTTCATGTGCCCGCCTTGTATCTTATTTCACGCGGCGGTTCCACTCCTGCGGCGTTCTCATTAGTCGGACGGAGCAGCCAGGAAGGGTGGACGTGCTTCCTTCGATGAGGATTCGGCACGAGATTTCGTCTTTGTTTTCTTCTTGCC
This sequence comes from Amblyomma americanum, assembly GCF_052857255.1. Classification (NCBI taxonomy): domain Eukaryota; kingdom Metazoa; phylum Arthropoda; class Arachnida; order Ixodida; family Ixodidae; genus Amblyomma; species Amblyomma americanum. Next base: position 8,451,719 of record NC_135498.1, read on the forward strand.
ATGTGCGTTTGAATTCTGTCTATTGTGCAGCTTCTTTTAGGGCGTCTGACCGTGCTTACGTATGCTTGTGTGTTTGCGTAAGTGCGTGTACGTGTTTGTGCGCGTACGTGTGTTAGCTAGTTAAACACGCTTCTGCAGGCTATGGGAAAACTGCTTACCTTAATGTTACGAGTTTTTTTTTTTTTTTACGGAGTAGCATTCGCACTAATAACCGGCCTCTTAACGCATTACAGCTATTTTTTTTATACGGGGGGAGTTAGGGCATAGAGCTAGTTAAGATTGCGCCCCAGCTTCGACGCAGAACAGGCGCATGGATACAGTTACACACAGCGGTCTGAGTGGCAACCATCCGGGAAGGAGGAGGAGGAGGAGAAAAATTTATTCTACTCTGCGGTTTTGGGGCACCTTCAGAAATGTTCTTTTTTTGGTTGTATCCCCAGGAGTCTTCTATGTCGAGCTCGTCTACTTTTAGTCAATGGTCGACCATCCGGCGTGTACCTCTTTCCGTCGTCACTGCCTTCGCTGCTTTGAAGTAATCCTCTTTTTATTGCGTGCATCAGCCTACCGGCGTGTCACTAATAGACTAGGGAAGTGTTACAAGTTTTTTTGCCTCAGGAGCAGTGGAGGCATATCTCATGGAAGGTAAGTTATCGCCCGCCCAGCCGTAGTACTTTAAGACTAACGGGTGTTTTCCAAAACCTGCATCGGGATTAGTGTCAGTGGAATACATGTTTTTGAAGTTATGCGACGGCAAGGACCCTAGCATACGTGCGTAAGACCTAACCGCGTCTTAGGTTGTGCATGCGTGTCTTAGCCGCATCTCGAAGACGACCTCTCCGGCCTGACCCAAATGAGGAAAAAAAATAACCTTTGTGGAGCCGTCGTATCATTCCTTTTCTGAATTCGTTTTTAATTTCCTTCTCCTACTTTCTTCTCATCTGTTCAGGTGTTGGCCGATTTTGTTGGACATATGCAGTACGGGCAGAGGATTTTATTCTTCTCTACACGCCCACGCAGAAAGGAAGAGCGATAGAGAAGGAAAGAAGGATAACGAAAACCAAGGTTACGAGCTCCTGTCGGACACGTAGATAACTGTATGGACAAGTAAATAAGGCAGAGGCTGTTTTCGGCTTCACAGAGTGATTGCAGCGCGTGTCGCACGTACAAAATATTTTGTAAGAGTGTTCCTACAAAACTCAGTGATGGTAAAGTGGCAGATGACTCATGTCCCCAGTACAGAGATTAGATCCCAGTGGCGCCCTTGGTGATCACTCGCAGCCAGCACCCGGAAGACTGTTATATTGGTGCGTGAGCACTAATCAAACGGGTACCAACCCTGAACAAAATCGTCCGTTGTCTGTTCCGTTGTGTGTTCGCAGCTGGCCCAGTGCGAGCACTTCCCGGTCATCGTCGTCGTCTACGTAGCAGAAAACCGTACTTTCGCACTGATTCGAATGTAGTAAATATTCTGTGCTGTTTTTTTGTTGTTGCTTTCCTTCAAATACTGTTGACCTCTGCTAAGTTTACGTGGCCTATCGACTGGGCTATATATAGTCAAGCAATGCAACTTAACTTAAGGCAACTGCAAGGGCTCCTATCAAGCAGCGAGCTTAAAAATTCCCTCACAAATAGGCCCAACGTTTCGTGGCCATTTGACAAAGTTTTAAAAACTTACTATGTTGTTGAAATGTCCCTTTATTGTAGAATCATAAGACCCTCTTTAATTTTTTTTTCAAGACCTAATAATAAGTACCTAATAGATGTATTAGCTGAATTTTCCGTCCCTTCCCAAGTCTCTCATTAGGGCAGCTGTGCCGGCTTTATTTACCTGAGAGAAAAAAAAAAACGAAAAATAGGGTGCGTACTTATCTCATGTTGTAATCAAATGATATCATGTTCTCTTAATACTCTAAAAATTTCACAAAGTGATTCGGAAAGCTTTACAGTCCTCTTTCTCCTGGAGTTTAGATAAAAGAAAGCCGGTTTTCATTACTCGTCGGAAGCAATTTATTTTAAACCTAGGTCTTATAATTCCACTTATCGCTGTGTGGCCAGGCAGCGATGCTGGCGCTACATCATTGCGATGCTTAGCTATGTTGCCTAGTATATATTTTTGTGGTTTGTAATTTGCTGCCCCCAATACTGAAATAAAATTTTCAAATGACGTAAAAGCAGCGATAAAACTTTTATACAGGCTTTCCCCAGAACAGTGGTAGTATCATTTGTTCTCCAATCTCCTCTTATCAGCAAAGCACAAGGTTCAGCGGTAATTTAACCGAGGCGCAAAGAGGCAAGCTTCCCACCTCTTATCGGTCCTCTCTCGGTATTGCCGAATTTACAAACAAAACGCATTTGAAAGTATTAGATTGTGCAAAGTCAGGAGCGCTGCTCAGCTTTCGTGCCGCTAATCCTTGGTGGTCCTCGCAAGGAGCTTGAAATTGAACCTTTTTGGCGTTATCAAGAAGATCGAGACTTGCTGCCGCAGTAAAGTTTGTGTAAAGAATTACTGAAACAAATTGCGACTGAAATGTAGCGAGAACTCAAGCTTGTTTACATTGGAAGCCAGATCCCGAGAAAAAATACTCGCTTCTATTCTCAGGTAGAAACCCTAAATTGTGGTCTCGATATTGCAAAAGGGTACATTCAGGGCTGGGCTCAGGAGCTGTCAGCTCGCCCGCAGTCTTACGATGTTCAATAATCTAGCGTCGCCTTTCAGAAATTAAGGAAGAAAGAGAAGATTTAGCCTAATGATTCCAGGTACTGGATACTCTTCTTTTTCTCTCTGCGTGGCTCAACAAGAAGAGCTATTTAGAGGACACACTAGAATAGGCGAAGAAACGAAAAAACAAGAAAAAAAAACAAGAGAGAAGGCGTCACCTGCCGCCGCGCTTTTTCTTTGTGACTCGTCTCCACGGCACCCGGAAACCCGCGTCGAATGAGGCGAGAGCAGCGCCGGTGTTGCGTCCAGGGAGCCCAAACAAAACAAGGAGCGCCCGGTGTGGCATCAGCGAGCACCCCTTGCCTGTCCTCGTCTCGGACCTGCGGTCAGCCGTGCTCTCTTCCATTTCCCCCTCCGCCTTCCTTTTTTTTTTCTTTTCCCCGGATGTCCCTGCGTCCAGGCAGTGCAGGAAAGCCTCCAGCAGCGCCGCCGTGTTCGCTCTGGCGACGGCACTTAATGACCTCCGGCACGCCGGCGAGGCGCGATTGTGTACCCCCGATAAGGCGGCACCGAGTTGCGATTGTTTATTGACACAACGTCTATCGAGCCCTAATCGACTCGGCCGGCTCTCTCTGCACCCCGTGAACCTGCCAAGAAAAAGTATAAAGGGTGGCTCGTTTCTGCCTCGCAGTCGCGTAAGCTGCGAGCAAGCTGCGAGCAAGCCGCAGCCACCGCCCCAGCCAGGGCCTTTGCTGGAGCCGTTGTACTTGCAGCGATCGCACAGGCGGACCGGTTGTTTCATTTCTAAGGGATTTTTGGCCCCACAGAAGGGGCCTAGCAAAAAGCAGGAGGGAATGAGAGCACGCCCAAGTCTCGTATACGTCCATAATGCCGTCGTCTATGTATACAACCGCACCTTTCAACAGCCATGCCCATGTTACGTAATTATTGTTCATGTAACGGGGTCTATAGTAGCAGGTTTCCTACCACCATACGACAGGTGGTCCAGTAGTCGAGGACTCGCCACCTGGTTTATGGAAGGACCCGAAAGGCCACAGGCATGAACTCATCAGCAAAAGCCGCTGCAGATGTCCTCCGGCAAGGTGCTCAGAAACATATAACGCTCCAACTGGAATGTGGGCCAACGGCGCTCCTTACAACGTGGCTTGTCTGGCGCCCCCCCCCCCTCCCCTCAGCCATGTGGGGCCTTGTAGTTGAGCATAAGCCTCATACATGCTTGGACATGCTTCTGCGCCATCTGGTACCTATAGGCGCCTCGCAACCGGGTTCTCGACCATTATAGGACCTCAGCGCGCGCGATGATCATTTTTTAAGCCGTTAAAAATTGATTTAATGTAACATGCGGTGATCTTTTGTCAGAGGAGCACTGAGGACAACTTTTGTACTGGGTAGAAATTGATTCTTTTCACTCTTTCTGGCTCTGTTTACCTTTTTTTTTGGTAGCAAAAGACTAACTTATTGCTGAGAAAACCAAATTTTAAAAATTTCGAACCACTAAATTGAAACTCATGGTGACAAGGCTTAGAGGAGCTCCGGGATTATTGCTTAAAAGTTAATGACGGCTCAGCCTGGCTCTGAGATCCTCGGCTTAAATGTTTTGGAGTATCACACTTTGCGTGCGAAAACTTCGCTATGTGGCGACCCCTGCATTTAATTTTTTTACCTTCGTTACCTTATGAAAGGTTTGTTTTCTGTTAACGTAACTTCTTTGCCATTAGCACGCAGTAATCTGTCCATGCAGCCCAACTTTAGTTTTATCCCAATGCCGCTTCAACTTGAGCGGTGGCGTAACTAGTGCTGAGATCATCCCCCTCGTATGCTGGAGGAGCTGGGATCGATTTCCAGTGTCGATGGGCGCCCCTCAGGTTTTTCAGAGGTTGCAATGAGCGAATGCTTCGAGGGGCTGATGTTCCTTTCTGCTGTCGAACTTAAATCCGCCTCGTGCAATAAAGCCCGACTATGCCTCTTCTGGGAAAAAAAAAAAAAATTCGCCCACGTGCATCTACACCTAAAAACAAAAAAACTCAAGGGTGAAAACTAGGAGTCGCAGTATATAAACGCTGCCGTCAGCTCTGAATGCATCTGCGGTTGCAGCCTTGCTCTGCCGCTGTCACACCCTGTAGATTCTAGTTCACCGTGACTCGCGAGCGACTCGTGTTGAATTGCGCACTTGCCGCCGTGTGCCCTGTGCAGCAAGCGCTCGGCGGCCTCCTCGAAACTGATCATCCTAACTGCGAACTCCTAGCGGGATATCGGTGAACGTTACGCTTCCTTGACGTTCACCCTGCATAAACTCTGCAGAGCATTCTAGCAGATTCGTGTCCATCGCTGGAATCATCTATCGCCGCTGCTTTAAGCGGTACGTTACCGGTAATGGTCGTTTCAGTAATGACGGTCGCTTCACAACGTCGTGTGCATTATCATCTCTGGCCAATAAGTTAGGAATGGTAGATCAAGAACTCTGGATCCACCGTTCTTTGTTTTTATTTTTGCACCGCATGAAAAAAAATGGGTTTCATTATTTGCATGAAAGATATGTATAAAATAACTGCATTTACCAAAGACGCTAGTCACAAGTTCAGAAAACTGCGTATATGTAAAAAGTTCGAGTTAAATAAACGCGAACACGCACTAGCCAAAGAGTGCTGCTCTAGGATCTGAGCCCGCACTTATAGATAGAAAAACATAACTGGTAAAGCAAAATATTCAGGCAAGGTCCTCTGACGTAATCTATTCCAGTCACGCATCTATACCGACAAGCTAATAAGGAAGAACTGGTAACGAATAAACCATATAGCACGTTAGCCGACGCCAAATCAAGGCGTTGAAACATAACCACGGCGCAGGTAGCACAGAAGGCTGACTCCACTTTCCGCTGCTTCTGGCAAAGGGACATGAGCTGCACGTGTCTCAGCTTTCATCGAACAAGACATCCCGCGCGCGCCGCTTCACGTGCCAAGGCATCGTTTCAGTAGCGGGGAATCCGCTTTTCCGCCGAGTCTCAAAGCGAGGAAGTGCAGTATGTTGGAAACATCTCACGACCGCTTCCGAGCCAGTTTTGTGTCCGCCCGGGGAGAGGGGGAACATTGCATCTCGAGAAGCTGCTGCGGCTCGATCGCGAGCAGTCTCGCGAGGCGGAACGAACAGCGCCGTGCGATCGAACGCTCCTCCGGTGTAGCTTCGTACCCGCCCCCTCGCGGTGCAATCCGTTGCGCGATGCTAGCTACCGCTGCCCCGGTCTTCCTTATATGACGCACACGCGACGAGCAAGGGAGATTGCATGAACGCACTGCGCGCCCGCGCGACGAATGTGGTACTGCAGAGCGAGGCTGAAAAGAATGCGTCGTGCGCGATCGTGAACTGCGGCGAGCAGCCTTTGGGCGTATGCCTCGCGGAGTTTCCTTCGGTGGGGCTTCTTGCTATATTTGCCCTGTTTGCGTGGCGAGATGGCAGTGACGGACGAAGGGAACCTAGCAAGGCTGAGAGCGTGTACTGTACGAGTGCGTATCACATTATGCCGGGGGCGCACGTGCCTTATCGTGTAGCCTTGGAGAGGTCTGTCGGTGCGGAAACATTGTTACATGATGTAAATAACTAGGAAAACAATACGAAGAACAGGAAAATGAGTGGAAAGCTGGAAGTTGCCTTCAAAATGCCATATGGCGACTGTAGCATAGACTCTAATCTGTACAGTGACGGGCGTCTAACTAGCTCATTCCCGAAACTGCCACAAAAATACAAAAAAGAAAGACTGGAAGGGGCACTCAAGCTGGGCCTTAAGGGTACAGTGCGATAGCATTAAGACTGCCTGTATATGTGGAATTGGTCAATCTGTACTTTGCATTCATAGATCCCTGGGAGTACTCATACCACTACCAGCGCAGTGTTGCGGCGGTTAAGCGATGCGTAACTGCAATTTGCCACGGCGTGCAGTTGGCTCATAATACGGTGGGAAGGTTGCCACCTGCCAGAGTGGGCAGATTGGGATAACGGCACAAGGTCGCGTCTGGGAATTTTGCTGGGATTTTTCACTCATGACACAGCCGCTGCCGACGACGGCGCTGGGTTGTCTTCTGAACGCGACCTTTAACTCTGTCGCGTTAAAATTGCGTGAATGTTTCTCTACTTATTTGTTGTCCAGTTTTGTGTGTTGTTAATGCCCATACGTTCAGGACAAGCGCATTTTTTTTAACGAGAAATTGTTTATGCAAGTAATTTTTTTGCATATGCATGCTACTACTGTTTGTACGCTTGTGGTTTTCTGTTATTCATTGCCAAGAACACACCCCATTGGTTTTCTTGGCCAGTATTAACATTTCGGTGCGAGCACAGCACAAGCTTTAAAAGCAAAACTGTGCTACACATTGGAAAATCAGACTATTTCCATGAACATATTCATAACTTGTTTCTACTTCTGGGTAATGGTGGCCGTTCGCGTCGCTGTAAACATTTCTTTCTATGTTTCGCTCTCTTGCAGCCATTCTCAGGCATATAGCAGGCCAATGCAGCGCAGAGCCGAACTAGCGAGCAGGCAACGATTGCTAGCACCACGCAAAGACTTATTTTGCGGAACGGGTATGCAACGGCAACATTCCCAGGTTCCTTCATTTTCTTCTCTCTCTGGTTTGCGTGCACAGCGCAAAACGGAGACAGCAGCGCGGTCGCGTCACGCTTCACGGGTGTTCTGCACGGGCCGCATCTTTCGTCACGTTACATTTATCCCATGCCAGCCAGCGCTGATTTTCTGCATTACCAGCTGTCTAATCGCCATTCATTTTATTCTATATTTTCTACTGGAACGCATTATTTCTATAGCAAGATGCACCAGTCATTTTTCAGCCCTTGGAATTCCACAAATGAACTATCGCTCGAAGATTTTCAAGTCAAAGGCGACAAGTCTGGGAGATTTTAGAAATGAAATGGTTCAGTTCCCTTTTTCGAATGTTTGGTTTCGTTATTGTGTCCTCCTGCTTTTATTTTCTACCAGTTTTCAAACAATCATGGTCCTCCTTGCTCAGTTGGACTTGTTAGATCGGTGTGCTAACATAATGTGGAATCAGTACGCTGACGCAGGCCGCAGGGCGGCACGTTATGCGGTCCTTCTCGCGTCTTGTGTCAGCGCGGTGTTCTCTCATAGCTTTCTCAGAGCACGCACATACGCACCGTGCGGTGGCCCATTTCACTTGATCGTCTTTCCTTCGTTCTTTCTTTCGAAAGAAGCGGAACTGCATCCGCTGCCTCTGAACTTCATCGAACCTTCCTTCGTTTCCTGACGTCCTACTCAATTCGAGGCGGCTCGTACACGAAGACTCGAGCGCGACCCTCCGGCGTACACGGACCGCTGAAAGTTTCGTCCGCGGACTGGTGGAGCGTGTGCGACGTCATTGCTTCCGTGCCTGAGCGCCATCTATACGGTCCCCGACCGCCGTCAGCCTACCGTGCACGCGGGAAGGAGAAGACGACGGCCCACGAAAAATAGCCCGGTTTCTGCTCGTCGTCCGCAATCTCGCATCACCAGCGACGTCATTGTCTTTTTATCTACCTACCTTAGAGCGTGCCTTGCCTGCCGCCCTCACCATCGCCTTCTTCTCCAATCCCTGCCGCTCCCTCGTCATTTCTCGGCCATATGTCCCCTCTCCTCCTTACACGATACAAAATAGTCGTCAAGAAAGCGTCTTCGCAAGAACAGCCCAACGAGGAGAATGCGGTGGCCGAGAAGGAGGGAAAGAGCGTGGCAGGTTAGGCCTCGCGCAGCACTAGGAAGAAAATGTCAGCGTTTCTTGGCTGAAGGCGTTCGTCGCATGTATCGGTGCAAGGGGGAGGGAGAGGTTCACGGGAACATGCACTGCACCCGGAGTCCTTGGATATATACGGAAAGCGCAAGGCGAAAGATAAAAGCGAAGCAGTGCGACATGTGCCGATGAGAGGAGGAAAAAGAAAAGAGCGAAGGGAAAACGATAGGGGACAAAGACGGGAGGGGAGGGGGGGGGGGGCGCAAGAGATCTCGGCGCGCGCTGTTCCGGGCGTAGACAACGGGGTCCGCCATCGTTGCTGCTGCTGCCAGCGGTGATCATAACCGCTTGACAAACGACGCCGTCCCGTGGAGCATTTTATTTTCTCCGCTGGGCGCTGGTACCTGCTCCGGGCTCCTATCGATGGCCCCGGCCCGGCTAGACACACCGTGTCGGAACGCTATCGTGCACCTCTATCTACCTATTCATCTCGCTTCTCTTTCATTTCACCGCGAGGCCCATCCCCGTTCTTCTCTGTCTTTCTTGGCGTCGTTGCCTTTCTTTTCCGGCGCGGAAGTCTCCAGGCTCTTGTTTGCTGGTGCCGCACTGTCCGAATGCTATCTTCTTTTCTTTTCTCTTTTTTTTTTGAGTTGGGCACGGTCAGAGTCTACATCTGAATGTCGCGTGGCCCGAGGATCGCCTCTCCTTTTGCCCTAATAGACGCGCATATACTGGAGGCAATCTTCCCTGGTTCGCCACCTTGGCCCCCTCTCTGTTTGGCTCTTCTAGGAACGTTGATATCACCTCATTGGCTGTGTTGCATTTTATCCCCACTTCCTTTTTTCCTTCTCGTTCCTCTTAAATCGCGGGCAATCACCGTGAGAGCGCAGCAACGTGGTGACCCATATCGCTTTAACTTTAGTTTTTTGTTTGAATGACCTTCTCCCACTGTTTATTATGAGATGCACCGGAGCCCCAGATCAAGCTCGCTCGTTTTACGCGAAGCAGAGGTCAGGGGAAAGAAAAGCTCTTGGGATTTCGCCTGATATAGAAGATTTGTTCGATATTAAAAATTCACAGCGCCACCAAATTGCGATTTTTTTGTTGCGTTCTTTTTCGTGTTTTATATACTGTTCCTATCGTAGGTCAAGTGTCAAATTTTACACCCCGAACCCATTCACTGCTCCCTCCGTGACGCTAGGTATCTCCATTCTATGTGAAGATGTGCGGCTCACCTCTCGCGCTCTATTTCCAGACGCTTTAACAAGAGTATGCAGACCGTGTTACGAGATTGAAGAGATAATCTTTCGAGCTGGCCTATTGTCATTGCTTTTACTTTTCTACTGCGTAGACAGTAACAGTGTCACAATGACAAAATGGTGACGTCTGTTTGCAGTGGGAAAGTGAGCTGCCCTCCAGAAGGTAGCTACCTATGGAAGCCCCTGCGCGTGCAGACGGACATGAGGCTGCTTGTCGCGTTAAGCATAAGAGAAGAAAACTTGCAGCTCTACAGATAAATGGCTCATGTGCTAGCGATAACAACACGCAACTTAGCCGTCATTATCTTACAAACTGCTAATTTGTGACGTGTAGAAGTAGTATTCGAAAACTACAACCTTTCTTCGTAAAGTTTCAAGACTGATTTATTTTCTCCTCTAGAAATGATTTCACACACACAAAAAAAAAAAATGTCGGTGCATAGTGTGGCGCCATTTTTCCGGGCTAACCTGAGCTAATTATGTTAATCGCTGCGGCAGCCGCTAGATGGCACTACATGCATTAATATACGTTGTCACTAGTCTGTGCATTCTACTGTGAGTGAATGTGGAGAGATGGACGTCCACCTCTAACAGCGTGTAAACATAAAACTCTGCGTGAAGCTTGGCAAGACAGCCACACAGATGTATGAGCTCCTTCGTGATGCTTACGGCAACGAGATATTATCGCGGGCGCGAGTTTTCGAGATGCACAAGAGGTTCATTTCGGGGAGAACGTCGGTGGAAGACGACACAAGGCAGGGGCGCCCTTCAGCCTCACGGAATGAAATCAACGTGGCTCGGATAAGGGAAATCGTAAAATCGCACAGCAAGACCACACCATTACAGTCCACATGCTATCAGATGCTCTCTACATTAATAAGACAATATGCCACCAAATTTTGCGTGAGAACTTGGGGAAACAAAAGCTGAATGCCAGAATTGTGCCGTACTCCCTCGCACAAGACCAGAAGGACACGCGGGCATCAGTGAGCGCCGATTTGCTCTCCGAGGCCGAGAGAGAGAAAGAGAGGGTTTATTGATAGGAAAGGCAGAGAGGTTGGCCTGAAAAATAAATATCTGGCCTGCTACTCTGCTCTGGGGGACGGGAAGAGGAGATAAAAGAAGGTCATGATGGGGGACGATGATGATGGGAGGAGGCAGATGAAAAACTACTATAAAAAAAACAAGGCACACTTTCTGACATCACAAACGCGAGACAAGGTCCGTGTCGCTCAAAAAGCGAGAGAGCGCTCGCGTTGCCTTTACAGTTCTAAAGCTATCTGGCCAAGCGCCGAGGATCAAATCCTCAGAGAGGAGCGATGTGTCCATAGGCTTCAGAGCAGATGCGAGTATGAGAAGGATGCTGCATTATTCCACAGCATCATTGCTGAAGACGAAACATGGTGTTTTCAATACGATCCTCAAACAAAGAGGCAGAGCGCCGAATGGCGGTCCACAAGCTCTCTGGCGTCGAGAAAGGTGCGGGACAAAAGGCCAAACAAAGATGATGTTGATAGTTTTTTTTCGATGCCAGAGGTTTTATACACCACGAGTTCGTCCCTCAAGGGCAGACGGTGAATCAGGAGTTTTATATCCGCGTGCTCCAACACATGCGTGATGCAATGCTACGCCGTCGCCCTGACTTATGGGCATCTGGACAATGGAGCCTTCTCCACGGTAACGCAAGGCTGCACAGCATTACTGCTTCCCCTATCCGCCATACTCGCCTGACCTCTCCCCATGCGATTTTTTCCTGTTTGCTCGTGTGAAGAGAGCCCTAAAAGGTCGCTGGAAGGAGAGCGTGGAGGCCATTCAAGACGCTACGGCAAAGGAGCTAACAGCCCTGCCAGAAGAAGCGTTTTCCAACTGTTTCCACGACCTCAAGAAGAGTTGGAAGCTGTGTATAGACTGCAAAGTAGACTATCTAGAAGGGGCGCTGCACAGATGATTTTAATGTTAAAAACATTTTTTTAATGGACTCAGTCTTGGAACTTTATGGACAAAGGTTGTAGTCTTTAAACGTACAAGCCATGCTTAATTTTGTCGTCATGTGCCAATGGAATGAGTGAAGGCAATGACATCGCGTAAAACCGCGAAAAGGAAAAACACTAAAACCTGTCGCCATGTACACCGGCCACCGAAAACACACATGAAAAACACTGAAAGTAGGCAAGAAAGCATGCAATGAAGGAATTTGCAGGTGTTTTGATCATAATATGACGATGCTTTCGGTCACTGAGATGAGAGAGGAACCTCCACTTCGGTATTTTATTTCAAGCCCAGCTTTCTAGGACATCACTTTTAATTGAGAGGCGAATGTGGAACATTGTAAGACACTGTTATGAACATATTGATGAGAATGGTCTGATCTTAAACTTCGTATTAAAATCATGCTTATAAGTTTTTCCTCCGCCCGGACCTCGTACTGAAGACTGCTATAGAAAACCAATGGGGTGCGTTTTTGGCAAAGCAGAAAACTACAACCGCCCGGAGCATGGATCTGCGGATATATTGGGTGTTATGATGCAATCTTATGATATGCAAAAAAGATGCGTACATAAGCAACTTCCTGTTAAAAAAATGCGCTTGTCCAAATGGTACCATAATGCAAACGTTTTGGCCGGCTGTCTTACAAGGCGAACTACAACTTACGCTTTACACTTTATTCTTTGCACCAGTATTTGAAAAGTTAGCCAATTAGACTTTCGTAATGAATAACTGGAGCGAACGAAAAAGTTACTGCAAACTAGGCCATGTGAATGATCAACAGCCCTCAGTTGCTTCAATGGAGCTAGGGCACTCCGCTTTTTCTCAAATCTTGGTTACTTTTACGTTGGACACATGTATATTGAAGGCTTGTATGGTTTCCCCGAATACCACACGGGATATTTAACGCTTGCAAAGATCCAGTCTTTGAAGGCGACTGCGACAAACTCCGCACTTAGTGCACAGTCTCGAATAAAGAACTGTAACCAACAGAAGAAATTTAGAGGACACTCAGACCAGAACCAACACAAGATTGTGTAAGTAGCGTAGTGCCTAAAACGATTTAAGCAATGCACAAAAAGCAGTTAAAACTTTGCATGCGACGTGTCTTTCCTCGAAAGGTTTCTCATTTCTGATCTCTTTGACACACACACATACACGCACACACACACACGCACACACGCACACACGCACACACGCACGCACGCACACACACACGCGCACACACACACACACACACACACACACACACACACACACACACACACACACACACACACACACACACACACACACACACACACACACACACACACACACACGCGCGCGCACGCACACACACGGTTCTCATAACGTACCTTCTTCCTTCCAACCTCGCCGAGGGCACATCTTGGCTTTTCTTTGCGCTTAAGCGCTCGCCTTTCTCCCTCCCCTTTTTCGTTCCCCTCGAGGAGCGGGGCTCCATGTCCGTCCCGAGCGGTTTCTTCTTAATGGCTCCTTGTCACGACTTTGATTATGCGACGGCTCACCCTGTCTCCCTACGCGCCCTCCCCGCCCCACGCGTCCCTTCCAGGAGGAGTCGTGTGCGGTCCTCTCATTACTTTAGCCTCTCGTCTGCTCTTGGTTTTTCCGGGCACGGTTTCTTGTCTTCTGATTGAGCGATGTAATGACGTCTTCTTCCCGTACGCCGTCTTTGTTTCCTTCCCATGTACGTATCATCTTCAACTTGCGTCATATTCTTTTTTATTCTTTCTCTCTTACCCTCGGTTACTATTTTTTTCTTTCTTTAAGCATGCACTCGCCCACTGTCAATATTCCCGGCCTCTGGTAGAGGCTGCCCTCCCTCCGAGCCGTGTTTTCCCTTTGCTCTTGGATTGGCAACAGACCGAGATCTGACGATCGTCATGCAAGGTAAAGGGGCAGCCGCCTTCCGCGTACGAGTCGCAGCCGTTGTTAAAAAAAAGGCAATCCCTAAAAGGGAAAAAAGCCCGACGCCGCCCGATCGGCTGGACCCTCGTGTCCCGTGTTTGGTGACGCTATTGCTTGATCGGGCACGCAACTCTTAGAGTACAGGCGTACCAACCATAAAAAATAAAAACGAGAAAATAGTTAGAAAGAGAGAAAGATAAAGGGGAGGGAAATGGTCGAAATAATGCTAGAGACAGATGTTGCGTGAGGAAGGGTGGTGTACGCCGAGTAAAGGTCGCCAATGGCCGTGGTAGCATGCAGTATCAGCGAGCGCAACAGAGAAATTACTTTTCCACATGCTGTTTTAACATGCTAGCTGCAACCAATGCTAGGCGCATTACTTAAGTTGTTTGGCTTTACCACCTCTCCTGCTGTTGTTAGGTATTAGGTATAATAGCTAGGAGGTAGTAAGAATAATACCTACTAAACCATTCGGTGTCATGTATAATTTATATTAGTTTCTACATGCCAAAGCTACAGCCTAACCAAGAAGGACGCCGGTTGGATATTCATTTCGACCGCCTCAAGATCCATAACGAGCACTGTAATCTCATTGGAGGAGCGCTTTTGCATTCCAAATGCGGCCGTCATGGCCAGGATCGAACCTACAACCTCGTTCTCAGTTGCGGAACGCCGTGTGCACCGAGCTACCGGAGCTGGTGGTAGACGCATCCCATCGACTAAGAGCGAGAGCGGTTGCAGACTACACGCCATGGGTAGATAACATCCGGATCTAACTCGCAGTTCCAAGCTACTTAGAACTGAGCATACCATTTGAATGCTTGTCAAAGTTGTTTTTAATTGTGCTTGTGCTTGAACTTTTTCGTAAGAAAAGCTCGCACACGATTCTGCGGGGTTATAGTTCCTGCTTTTACCATCTATCATTTTGAAATGTATAAGATCTCAAGTGTGCAATGTTACTAAAGAAAAATGGCGCTGTCCTATTGAAGTGTGTTGGTGAAGGTTGAAATAGCGTGCACTTTCAAATTCGAGTACTGCCTTGTGTACTACTTTAGCGGTGCAACGATGTGCTGATGTTTATATGGGATGTTTGCTTGAGCCGCTCATCCATCGGCGGTAGTGTTCTGTTTGTCTAAATCCATGTTCATGTTCCCCTTATCTTTTTGTTCCTCCTTTCGCGTGCGTGTTGGCCATTTTGTGTTCCTTGTGTACACTTGTTGCAGATATCATAGAGAATTGTTCCTACAGTATTTGCGATGTTTACATGAAGTCACCTTTAACGGCGGCATATGTTCTGTGCATCAATCAGCAGCCGCCATTCCGTTGTTGGCTTCTTTGGTTATCGTTAGTGTCATAGCCGTCAGTGTTGGCGGAGAGTGACAACAACGACAACAGCGATTTATTATTGCTTTTTTATTTTATTGCAGTATCCACGAACCAGCGTGGTTAGTTAATGTTGGCGAGCACATATGCAAAAAAGATATATATAAAAGGGCTCAATGTAAAGACTGCAGTGACTGAACCTGCAGAAATTCACTGAATACAAGCAACAACTAGTAACCTCTTCAGCAAAATAGCTACTGGTTCCGGTGCATAATGCCAGCAGAGAATCTTTGACTATATCAGTGTAGGCTGAACACTAAGTGTGTGTTCCTTTGCTGACGGTGCACCAGAGAGTAGTGTTTGCAACAAAGCAACCAGCTGAAGCCGCAGAGCTTCCTGTTGCAGAGCACGTTTGTGGCGCAAGACATTGTGTATATGAACCTTTATAATGAGCTGCATGCTCGAGGTGAACATCAAGTGTACAGCAGCGGTGGCCTAGTGGTTTGAGCGTCCGCCTCGCATGAGGGATGTGCGGGGTTCGGCCCCCAGTACCGCCGGTTACCCGCCGGTGACGTACAAGCTTTCAAGAACTTCTTGTTGGGCTAGTTGGGAATTGATCATTGTAATTGAAAGGCACCAAAACCACACACACACGTGAGAAGAGAACGAGACAGAGCGCTCTGTCCCGTTTTCTTCTCTCGCGTGTGTGTGTGTGTGTGTGTGTGTGTGTGTGTGTGTGTGTGTGTGTGTGTGTGTGTGTGTGTGTGTGTGTGTGTGTGTGTGTGTGTGTGTGTGTGTGTGTGTGTGTGTGTGTGTGTGTGTGTGTGTGTGTGTGTGTGTGTGTGTGTGTGTGTGTGTGTGTGTGTGTGTGTGTGTGTGTGTGTGTGTGTGTGTGTGTGTGTGTGTGTGTGTGTGTGTGTGTGTGTGTGTGTGTGTGTGTGTGTGTGTGTGTGTGTGTGTGTGTGTGTGTGTGTGTGTGTGTGTGTGTGTGTGTGTGTGTGTGTGTGTGTGTGTGTGTGTGTGTGTGTGTGTGTGTGTGTGTGTGTGTGTGTGTGTGTGTGTGTGTGTGTGTGTGTGTGTGTGTGTGTGTGTGTGTGTGTGTGTGTGTGTGTGTGTGTGTGTGTGTGTGTGTGTGTGTGTGTGTGTGTGTGTGTGTGTGTGTGTGTGTGTGTGTGTGTGTGTGTGTGTGTGTGTGTGTGTGTGTGTGTGTGTGTGTGTGTGTGTGTGTGTGTGTGTGTGTGTGTGTGTGTGTGTGTGTGTGTGTGTGTGTGTGTGTGTGTGTGTGTGTGTGTGTGTGTGTGTGTGTGTGTGTGTGTGTGTGTGTGTGTGTGTGTGTGTGTGTGTGTGTGTGTGTGTGTGTGTGTGTGTGTGTGTGTGTGTGTGTGTGTGTGTGTGTGTGTGTGTGTGTGTGTGTGTGTGTGTGTGTGTGTGTGTGTGTGTGTGTGTGTGTGTGTGTGTGTGTGTGTGTGTGTGTGTGTGTGTGTGTGTGTGTGTGTGTGTGTGTGTGTGTGTGTGTGTGTGTGTGTGTGTGTGTGTGTGTGTGTGTGTGTGTGTGTGTGTGTGTGTGTGTGTGTGTGTGTGTGTGTGTGTGTGTGTGTGTGTGTGTGTGTGTGTGTGTGTGTGTGTGTGTGTGTGTGTGTGTGTGTGTGTGTGTGTGTGTGTGTGTGTGTGTGTGTGTGTGTGTGTGTGTGTGTGTGTGTGTGTGTGTGTGTGTGTGTGTGTGTGTGTGTGTGTGTGTGTGTGTGTGTGTGTGTGTGTGTGTGTGTGTGTGTGTGTGTGTGTGTGTGTGTGTGTGTGTGTGTGTGTGTGTGTGTGTGTGTGTGTGTGTGTGTGTGTGTGTGTGTGTGTGTGTGTGTGTGTGTGTGTGTGTGTGTGTGTGTGTGTGTGTGTGTGTGTGTGTGTGTGTGTGTGTGTGTGTGTGTGTGTGTGTGTGTGTGTGTGTGTGTGTGTGTGTGTGTGTGTGTGTGTGTGTGTGTGTGTGTGTGTGTGTGTGTGTGTGTGTGTGTGTGTGTGGCACCTTTCAGTTACAATGTACATACAAGCTTTCCCCTGACCTGGTGTTCAGCTAGTTTAAGGTAAAATTCTTAGGAAATAGGTATTTGACCCCATATTGAGAAGACGAAAATACCTTGTGGCATGGTGCTGTTTGGCCCCAGAAGCCCTTGCACCATAAAGAATTCATTATCATCGTCATCATGATCACAAAATGTCTTGCTAAAGCCAAAATATGCCTATAACTGGTGTTTACCGCGTTCCTTTGATGCGCCCGCTGCAAAAGTATCTGCTCAGGAGCTCTTGACTACACCTAGTCAAAGCATGAGTTTCTTGCCGGCCAGCTTGCTGTGGTTGTGTGATTTTTTATACCCGAATTGCACCTGATACAACCGTCTTCACAAAAGAGGGGTACATCTGCTGCCCTATTTTAATTTCGCAGAAATGAAACAAAAACACCAATGGCAAGCAATTTTGCATTTTTACTTATTTACCAATACTTTTGGTCCGAAGGTCATTAATGGGTAGTTAAAGCGCGTTATAAACGTGTAGTAAATAACAGTAGCGCTGCCGCAATCAAGAAAACATAAAACGAAGAAATGATAAAATAGTTGACACAGCTGGACCACGCAAAGAGCAACGAAGTCGCTGTTACCAGATAGAACTAAGAGCAACGAAGTCGCTGTTACCAGATAGAACTTATTTAATAAAAACCGGCGGCATAGTGTTTTCAATTAAATGATTTGCCATCGTCGTTAATGTAGTAGGTACTTATTTCGAACTGGACCGTAGTGTTTGATTAGTCCGGATTCATTGTTATTTACAATGCCTTGTGTAATATTTCTTGTGGCAGCGAGTTTCCTTCCTCTATTTCTTTTTAGAAAAACGAGTGCTTATATTTATTCCCGCTGACAGTAGCCGGATTTGATCTTCATCCGTCCAACTCTCTCCATGTGAAACTTAATTTCGTTGCAAGCGGTGTCATTCCAATACATCTTCACACGGAGAAACCGTCGAGGGTCAAATAAAGTGGCACTAACGAAGACGTCTTCGCTGCGAGGAAGAGCACGTGGCTTGCGCTGATGTTTTCTACCGTGCCGGTGCAAAAATAGCCCAGGGCAGGCCCGCGTACACTCGACGACTTCGGCTTGGGAATGCCCACCTTGGCTGTGGGCGCTCGCCCCATCGATCTGGCTCGGAGCGCTCCGCTGCCCGATCGCTGCTGTCGTTCCTGCTTCGCCGTTTGGTGCGCACGCGAAGGCTCGATTTCGGTGTTTCCCCTGAACAAGCATTGGCAACCAGCGTGACATCCAAGTGTTCCGCATCGGCAGAGGCTTGAGGCGTTGAACCCGAACTCTTCTACATTAGTACAAGGAATCGTGACCTTTAAATTTATGAAGACGCCTGATGCCAAACACTCTTGCGGTCCCATAGGAAAAGCTTTGCCCCGTTTCGCTTTAAAAAAATCAACAAAAAGGCCGGCTTCTGCCCTTTGGCTTCTGCACTACCCTCCACACACTAAAAAAGAATGAAAATAGTCTATAACATTCTCAAAAACTTTATTACCTTCACATATATGCTTCATTTTGCCTACTAATAAACATACACTGTCCATAGACTCCAGATGATTAAAAAGTCAATTTATTTTAGTATGCTTAAGCTAGACATGCTGTTTAGAGATGCAAGTTATAATATAAATGTATTTATTTGTCTTTTCTATGTATCTGAATCACCTGCCGAACAAGTTGGCAATTAATTTTACTTTTCTTGTCTAGTCATAGCCAGAAAATTTTCTGGAGGTGCCAGCCGATAGTAATATTATTTATTTTTGTTCATCAAATACCTACAGGCTGTTCCTGGACGCAAGCCGATAGGATAGTTCATTTCTTTTCTATCCAGTCTGCAGTATGTAGCCTTCATATAGATAATCTATGAACAGCGTGGCTTGATTTTCTTGGAAAAGAGCTAATACCAATGCTGATCTCAGATCACTTGACCTTTGCACACATAACTATATATCTCATATATCTTTGATTTGATTAGTGGGTTTAACGTCCCAAAGCGACTCGGGCTATGAGGGACGCCGTAGTGAAGGGCTCCGGAAATTTCGACCACCTGGGGATCTTTAACGTGCACTGACATCGCACAGCACACGGTGCTTTAGAATCTCCCCTCCATCGAAATTCGACCGCCGAGGCCGCGATCGAACCCGCATCTTTCGGATCAGCAGTCGAGTGCCATAACCACTGAGCCACCGCGGCGGCTCATATATATGAGAACTGCACAGAATATTGCACTGCGTTTCATTTTCAGAACTTTCTTGAAGTGATAAAGACATTTGCTTAGCGGGCAATGTGCAGTGGGTTACGCCAAGCATAAACAACAGGGAAACCAGCATGGATAAATGTTATTAGAAAGTAAGTGCTTTCGAAAGACTGAGTTTTCACGGTGTCCGTCCGGTAGTTTTTGCTTGACGATGTTTCAGCTCTTGTTGTACGTGTTCTACTCAGATTAGCTGGTTTGCTAAAGTGATGACTTAAGTCAGCCATACAGCTCGAAGGCAAAAAAGGCTTCCTTTTTTTCCGGTTTGTAAATTAACTTTGCAATACCACGAAATACATGAGGAAGGCAACTCGAAAACGGCGACCATCAGGTTGTCCTCAGACTTAAACGCATACAGAAAGTAAACGGAGTGTAGCGACTCTCGTGTGACTGCACATGTAGCCAGTCGAAGTTGCGACGAGAGAGAGAGTGAAAGAAGGACCGTTCCCGGCGGCAGGTGGCGCTCTGAAAGAGAAGTTTGCGGGGAGTGTTTGCCTGTAATGAGCGCGTGTGTTTTGCGTGTGCGCCGCCCTGTCATTTAGAAGCGAAGTGCTGACAAAACAAAAGGACCGCGGCCGGTTCACAGCTGTCCGAGGAGGCGCGGTCGTCACTCCGCTCATCCCCACCGACGCCGCCTGTCGTCCCGTGTGAACACGCAGTGCGTCGTCACGAAGCGCGACCCCGCTCTTACCATTGTGCGGCGCTACCAATGCATGACAATAGCACTGTGCACTGCACGTCGAGGGGACGTCACGCTGTTTTTTTTTCCCTCTTCTGTTCTGCGCGCCGTTGATGTCGAGCGAAAGATTGATGCGCGGCAAGCCGCACAACGCGCTGGTACCGCTACTCAGATTTTGTATTCAGTGCGAAATGAAGTTGTGAGCGGTGTAAATGTTTCGAGGGGATACATTCAATTTTACTGACGTAGGTAATTCAGGAGGCACTGGCAGCTTAAAGCCAGCATCGTGCCGTTTCACAACTAGCGGCACTTTTTCCCCTTACCTTTATTTTATTTCCTGGGTATTGTCATTCTACAATAAACGGGTGACAAAAAAATGAAAAGATGGCTGAAAAATTAAGAAAGACAGTGAACATCAACAGTACACCGCCGAACGAGGTGCACTTAGTAAGCGCCAGTCGATAAAATGGTTTATCGCTTATGGGGGTTTAACGTTCCAAAGCGACTCAGACAATGACGCAGCAAGCCAATCTACAGTCAGTCAGTTAGTCAGTCACGCAGCAAGCCAATCTACAGTCGGTCGGTCGGTCGGTCGGTCCCCAAAGGCAAGTTTTCTATCCGTGGCGTTTTGTACTCGTCAAGTTTTCTAATGCCTGAAGTCCAGAACTGTTGTTCACCGGGACAAGGCCTGTTAATTTTTGAAGCTTGAAGAAGCCGATGAATGTGTTGTAGAAACCTCAACCTCCTCAGCAGCAACGACTTCGAGAGGGAAAAAAAAAAAAACGTAACGAACTGCCTGTTTTTAGGCTGCGCCGCAGTCCAGATTTGCAAAGGTTGAAGCCAGCTTTACAGTGCGCAATCATGCAATTCTGCTAGTAATTTTCGAATACACTGCGTGTTCACCGACGTTGCATAATGTCAGAAAGTTAGACTGTTGTTTCGGTTAGTGGCTCGTCAGCGCGTAGTAAGATAGGTTAAAGGTCGTTTTTTAATTTGTCAAAGCTACGCCGTGTGTTGTAAAAGCATACCACAGCACAGGGCCCTGAATTAAATTTTACCACCTGAGGTCTGCGCCGAAATCTCAGTACTCGAACAGAACAAGCGCTTTACGCATGCAAAGTGCCAGATTAGGTTGCATTATAATATTAGAATATAATAACTTGAACTGACAGTTACTAACAGAATGCTTCTTGTGCGATTCTTATGCAGCTAACAAATTGGCTTCCATCGTTTACGGTGACCTTGCATGGTGCATTTGCAGTCGTATAAAACAGTTTAAGCAAGGTGTTTGTAAATAATTAAAGTTTACTAAACAACACTGCGTTGTCTAGCTAAAGAAATGAACTGGGCTCTTTCTACCAGTCTTGGCTTTTTTTTCTTAAGGCCGCAGAAAGAAATATAAATGGACTCAGGTATTCAGAGAAGAAAACAGTTTCAAAAGCAAGAAAAAAGTAAAATAAAACGCGAAGCAGAAACTGCCCCATCCTGTTTTGCAAGATGGGCGTTAATCATAATACGCACTCCGCACACAGACGACGAAAAGAGCGCCAGTTGTCCGATTGAGGCGCGCGTGCTTGCTCCATTCTTTCTTCGCGTTGTAGGCTTCGTAATACAATTCATCCTTTTCCCGTTTCGACCGAACTAAACGAAGGCCGCTCATTTCCGTTGAAAGCCGCCCTCTACTCGCTCCTTTGTACCGAGGCAAGCCCAAGCTGATCCGAGTGATCGTGGCAGCGCCCGTACGCATTTAACAACCGAGGAATAACTTTATTATAAAAGCATTCGTTTCCGACGCGGCGCGCCTAATAAGTTGGCGGCGCGGCTCTGCCGCCGTGCTACTCTCCCCCGCGCGCTCAAGAACAGAGTGGGAGGCGGAGGAGAGAGGCTCCGCTCGGAAGACGAGGAGCGCGGTCCGCACTGGAGCGCCTGTTTTTCTCGCAGCGAGTATCTCTCATTGTAATTAAATTTAACAAGTTCGCTAGCAAACAAAACCGGCGGCGGCCTCCACGATCGTTTACGCGTTTGCAGACGCGGCGCCACCGCGCGTGGAGCTCAGCGTCGCGCAGTCGTTTACTACAGCGGCCGTGAGATGTCGCCACGAGGGCTGGCGGCGCGGAACGCCCGCTATTTTGAGACGAGAGCGAGAGGTAGCGAGGTGAGGGCGAATGCGCAACGCGTGACGTCTACGCGTTACGTCATGCAGCGCCCGCTCCGGGGGCCAATGGGGTGGCCCAGCGGGGGCTTCGCGGTGGGCGCCCGGGGCGCCCCCTGCGCGTCTGCGGCGCTCCGGCGGCGGCGGGGTGAGCCAAAAGCGTCGTGCGTGCTCTCAGTCGAGGCCTGCGCTGAGGGCCATGTTCGCGTAGTGAGCGGACAGCAAGCAGTCAGTCGTTTAGCGTAGAAGCAGCCCAGCGGAGAGTGCTGTCGTCCCACCTCGAGTCGTGCGCCGCAGTGGCCCACCAGTGTGCGGCGTCGTCGCCTGCTCGCCCGGAGTGTGCCCGTGGTAGTAGTGTGTAGCAGCCCCGCCAGCAACCCTTCCTCTCAGCGAGCGCGCTTGTTGTTGTCGCCGCCGTCGTCCCAGCGCGCCGATTACTGTGTGCCCCGACCATGATCATGGAAAACGACAGTCAGCCGACCAACCCCGCGAGCCCCACCGAGGCCGCCCACGACCCCGGGTCCGTTTTCCTGCTTTTCTCGGGCGGCGCGATCGCGCGCGGCGCGCGAGCTTCTCGCGTCTCGCTCACACGCCCCCTCTTCTGTTGTTGTCTTGCAGGAAGATGTTCATCGGAGGCCTGAGCTGGCAGACGGCGCCCGGTGAGTGCTCGCTTTTTTCTGCCTCACGAGCGACCGGCCTCGGCTGTGCGTTCTCGGAGCCGGCATCCCTTCCGGGAGGGGGCCGGCGTCCGCTCCTCCGGCGCCGGCTCTTCCCCCGGCCGGGCCAGGGCAGCTTTCGCCCAACAGCCAAACCGCCGGCTGTTTCGGCTGGCCCCGTGTCCAAGTAACTTCCGCTTCATTCCTCGGCGGCCGTGCGTGTGCAATTTCCGAGAACACCTTCTTGGCGTCAGAGTCGCGCGATAGCCAGCCGTTCCACCTGCACTCTCTCGTTGCATGCTAGCTGCCATCGACTCCGAAACTCAACTTCCGCCGTTCCACAGTGTAATTTAATCCAGCTTCCTCTGCAGTCGTCATTTTCTTTCATTATTTCCCTCTCTCTCTCTCTTTTTGTCGGCTGCTGGAGATCTTCCTGTTCATCACTGGGCGTCCGTCCGTAGCACATGTTCCAGAACCGAAACCACCGGCGCCATCATCGCCGCCGCCTTGCGTAGCCGCTTCTCCCGCATATCGCAAAGCCCCGCGACTTCGGACCCAAGCGAACAGCTATATTGAGGCCCACAGCGTCGCAACACCGCCAGCACCCGACGTGCCAGCCGTCCAATCCAGCCCCGTCCGGCCGCTCACAATTTCTCCCCCCTCTCTTCCCTTCCGTTATTTTTCGTTTGCGCTGCTGGGCGGAGGAATGAATGGGACGAGGGCGACGTCGCCGCGAACACGACACGCGCCGAGAGCGGTCTCTCTGGGCCCTCCGCGTTGCATTCATCCACTCCCTTGGCGGCTGTGACAGCTGCGCGAAAAACTGTTTCGGTTTGGGACGAGCGATTATTGACTGAATTTCCAAACGGCGTCTTCTCCGTGCTCCGCCGGGATCTTCGCCGGCAGCAGCAGCGGTTTTATGCGTCCTCCGGACGCTTCACGTATCGCGGCCTCGAGCGCGCCGGAGAGCCGCTCTGAATGCCTTTTATTTGCGAACGCCGCTCCGACTTTATCGCTCCGGATTTGTTTTATTTCCTTTCTTTCTCGCTTTTCTTTATTTCATTATTCCTCGCCGAGGATGTCGCTGGAGCTTTTGAGCCGGCGAATCTGGTCTCCAGCGGACTGCGCTGCTACAATTATACTGAGTGCTTTTTATAAGAACGGTTCGCTCACTGGGCGTTGCGGCTGATTTACCAGCTCTCTCTCTCTCTGTTCATTCTCTAGTGCTCCAGCGTAAAGCGTTGTGCCGAAATAATGTGTTAAAGAACTTAGCTTACGTGAAAGTACAAAAGTATCGTGGTATTAGAAGCTTTGTGCCTGCAAAAACACGGGCGTATTCCAGCAGCGGGCTGGCGCCGAAGGGAAACAAGAATCCGTGCGGTGCTTCTAAACTCTTGGGAAACTCCGAGAAAAGAGGTAACGCTGCTTAGAGGTGTGTGTAACGACGCAGTCAGGGAAAGCACATTAGGCTCAGATTAAAGCTATTCGTCCGTTTCTCGGCTACCCTGTTGTCCTTGTTTTCAAATATACGCACTCGTCTCTTGAAACAGGGCTCTGCGAACCAGAATGCCCTTCAAATTGTTCTTAGTTCCCTGCGGTGGTTTAGAAGCCTTGTCCTCACAGTTTTAAAGCGACACGCTTTGTTTATTCCAATACGCACAGCGTGTGCTAAACGAGCACTCATCATTTTGTTGTTTATTCGGTTTGCCGGTGGTCTTGGAAAACTGTGCAGGCAGACGAAAGGATCTCCCACTGTCAAGCATAGCGTAACGAGTGTGCAGGAACGACACATTCAGCCGCACCATAACTTTACAATTTGGCTTTGTAAAACTGTTCGAGTCGCCTTGGCGTCCGTTTCTTTCAGACGTCATTTAGTGCTGTTCCTCAGAGGCCTCCGGTGTATGGCTCGGAAACATGGCTGTACGCAGGCTATCACGGGGCGCCGAATCCTGGCACATTCGTTGTCATAAATAAACAGGCCTCCACTTCTGATTTCAAACCTTGTGGAGCTAACTGACGTCGTATCCCTCTAGAGACCATGGGGTCATGGAATGCTTCAATGGCCCTACTACGTGGTTCAATGGCAAACCCGTGGGCTTGTAAATAGTTAGCAAAAGGTGTAGCACAGGCAGTTCTGTTCGAAAAAAAATAAGTGTGTAGGAGAGTTGTAACGCGTTGCATAAACGTCGCAGTTTTGTTGGCTGCGAAAGTACCTGCATTAACAGGAGATGCGCGCTATCATTAACGATCTCCGTGTGCTAGGATCCAGCGCGTTAAAAAAAGAGAACGTAGTTAACCTTCCACGAGGCCTCTGCCGATAGTTCAAACGATTGCTCTGCGTGATTAAACTAACGATTCAACACGGTGGTCAATAAAGGAAGAGCGTAGTTGCCGAGCTGTCATCCTCTCGTTAGCGCGCTTAAGAATGGAAGGCTAAGTGCATGTTATGTATCTGTTGCCGGCTCTGAAAGGGGTTTGATTTTAAGAATTAACTTTAAACCACAATAGCGGAAAACAGACCTGGGCGCGCTTTTACGCGATCGAAAAGCTCGGGCACACAATTCAGAGGCAGAGTCGCTTAGCAGATTTACTGCGGTGAATATTTTGGGGATATTACATAATTTGCTACAAAGTGATCGGCAGCTTTATTTTGTCAGCAGCGAATCAATCGGATGTGACTACCATGCAGGCAAAGTGGGTACAGCTCAGGAGCTTGATAAGGGGAACTTCACCAACTTTAAATTTCGCGCAGATACCCAAACGTTGTAATCTGCATTCAGCGTGGATTTTAGTTTCACCGTTCATTTTTCATGAGGCATGTTTACTAAACTGCGCATGGCTAAATGAAACAAGTTGTCTCCTCTTCGTAGCGCGCCGGCCTTGCAGTTACAATCTTCAGGAGACAGCAGTGAAGCTGATGTGGACAGTTCAGTTCTTGAAAACGTATAAAACTCGTATCGGAGTATGCCTCGAATAAATACACATTTCGCGAAGCTTTAGCTATTTCCTGGTAGCTTTCCTAAGACCTCATTACCTTCCCAACGTTTATGTCAGTAGCACAGGCTACCAAACAGTTGGTACTGCTAATTTCATTGCTCCCAGCCCGTCGTTCCGCCTCTGCAAATTGGACATTTCATAAAACCATCACCTTGGACGTGAAAACCGAAGGAAACTGAAAAGGGGTGCAGCACAGATTGTTGTCTACTTTGGGTAGCCTTTTGCCGTAACCTGAATCGGTGTTTTTCGCTAAATGCTGTGCCAGGTTCAACAGTTTCACAGCCTTGCAAGTCGAGGGCATCAGCACGCTGAGAGAAGACACTTACACAAAGATCTGATTGGCCAACGATAGGTAGATCACTATCCGCGACTCGGCCGTAATTTACGAATGGCGCACTATCACTCATCGCTGCGTTTTTAATCGTGCCCAGCATGTACTTTTTGTGTGCCTCCGGGCTTGATGCCTTTCGCGTGTTCAGCCGGTACTGCGAATGTTCGTACGTTCGTTTCAGTGAGAAACACGGCGAGATAATTGCTTTCGAGCCTAGAGGCGTAGCAAGCATCCTCGTGTAACTTGGCCACAGCACAAGAGACGCAACAACTCACCGCAGATGATGTGCTACACATCCGTTTGATAAACTATTACTGCCGCACGGATAGGGAGTAAAATACATTAGATATAAAAGAATATTCAAGCTTGCTATAACGCACTGCCTGCCAGTAACTAACCGTTTACGCGCGTGTACACATCCGCATGCTGAGAAGTGCACCTAGACTTTTTCCAAACGGACCTTTTAACATCCTAATCCGCGAGGAGACCAGCGCGTGAGTTTTCGGTGAGGCGTCTAACAGGCCGCGTTGCCCGTAGGAAGACCGCTATGAAGGCGTTCCTTTTTAAACCTCATGACAGTAAGCTCCAATCGCGCCTGCCAGATGCTGACCGGGTTTCGAGTGCGCCACTGGCGGTATACACGATAAGGATAAGCTGAAACGACGACAAATCCGGTCGGGGCTGCGATCCTGGCGCGCGGAGAGGGACCCCGAGCACCGCGCGTCCGAGCAAAGAAACCAGCCGGTTTCGAGAACGGCGCGCATGTTGTCACCACGGGCCGCGCGGTTTCCGCTTCGCTCAGCGACGATCAGCTGCGGCGTCGTCGTCTCTCGCGCCTCGAAACTGGTCGCCGTCGAGTGGGCGTCGATGTGCAAGCGACGGCGGCAACAGCGGCAGCCAACAACACCTTCGCCGCGAGGGTCGGCAAGGGAGCAGGTTTCCGCAGCCGGCGGCCGCGGTGATTGATTGTTCGGCGCCAGCGGCATTCCTCGGCTTAAACCGATCTATCCATTCTGCCGCTACTCGCACGCCGCCGTCTTTTCATTCGCCGTCGCACTAACGGAGCCGCTAATACAGCAGCCCTGACGACCGACTCCAGAATCGCTCGCGCCTGCGGCGGCGTCGGGAGCAGCGGTAATGGCGCTGCTCCTGGCGCGAACGTATATACGTCTTGCAACTGCAGCACTGTAGCACGTATACAATGCGCGCTGAGCCGAGCCGCCGAGCACGCGCGGGATTGAGAAAAACGGAGGAAACGACGTCCGTCGGGACTCGAGCCGCTGTTTCGTTCGGGAGAGAGAAAGACGGCTGCACGCTTTGCCTAACGCGCGCGCGGGAAGGAGGTTTGCGATGGAATGCGGTCCGCTCTGCAGCGTGCATTGTCGCGCGATTCCTCGCTCGGGAGCGAGTGAGAAGAAATCTCTCGGCCCCGTTTCATCGCCGAACTTTTTCCACGGTGACGACGCGGTCAACTCAATTCGCTGCGATGTCCCTCTCCCTCGTTAATTTCTTTTTTGTACCGTGATCTTTCATACTTCCAATCAAAATATAATCTTATTCGAGAAGAACAGCTATCAGTGCTGCACTCCACGCATTTCACTAGTGATACCTGCCGCGGTGGCTCGTTGGCTCAGTTGGATTACGCGAAGGTAGCGTGATCGAATGCCGGCCTCGGAATTTGGATGGAGGCGAAGCGCAGAGACAGCCGTGTGCTGCGTCGATTCTGCGCACGTTAAAGAACCGTAAGGGGTCCAAAGTAATCCGGAGCGATCCATTACGGCATCCCTCGTAGACCACGCGTATACCTTCGGCATGTTATAAACCCCACGTACCAAATCACAGCGTGCCATGTTTGCGAATGTTGCGTATACCGTGAGCTTTGGCGACATATATGCCACTGTCTCGGTTTGATGCCCCTGTTTCCCGTAGAATTGGAAGTGAGCCACGTTTCAAGGGGGAGAAATATTGTTTCGTTCTCTATGCCACTCGTAATATAAGCCAAACTAATTCTCTTGTGCGCCGCTCACGTGCTCTTACAAATGTACTTTGAGAGCCCTCTGTAATGCGTTGCCGGTGCTAGCATTCGTGAAAAAGGCACTGCGCTGGCTTTCTGGCGTGATGTGCATATACGCAGGAGTTTCTGTCGTCGACGGGAGGCAAAATGTAGCCCGTGCAATTTTCCTTGTATATATACATTCTCGCTGCCATATCATGGTCCATCTAAGCATGGGCTGATTCGCCGTTGCGCCTTCGTCCTAGAGTCCGCCCGCCTCAGAGCTGTACTGAAACTGGGATATCGCGGCATTTTAGCGCCAAATGGTAAAACTCGATCGTCCTAAAAGCCGGCGATAGCATTGCCTATATTGTAATGGTTGCCATCGTCGCAATTCCAGTTAACAAAACTCGGGGGGAGTAACAGCAGTTCTTTTGACTGGCACATTTTTTTATATTATCTTCATGACTTGTTGGAGTTACGTTAGCTTGAAGGCACATCGATCACACAGAAACAGGCCAAAATGTCGCTACTGCAGTATAAGGGAAATCAGCGACGGTGATACCCTTCAATGAATAAAGCCTTCCTCGAGCAAGTAGGCACAGGATGTAGTGACTATAAAGACACGAATACTGCGCAACGCTATAGGCTCCCGGTATGCTGTCGTAACTTGACGTACGCCCAAAATGGCGACAGCGTGCGCGTTGGCCCATAGGGGACTTGTGATTATGCTTTGGTTTATGGCGTCACATGGCTTAGAGTACGTCCGTTACACCTCTAAATAATAATAGTCTGGAAATAACCTCTGCGGTAAATATAACCGAAGCGAAATAAACCGGTGCGCTCGCGTTCTGAACCGCGGTGAACAAATTTATTCATCTTGCGCCAATCTCTCTCAGCCTCCCTTCTGCCTTTCCCGCTGCCATGTCCTCCCTTGCCTAATCCCTGACGGCAGCCATCGCTTTTGGGAACGCTTGTCCGCGCTTCGTACTCGCCTCGCTCTCCGCATCGGTGCCGGGGGCGAAGCGCCGATGTCGTCGTCGCAAAGGAAAGGGGGGAAGTGTCTCCGTTCCCATTGTCACCCGAATTAAATTAGCGCGCGGCACGGCTGAGGCCTGTCTGCAGGCCGTTCCCACCAGCCACCCTTCGCGCTCGGTGCGGGTTGGAAAGAGGGGGCACACAAACGGAGCAGAAGCCGACAGGACGAGAGGGGGGGGGCGGGGGGGGGGGGGGGGGGGGACACGCTAACGGAACGACGTCGGCGCCGACGACGCAACGAGACAGCGGTGGAGGCATCCGCGAGTAATCAGTTGGAGATACGTTTATCGAGGAGGGGATGCCTGCGGTGCTTCGCTCCCTCGCTAGCGGGGTGGCGGCTCGTCGACGTCGTCCTTGCTCGTGCACGCGTCTTCCTCGCGTTTCACCGCATTACGCTCAGACACTAACACGCGTACGACCCGAGGGAGAGGAGGAAACACAACACAGAACAGGAAGAGAGAGAGAGAGTGGAGACAGCAGTAAACAACGCGAAGAAGTCATTCCGTGACTCTGCCCTTTCTTTCTCTTTTGTTTACTGCAGTGCGTTCGCCATTCGTTTTTCCTTCCTGGTTGCTCTCCCTGTCCTTCCGTTTCTTTCTTTCGCTTTACCCCGGCGTCACTTTTCATTGCTGAGCGGACGAGGCCTGCGCTCTCTTTTGCTTTGCGTCGCGGTCTGTCTCTCTTTGTCTGTGCCACTGCAGTATCCGACGGGGAGTCATGCGAGGCAGCGGTGACAACTGGGCGTGGTGGCATTGGTGGAATACCTTACTCATCCCTGCGTTAGAAGGAAATAAATGAACGAGGAAGGAAGACAAAGGAGAGAGTAACGAAACACACCATTTCGTCGCCCTCCAACATTTTTCTTTTCGCTTTGGCGTCGTCCGTTTGGCGTGGAACAAAGTAAAGAAAGCGTCTACGACTGGAACAAGCCAAGCGTCGTGCTTTGTTTGTTTTGCCTCTGGCTGGTGGGGGTGGAAACTTTCACCGCCAGCGATTATGTAAATGGTGGGGGCGAAGCCCCCTACATGGCACTTGGATGCTCCCTCACTGTGAGGAGGCACCCCTACAAAGCGAAGGATAGCCCTTGGAAAGAAATCCTTCTCAGAGCGCTGGAGATGAGCCGGCGCTGGTCTTGAGGAGAAGTTTCGGTCACAAGTCTCTCCTAGTAAAGTAAGACTCCGCTACGGTCGGTGATGGGGGATGAGGGAAGGTGGGGCATGTGTGTAGAAAGTCTCCTGGTTTACCGCAAAGTTTTCATGACGAGGGGAATTGGTCTGGGTATCGGGCACGTAGTAGTAGGGGGTATGGAGCAGTCCGAGTTTGTAGTCGTCCCCAGTATGCGGCCTGGGCTATGGTGAGGGATGGGGCTGGGGGTGCGTGCTCCCTTCGTTGTTCCCGGTAGTACGAGAGAATATCACGGAAGGAGAGCAGGCGCTCCTCGGCCCGTAGAAGGGGCTCGACTCCCGCCGGGAATGTGAGACCTCGGGATAAGGAATGAGCCTCCTCGTTGCCATGGAGGCCGGCATGTGCTGGCGTCCAGATGAGGATTATAGGGCGCCGGGGCTGCCAGAAGCTTAGTAAACGAGCAGCAGTGCGGGATATGTAGCCATTGGCATAGTTGAGAATGGCTGATTCAGAGTCAGAGATCATTTTTGTGGCAGATGTAGAAATGAGAGCAAACGCGATGACTGGGGCCTCTTCTGCCTCTGTGGTAGAACTGGTGATGATTGAGCTGGAGGTCAGAAGTTTTGCTTGACTGTCGGCTACCGCCAGGGCCATACGGGAGCCTGACGTGTACTCCGCTGCGTCCACGTAGACCACCTCATGGTCATCGCCATACTGTTTGTGGTGGGCCCGAGCCCTTGCTACTCTGCGGTCCCTGTACCGCTCAGGATGCATGTTCTTGGGTACGAGGGGTACGCTGAGGTTAGAGCGGAGGATAGAGAAAGGGGACCCCCTCGGTAGGGTGTGTAGTTGGGGTGAGGTTTAATTGGGATAATAAAGTGCGGCCAGCGTCTGAATTGGATAGGCGGGATATCTGTGCCGTAAAGGCAGCTTCTGTGAGTTCCTCAAAGGTGTCGTGGACACCGAGTTTGAAGAGTCGGTCGTTTGATGTGCGGGGGTGAAGACGTAGAACCGCTTTCATGCAACTTCACAGGAGCGCATTTGCCCGGTCTCTGTCCTTCTGTTTGAGGTGTAGGTATGGAAGGGCATATGTGGTGCGGCTTATGACGTAAGCCTGGGTGAGGCGAGTTGTGTGTAGCTCGCGGAGGCCAGCCCGGCGGTTCCCTATGCGGCGAATCAGTCTGGATGTCTGTTGACCGTGTGTTTGGAGTGCCTTTATGACTTCTCCGTGCGCGCCATGGGAGTAAATAACCAGCCCAAGCACGCGGATTTTGTCTACTAGTGGGATGGGGTGGGTACCTAGGGTGAGGGAGATAGGCGGATTGACTGAATCGTGTTGTTTTTGCCGGTAGAAAAAAAGCTCGTCGGGTTTTGAAGGGGAGCAGGTCAGGCCACGCTCCCGTACATATGTGTCGATGGTGGTGCCTCTGACTGTGCTTGCTTCATAAGTAGGACCGCTCTCGCCTCCCTCTTTCCATCGACTCAAATTTCAGTCTCCGTGAGTCGCTTCTGGCGCATTGCCCTTCGATTCGGTTAATTAATCTTCACCTGCATCTATTGTGGAACAAAGCAGCTCTTTACTTTACCGCCCCTAATATCTGGCCATTTCATTCTTTTTCTTTTAAGAGCGTTAGCTCTTACTCATCACGTGTTTCGATTTCTTGCGGTCTGCTACCACCTCCCTTCGGCGTGGAATTTTCAGTCCGAGAAATCCAAGATGGCGGTCCCTATAGTAAATCGAATAGCAACCCAAATGGTGATTGATTATTGACGCCATTAGCAACCCGAATTAGTGATTGACTGGTGACGTCACTGATATATTCAATTGGGGATTGTTTGGCGGCGTCACTTATAAATCCAACATGTCAGATTCGTATTTACATTGGTGTACATCACTTTAATCTCATTCATATAAATTCTAGTAAGCCAAACAGCTAACACTCGTTACTTGAACGCCTTCCAGACGGTGGCGGCATCTTTTTTGTTCAGTCCCGCGTGAAGTTTGCACGTACAGTTTAGCACGGAAATGAAGCTAGCCCCGCTGCAATTGCCAGACTTCCTTCCGCCTGACCGAATAATAATAATAATAATAATAATAATAATAATAATAATAATAATAATAATAATAATAATAATAATAATAATAAAGCTTTGAAATAACTCGTTGGAAAATACCCTCGAAGGATCACCCAGTGCTAACAGCAGAGAGACATAAATAAACATGGCGGTTGTTGTTATTTGCAGCGCATCTTAAAGTAGCATACTTCCATATTACTGAGGGTAATTTATTCGCGTGCAATCAATCTATTTTGGGCCGCATGTCCTACCTAATCGTGACGCGTAATCAACGCTGCGTGGTATTAAACTACAAGCAAATCTTGTTACATTCTGCATGGAGGCCTCCGCGCACGTTTCCCAGCGAACGCGAAGTCTGCGCTAGCGGCATACAAAGGGTGCGCTCTCGAGGAAGGCATCTACATTTTGGACACGTACTTACATCGTGCAGCTAATTGGCTTCGGTCGCGCGCGGCACCAGCGCAATTGAATCGTCACGACGAAGGAAGAAGAGCGCTGTGGCGACGGCCTCTCCGGTTTCACGACTGCGATAAAAGAGACGTGGAGAGGGGGGGATGGCAGGGCGAAAGCAAACCGTGGCGGGGCAACAACATGGCCCTATATACCGTCCACCACATCATACAAGCGCGCGCAAAGTGGAGCAAGATTAATCCGTGTTTATTTGTTTATTCTCCGCGCTTTTCTCCCCCGACGCGCGCCGCCCGTTGACGTTTTAGTCTTCCTGTTTTCCTTACCGGAAATAACGGGCGACGTCCGAAATACGGCCGCGCCGCCCGAACAAGCGCTGACGAGTCCAGGGGCAGAATGGGAGAAGGATGGAGAGGAGGACGGGGAGTGTTTGCAGCGGAGCCATGGCAAGGTCGAGCGTCGGGAGCAGCTCGAATGAAGCGCTGCTGCCGAGGGCTGGGGCAGAGAGAGAGAGGGGGAGGAGAGTGAGAGGGAAGCGGCCACATTTCGGAATTGGCAATTGTCCAGGACTTACGTCCTCGTCGACAGTTCGCGTCTGCCACCGACCGCAACGCTGAAAGGTTTTCAGCGCCGCGCGCGCCGAATGAGCGCGCAGGGGTAATGTATAGAGAGAGAGGGGTGGGGGGGCACACACAGGGAGAGCCCAGAGAAAGGGAGCAAAAAAATAAAAACGTAAGCAACGTGTCGGAAGCAAAATATGGCATCGAGGAAGGAAGGCAGCGGCTGTTTGAGTGACGCCCAGGGCAAGGGTAATCACTGAAAAGAAGGGGAGCTCCGGCGAGGCACAGCTGAAGCTTCGACGTGCGGTCCGGATTCTGAAGAGGAGGAGACTCGCGGGTTCTTCTTGCGGGAAAGGGTCTAGGGGAGAGGGAAACGGAAATTGAGGACGCGTGTTGGTTGTCGTGTAAAACGCGCTATGACGCGGCCGTAAATTAAGCGGAGACGTACAGAAAGTGCCTGTGTGCGGGCGACGACAAACCCGCAGAGGTGGCTGACTCGCCGAAGCTGGGACCTAGCAGCGACACACATACGCGCGCGCTGGCTTCCAGAACGACGAATGCAGCCGCTGCGATTGAATAACAGCCGCGCACCTTGACAAGCGCGCCGCGGTTCTATGAATCGCCGAGCCACGGTTGGTGACTAGTTTGTCTCCCTCGCCATCAGCTTTCTAAGCGCTGGAGAGAAATGTCCTCCTGGCACGGGTGCGGGAGGAAAGAAACTTGCAGTCGAGATTGGTGTGACACGTCAGCTGTGTTCTATTCTCGCATTACACGAGGCTGTGCGGAGCGTGCGGGATGCCTGTATACACGCGGCCAATAACTTCGAAAAGTGCGTTGCCGTTTGTTTCGAAGTGCCGTTGGGTTGCATTGCTGTAAATCACAGAGATACGGCACTCGCCTTGCTGGTGATATCAAGCGCGACCGTCAGATGCATCCCGTGGCGGCTATTGCACCAGACGCTGCTGGCTGTTCGATATTCCTCCACACCGTCGTGCCTGGAAGATTCTGGGCGTTTCGCTTCGCCGTCCAAGGGAGCTCCCCAACGCCGGTGCGCACGCGAAGGCGCGATCAGGCCCTCCGGATAAGCTCAGTCGGGGCATACAGAGCGCAGTGGAAGAAGTTGTGTGCAGAGGCAATGCACCGATTTGAACGAGCACCCCGAGACACGACAGCGAATTCCGGTGCGGCCGCGAGAACACGGAACATCTTTACTTCCCGACGGCGTGCTTTCCCGGAAGGCTTGCTGCGTGATTATAAAAATCGTGGCCACGATCGCTTGTCCGAGTATTTCGCTTGAATATGCAACGATTTCTGCGTGATTACGTCCGATTTTTTTTTATGCACGCCGCAAAGCGCCCGTCTTGATTGTTCCTTTCACGTACTCTGATGTAACGTATACATCGAAATGCGTAGCACACTGCTGTAACCGTTGGTGGTGGTGTTTTTTTTTTCCTTGTTTATGTTGGACTACAAAGAGTGATCTCATCCTTGGTGCGTACGCTCTGGTAAAGTGGCAAACGAGGAAGACTCAGTGGGAGAGGTTGATTTTTTCCGAAGAACGTACGTTATATTTCCTGTATCTCTGCCTTTTCTCGTGTTCTTTTGGTTGCAGTAGTTCTTTTTCTTGTCGCAAGTCACCCTAGGCACTGTACTTTTTACGCTTCACATTACATGCGACTGATCCCGTGGACAGACCCTGCGTTTTTTTTCTTTAATCCAATATTACCCGGGCACAGTTCCCAACGCCAGTGATTCCGCTAGTACGTTTTCGAAATTTCAGTTCGTGGAGCGCAGTTTCACACAGAAGCTGTGAGCGTTAACACCAGAGCAGTTCCTAAGCCCGTGATTATCTGAGGGTTCGAGGGTGGGTGGCTTCTTTAGAAGTTCTCTACAACGTTCGTGCGTTAGCGCGTGGTAAGCCGAATGTTTGACTCTTGTAGCCTGTGCTGGCGATAGAGGCACAGTGTTCACCGCCGCTGTATATCCCTGATCCGCTACAGGGCGTGCTGACGAAGTCAGCGGTCGATTGTCACCCGCGCCCTTTCCCCTCCGGAGCCCCCCTCCTCGCCTTCCTAGCGCTGAACGCGCACATAGCCGTACCACCATCGTACCCTTTCCCATTTTTCCTGCGCGCCCACAAAGCTCCTTAAGGGGCGGGCTGCCGGCAACCAAGACACACGCTGCTGGGGCCAACCCGGCAGGGAGCCGGAGGAGAAAGTCTCTTTACGTGCCGCGTGTGTGACCGGCGAGTCTATCGCCTCACTTTGGCCACCTTCCTCTTCTTCTTCCTTCGCCAAGCACCGGAGGAAGGAGGAGGGCGCGGGGGTGGCCATTCTATTTCCCGATGCCATCGATCCCTGCCCAGGCCGCGGCTCCAGGACTGCGGCGCTGGCGAGCGCCCGGTCTTAGTCGCTGGCACTGCTCTTGCTTGCTGTTTGCTGCTGCTGCTTCGCCATGCAGGAGGGAAGGGGGACCCGCCGATCGAAGCGTCACTAACGAGAGGACGGGAATTAGGTGTACGTCCAGATGTCCGCCCCCCTCCTTTTCCTGGGCTGCCCTCTCCTCCTCCTCCTTCTTCTCCTTTTTGCCTGCGCGGACAGAGCTGCAGCCTTTTCTGAGCCGGCCTTTGATTCATGCGCCGGACTCCGGAGAGAGGATCACCTTGGCATCCAGCAGCTGTCTCCCCCTCTCTCTTTCCCATCCCCGGCTCTATCTCTTCGTCACAACTGGTCCCGTCTGAACCCGCGTGAGCCCAGCGGTAGTCACTTGGCGAGGCTTAACGCAGAGGTGTATCGACGTCTCCAGCTTGATGGGGAGCGGGGTGGATGAAGAAAACCGAGCTTCTTACGCGCTGCCTCCGCATATGTGTATTCTCGTGGAAGGCGGGCCGCGTGGTGAGTGACCCGACAACAACGGCCTCGCCCTCGCATGTGCAGCCTCTGCCAGCCAAGACGAGCTCTGTCGCTCTTCTGCGCCCTTGGACGACCGACGTGTGTGTGTTAGTGCGCGCGCACCACAGTGTAGCAGAGCGCGTGCAGACGTTTCGGCCGCGAAGGAGCGCGCGATCGACGCGGGCTTCATTCGTGCCGCGTCTACAGCGCAGATGAGCGTTGGTCAGCGTTCAACCAGGGAGTATATGATGTCGTACCGCTGTGACCGCCACGCACGGACTGGTAGGGGCGGTTTCGCCCTAGTCTCTTCTAAGAATCAATGTAGGCTGGCAGGTTGACTCAAAATGCTCTGTGGCGCTCGCTGCTGCTTTCCTAGATATGGCAAGCGCTGAACTCTCGCCGACCGAATTTGGAGGGCTTTTCTGTCGGGTCACTTTTGTGCGTGCGTCTGTGTTAACAGTGCCGTTCCTGGAGTGCCTCAGCACCGTAGTTAATGAAAAAAAAAAACAGTGGCCGTTGAAGTGAGGGCTATTTGAGAATCGCCTTCATTCCCGCTTTGGTATGCAAGTCATATAGAAGTGTCTAGGCAAAAATACTTTTGGGTTTCACAGAGGGATGCACGATTTGTTTGTCTGCTGCAACCCAGTCCTACTGGCTGGGCCAAACCCCCCACACACACGCACGCACACTGTTTGCTTTCAGAAAAATTAGCAGACAAGGCTTCTCAATGCCTCTATCCCAAAGATATATACCAGCGAGATCTTTGGAATTGGCGGTGGTCATGTGCTGCTGGCCAAGAATGTTTACGCAAACAAGCTTCCGTGACTTACTGAAGGTGGGCATCGCAGGCAAATGAGAAAAGCGCCTGCACCCTGTCGCACGCCTCGCTCACGTTGAGAGGCGCGCCGGCAACTTCGGGCAGCTTCCTCTCTTCCGGGAGCTGTTTGTCGCAGCCGAGAGCCCGCTGCCACCTTCGCGCGTAGAGAGGCCACTTGGCTCGCGGCGATAAGATAGCGAAGCGCGCACGCGGGGCAGTGTCAACCTGCCGGTGCCCGCTGACCTGTCCGCGGCCACAATGGCGACCTGCGTCCGGCACGTGATCGCCGGGCTCGATTGGGCTGCTGAGCCGTGTGTATACCCTTTCCTGCCGCATACAGCCTCTAGGGAGCTTTCGAAAAACCTTGCTACCCGCCTTCGACACACGCTGTCGAACGCCGGACTATGTACATTTTTCCCAGTTCGTCGTTATCTTCAGCCTTATTCAGACTACAGCGCCCGATATCCACTTCTTTTCTTCCAACACCTGCTACTTCTTCCAAGAAAAAAAAAACTGTACAAAGAATAATCCTGCAAGAGTAGTTGTTTCATCGAGAGAGACGCAACTGTGAGATCATGGTTAAAAATCTTTTGGCCCTTGAAGTTCCCCCCTTCTTCGCAGGTGTATATCTTCAGATAGCTTGCTGACATTTCGCTCACTGCCCTACAGACTGAGCGTAACGAGAGACACCGTGCAGCTGTTCCGATTGGCGTGATAATGTGTTACAAATGAAAAAAAAAAGGCAAAGGACTTGAGAATTTCTGGTTGCTGAGCTAGCGAGGTCCTTATCTCCGGCCTGCACATGCGTCGACGAGTGAGCTCATGCCAGAGACCTGTTTCGCCTCGGAGGGATGCGGGCTCGGTAATGTCGCAATACTTTGTTTAGGGCTAGAATTAACACGTTTTGAAACAAAGTAGTTTCAGCCAGAAAACGCAGAAAGAAAACACGGATTCACAGTACAGGCCGTACCCATACACAGGACTGCATAGGTACAGGATGCATTAAGTGTTCACGGCCCGTAGGGTTTGCGTTTAAACTTTGCATTCTAGCGTTTAAGCCGTCTCTGAAGGCACCAACATCACGAACGAGAATGATACCTTCCTTAACCCCTGCAGACATTTTGAGGTGGGGGTGTCGTAAATTTTCTACTACAGAGTTCAAAATAAGACCCTGTTGCTCGAGAACCCTGCATATACACAAGACGGCCCATTGACACACAGGGAGCTGCGCTGCGAGGTACACAAGACCTACGTGAACATGCACAGGACCTGCAATGGGGAATACACATTAGATGCAAAAGACAGGCGCAGGACTGGGCAGTCACGTGCATGTTCCCTGTCAATTTCGCTAGTGCTACTTTGCTGCAGAAAACGCTCCAAGCGCGCCCACGCGCCCAGCCGCCAGAATTCAAGTGCGGACTTGTCTATTCGGCTGGTATTCAGTTCCGTTGGTGCGTTCAATGCTTTTCATGTACCCTAGCGGAGGAGTACAGAGCTATCTGGGAGCATTCTTATCAAAGCAGCGGAACGTGGTCACGCGACGAAGTGAGCCTTATCAGGCATGCGCCGGACTCTTCCTGGGAGCTGTCAAACCTGACGAGTACCGTTCCTTGACGGAACTGTAATGGAGGCCGTAAAACGCTGACACCCGAAATTATTCCCGCGTCGCGCGTGCTATAAGCTCATTTGTCGGCTGCGCAGCAGCTGTAGTAACCTTAAATGCAAGCTTGCGTTGACTTTGCGTTGCCGCGTCGCCCTCAGCCTCTATAATGGCCGCGCTCCAAGAGCGCTCGCGTGTTGTAAAAGCTTCCCTTATCCGCGCTGCTGCGGGTCGTAAAAAAGACAGAGAGAGAGAAAAAAAAGACGTTCAGGCGCAACCAGGAGGGTTTTGACGTCAACTGCGGCCGCTGCGCCGACTGTATGCCAAAGTGCAGCGTTCCAAGAAGATTCAGTTGCTTTGCGCGCGGTCGTCACCCCTTCAACCCCTGATAATTCGCAGTGCCGCCTAGCTAACCGCGTACCGAAAGAATTATTCGAGCTAAATTACGAAGTACATCAGTTTTTCTGACAGCTGTGTCCCCCTTCGAACAGAGTGCAGCGCAAAACAAACGCCAGCATTCTGCGCGCTATTTTTAAAATGAAATTTACAATCGCAATGGCGCGATCTTTTTTTTTCTCCTCTGTTTCTCTTGTCTGGCGTGTGAATTTGGCGTCGCGGAAAATACCGTAGCCCTCGTTTTGAAGTATTTTTAACGGCGAAAATGGAAGTACAGAGAACACATCTTTGTTCATAGTGGCTTTTGAAACTCCCCACAGGGCTCTGTTTAAATATCCGGCATTGAGATTGGTGCAGAAATTGAGGAGTTAGACGACCTTCACACCACCTGCGGTGTTATGATGAACTGCTCAGGGCGGTTGGAAACATGGAGGAAGAAAAAAATTGCACCGGGGTTGGTTAGGTGTCAAGAATGCCTTGACTGCGCGCACTACATGCGGGCGGTTCTTTCTTTCCTCCGTTAGCCTCGAGAAGTGGCCCGCACAAGTTTCCCGGATTTCGATCCGTTGTTTCGCAGCTTGAATGGGGCTCCGGCATGCAGGCTGCACGGAGCGTGAAGCAAAGCAAGAGGCGGCGGCTCTCGAGTGTCGGGGCTCGGCTGGTGGGGGCGTTGCGTTGTGTTTCGCTCGCGGCCGCAGAAGCTGGGCCGTCGAGTCAGCGTCGCAAGTGCCACCGAGCAGGCCATGGCTGCTGCGCCTGATGGACGCATCAGACGACGTGGAGAGAGAGAAGGCGGCTCCAGAAGGGGGAGGGGAGGCTGCTAGGCAGGCCCGCTTGGCAAGGCCGCAAGTCTAATAGGGATGTGCTGCGCTCGCGGCGGCTCGCGCTTCAGCTGCGCGTCGTACCGAGCGCCACACCGTGTTCCTCCTCAGCGGTACACGTTATATGGTACATAGAACGCGCGAGCGGTGTACCCACAAAAAACTATTAGCTGAACAAAAGCTCAATGCGAGAACAGCAAGTTTATACACAGGACGCGAGAACAGGCACACGGCGCTGTGTTGTGCGCCTGTATTAACGGGCCGTGTTCGCAACCTTATTTCCAAATCTGCGCCAACTATAGTCTCAACACACACGGCCGTCAGCGGGAGCATATACGTATAAAGTAAAATATCTCCAGACCAAGTTCACTGCCTTTCGTGCGTGCTTAACTGCTGTTTCTCACCTTGCCGATTAAGAGCAATCAGTGGGGCATTTTCTGTTTCCCGCGTGCTGAAATCGACTGGAGCCCTCATTCGTGTCGTTAATACAAATGTAAAAGAGTCGCTGAATCTGAGCCGCTTGGTTCACAGCTTGCTTGGCGTCAGCACGGGAAAGAACGGAAACACAAGCACAGCGCTAACATGTTTACGTTCTTTACCCAGCTGACGGCAAGAAAGCAAGTTAATACAATTTAGACTTGTTTGGGGACATTCTTCTCGTGATAGGAACTTCGTGCGCTTAAGTCGGCTTGGTAGCGTAATGCTTAGCCGGCAGCATGCATGAGTCAATGCACTTAAACTAGCGTGACAGAAGTGTGTAATTGAATCGTCTTTCAGGGAGAAATTCACACCCAAACTCTCTCACACACAATAACTGTGAGAGAAAAAATAAATCTGAGGTTCGTTATTAACTTCGAGTAGGTGTTTCGCATCATCGAAAAAACTCCGCAAGTATGTGATTTCGCCGAACTTCAATCTTTTCGCTGTATGCGCTTGATTGATGCCATTGACGCTTCGTTTCTGCCCCATGTGTGTAGTACTCGTACACCGGTGGCAAGTGTCCGTGGGCGGCGAGCAGCGCTGCACTTTACGATGCAGGCATTGCCCACGCAGGAAACCATACCCGCGGGCCCTGAATTCTGATCTAACCGTATTGTATTCAAAACAGGCTCATTCATCTCCAATGACAGCTGCCCAACTTCCGGCGCGACATTGGCTCTAGGAGCACAGTTTATTGGCACTCTTTCGACCCGGGAGTTGGTATGTGGGCGCTGCACGCACTGTTCCACGGATGATGCATTCAGTTTTTTTTTTTTTTCCGCGGGCTCGTTGCATTGACAGCCGGCATATAGCCCCCCCCCCCCCTCCTTCCCCCCTTTACACTCGCACGCCTAAAAATAAAAAAGAGCAGTACGTTTCTTTCATATAGCCCTTCTCTTGTACGACAAAAAAAAAAAGAACGCCGCGTATATTATGTTAATATCCCTGATAATAAATGATGCGGCCTCTTTAAGTGAGCACCGCAGAAAGGAATGCTGCTCTGGTGTATGAGATGAGATGGGCAGTTGAATTTCTTGGCGCAGTAATAATAAAAATCAGAAAGCGATAGCCTCCATGACTTAAAGCAGACGAAGACAAGCAATGATATTGCTTTTTTTTTCTCTTTGTTCTTTTCCGCCAAATCATGCTGTACTTGCCGCTAACGCGTGTATTCTTGTTTGCTTAGCTTGGACATCAGCTTGGCTCAGCTTGGACATGTAACATTCATTACAGATTAGCTCGTCTGGTACGGGCCCGTTCAAAGTGAGAGGTTTTACTTCAGTGTTTTGCAGTGCTGTAATTAAAGCTAGTGTTTCGCTGCTGAAAGAGTGAATTAAATGAAGACAGTGCATTATGTTCACGGAGCCAGTGCCGTAGATTTCTTCTTTTTCTTCATCAGATCAGAAAAAAAATACCGGACATTAAAGGTCGCCTAATCGTGGAAAATTTGCAAAATCACCACAAAACACAAAGAAGGAAAAGCTGACCGCACAGTTGCTTTGTCTACCGAGAAATAACTACCGACCTTGCAAAATTACCTGAATCAGTAGAACCGTTGCAAGAGAAGCATAACAACACAGTGTCCTATAACTAAAAATTAGACGTAATTCATTATTAGCACTCACGCCAAGGGCCTTTTCCCTAACAAAATTACTTTTTTTGTACTATTTCGCGTACATAAGAATGCTAGACGCGTCACAGAAGAAGCATGTGTCACAAAGGCCGAGATGCACGTATGCAATAATTCTTGCACCCATTCTGAGTGTGTTTGCTTGTAAACAAAGCAGAAAAATAATGCATTATCAGCGGGAAAAAAAAATAAAAAACAAAACGTACGACCAAAGAAGACATAGCCACGCCTCGCCTGTCTGCATAAAGCCGTGTGTTTAAACGCGAGATGGCGTTAATATTGACGAGGCGGCACCTGAAACGGTGCACGCAATACTGCGCGTGGCGCTACAAATCTTTCATCGGAGGCACAGGGCAAACAGTGGGCAGAGGAAAAAAAAAAGTGAGGAATGGGCCAGCACGAGCACCAAGCCTGAAGTCGTTCAGATCGCCTTCTCTCTTCGTAATCTTTTTTTTTTTTACTGGATTTTTTTATTGTCTCGTTATTCCGCTTGTCCCCGACTGTGCAGCAGCGGCTTCGCGGCACAGCCATTCGTCATGAATGCGAAACGAACTAAATAAGCGAATGAAGTAGGCAACAATAACGGCGCCCCGAAATAAATGACCGGCAGGATTTTCGATATCGACCCAGAGTCGGGGCAGTGGTGAGCGCCCTCAGTTTTGGATTTCGTTACCCCCGATCACAGGCGCGCGCGCTCTTCCGGACTGGCTTTGGCTTGGCTTGGCTTGGCTTCGGCTCGCTATACGCCGTCGTATCTAGTATAGGTCACGGTTCGATTTTCCGCCCGCGCTCTCATTGCAATGCCTGGCGGCAGCTATTGCCACTGGCTCGTTTTTATTCGCTTCTGCATTTGCATCAGCGATGGTCACGTGTTATCTGAGCGGCTGCCGCTGTTGTGGAGTGAATCGCGAAAAGAAGGGGCTGGATGAGAGAATAGAGAGTTGGTTCGTGTGTGTGTGTTGCACGCGCAGTTCGATGCACGGTGCTGCTGTGGAAACATTATTCCGCACGGTTCGATCCGCCCAAACCGTTTAGTTTTATCCATTGATCGGCGCGTCATCAGTGTCACTGCTCTAGCAGCAAAAACCTTCCCTGGACTGTTTTGCGACGCAGTCCCGTAAACAAACCGCTCTTGCCGAGGAAGCACTTGCGCACATTACAGCTTTGTGATGACGAAGCGCTGAAGTCAAGCGATTGTCGTGCGCGAGTTCCCTTCCGCTGCACTTGTGCAACGACGAAGAGGGGAGTGACGTCAGGAGTCCCGTGGAGACGCCGAGCAGCTGCGCAGTATGCGCTGGCTGTGCGCAGCCAGCTCGGTGATTTAGCGAGGGACTGTCCGCAAAGGCGGAGACATTTGTCACCAGGCTTGCGCGCCACTGAACGCGGAATCATGGTGGGTGGAACAGCGCGAACAGACGAGATAGGTTTATAGGTTTATTTGGGGTTTAACGTCCCAAAGCAACTCAGGCTATGAGAAACGCCGTAGTGAAGGGCTCCGGAAATTTCGACCACCTGGGGTTCTTCCATGTGCACTGACATCGCACAGTACACGGACCTCTAGAATTTCGCCTCCATCGAAATTCGACCGCCGCGGCAGGGATTGAACCCGCGTCTTTCGGGCCGGCAGCCGAGCGCCATAACCACTCAGCCACCGCGGCGGCTCCGAACAGACGAGAGACGAGAAGAGAAAGACAACAGACAAGCGCTGATTAGCAACGAATGTTTTTATTGAGAAGAAAATACATTTTATACCCCAAACAACACGTGACATATCAGTAACATAGCAATTGCGCTGCTACTTTCAATGGTTACATCGCTTACACTCTCAACACCAACGATCCTCCCTCCGCCCATTACTTTCAGTTCATGAATTATCTAAAAACGAAACCTCCTTATCACCTAGAAACAAGGAAGGCTGGCTAACACACTCTGCTTGTCCTTTTCGAATGAAATATGCCTCCATTACTTCCCTGGTTGTTTTATCTCAGTGGCGAAACAAAATCTTTGTTTTGGTGGCCAAGGGGCGGCATTTTTTTTTTCTTTTCTTGTTCTCCGCACTCACGGCAGTGATCTTTCAGATGGGAATAACTTGAATACGAGAGTGAATTCAAGTGTTCCCGCAAACGAATATTAATGCAACGGCCGGTTTGGCCTATGTAAACTTTCTTACAAGAGAGTGGAAGCTCATAAACAACTGAGCAGGCGCACTCGACCAACCGTGGCCTGTGTGCCACTAGGCATTGGAACGGCTAACGCTTTTTTTTTTTGTTCATGGCGATTGCTAATGTTTCGTCATAGCCAACTCGCCCAACTTTTCATCCTTCTTCAGTGACGCGGAATCATGGTTTGTCTGCACCACCAGTGAGTTGCGGGAGTTGCTATAAGCTACAGCGCGAAGCCGGTCGATATTCGTTGCATTGTCTTTCCACGGTGTCAAACAGGCACGTAGGGAAGGAGAGAAGAGAATAACATAAATACACAACCACTTTTGCACATCATACCGGTTAGAAAGGCCTCAGGACGAGCAGGTTGGTTGGCTGAGCCTGATCGAAAAATTCCGAACGTGATAAAACCAGGTACCGGGTTGATTGGAGCGGCTTAGGGTAGGGCTTCAGCTGTACACAACTCGCGGCACAGAAAGCATAAAATGCCTCGGCATTCGCAGGCACTGCATGCATGTCAGAGATTTATTCAGC
The DNA here is from genome assembly GCF_052857255.1 of Amblyomma americanum. NCBI lineage: Eukaryota > Metazoa > Arthropoda > Arachnida > Ixodida > Ixodidae > Amblyomma > Amblyomma americanum. The sequence continues at coordinate 8,496,288 of NC_135498.1, forward strand.
TTTGCATAACGGGACTCTCTGTCTAATATAGTCCTTTAGCCGAGGGACGATGTGGATGCCTTTTTTCAAAGTACCACCTATGAGCTCGTAAAATGGTCTCGCACTCCCCACTGCTCACGCAGCTAGAAGGAATTCGAGCTGCGCAAGCTAGGGTCGTTATCGTCACGGCCGAGGAAAAACACATAAACATAAATTACGCCCAGTACTGTGGCAAAATGTGCTGCCTTCGAAATTACTGCGGTTGATGGGCCCTCCTCAAACAACAGAACAACCCGAGCTGCTGCTATTTTGGCCGGCACACCGACTCTTGTTTCGCGGCTTCCTAGACTTGTGGTCCCATTGCGTCTTACCTGACGTCGAGATTTCGACCACTTGACGCGTAAGCACAGCCCGGTTCTTTTAGGTGGTAATTCCCAACTGAGCGCCATCCCTCTCCCCCCTTCCCTCACCCCCTTTCGAAAATATATTCAACATGTGGCGGGGATAATTGCGAGCAGACAAATTATGCCATTCGGGAAACGAATAGTTCCTGTATCGAATCTAAAGTTCTTTATAAGGCTCAGCAATCTGCGGCCAATGGACGATGGCTTCACATTCTCACCTGAGCTATCCAAGTTATGGGAATAATCATAGATACCAGCAGGCAAAGGGTCAGAGCGTTATATGCGTTTCGGCGTAATGTGCTGCCGATGTTGATAACAGTGGGGGCTAAGCTAATTATCTAAAATGGAACGGATGCTGGGTGGGGAGGGGGGCATGAGGTCCGTTCGGTTCAATAAAAGCGCACTGACACGAGCACACGGTGACATGCAGACGTAGTGCATGTGATAGCTTATGGTTTATGGTGGTTTAACGTCCGAAAGCGACTCGGGCTATGAGGGACGCCGTATAGTGAAGGAGTTCGGATAATTTTGACCACCTGGGGTTCTTTAACGCGCACTGACATAGCACAGTGCACGGGCCTCTGTTATTCCGCCTCTATCGAAATTCCACCGCCGTGGCCGGGATCGATCGAACCCGCGTATTTCGGCTGTAGCGCGTGTGAGTCGAACCCTTGGCTCCCGAACTGTGCATTCTTCTGCGAGGATGAAGCTCCACATTTGTCACATCTTCTTAAGCCATTTGCTGTTCCAGCGACATGGTGTAGCAGTGTTTGTCAGAGATGTATGGGCAAATGACTAATGCGCTATTGTTGTCGAGGAGCTTCGATGCCGCGAAGCGAGTCAACGCTCGTTGGCAGTGCAGCAAACCGGAGCACCCCGCCACCGCAATCCTGACAGCTGAGGAGATGGTCTCGCTACGTGCGCGCGCTGTGTTAGGTTTGTTTTGCTTCTTTTTGTGTTTTTTTTTGTGTGATCACAATCATGCCACGTTTACACTTGTGCAACTGAATAACTCTAGTTCTGCGCATTAGTAGGCTCTCCATGTCGATGGAATAGTGCTTAAGTGCACCGTGTACCACCACCCCAACACTCGCTCAGCAAGGAATGCCAAACGTCCCACTCATTCAGCTATGTTGAGATGTGACGGCGCTCGGGGTTTCACTGCAACACCCTGTACAAGGCTTAGGAAACGAGTGCAAACATACCCTCCTTTTTGGTATTCTTACTTACGCAGTCCATCGTGAACGCAATATTTTACGCCCGGGTGGCAGCGCTGTATAGCTTGGAAAACCGTGCCAAGTGTAGCTCGAACACCTGCATCCCGTTTTTCCTGGTGTGGCGCTAAGCTTGCGAGCGGAGAGGGAAAAAAAAGAGGCTCGTTTCTTCCAAACAAACGCCGAACCACGGGTCAATAAGCTATCAAGCCCCCACCCACCGACAGACAACGTTACTCGCCGAAGACCGGCTCCGTATAGCAGCACTTCTTGGGCGCTCCGGCCGTATCCGCCCACGTAGCTTCGTCTCGTTCTGAGACCGGCGGCTGTGTTCAACGCTGGGGCCGCGGATCGCGTGCTAGATGCCCGTCGCGATGGGTGCGCGCGGAAGTTCGGCTTGGCCCGGTCGATGCCGTAACGGACGTTTGCTTTTCTTTCTTTCTTTCTTTCTTTCTTTCTTTCTTTCTTTCTTTCTTTCTTTCTTTCTTTCTTCGTTTCTCTCACCCTCTGCACGGCATCGCGCTTGACGTCTCGCTCCTCCCCCTCGCCCCCCCACGTTACGATGTACATACGTGTCTGTGCAGCGGATAACTTTCTCTCGGGGCGCCCCGGCTAGATTCGCTGCCCCGTAAGCGCGGCGCTGCTTTCCGCTTTCAACTTCGTCTCGTGCGGCGAACGCTGCTGCTCTCCTTTCGGAGCACGTGCACAGAGCTGAACAGGAGAATCGAGCTAGTCGTCGCTTTTATGGCGGCTCATATATTGTGAAGCGCGAGAGAGAGGAAGGTGTGCGCAAAACACAACGTTAGTGTTCGACACGGTGGCGTTGTTTACTGCTCTTCCGATTATTATTTTTGTATTTCGTCTCGTTACAATAATCTCTTCCGATTGTGCAATGCGCGCACATTTGTGCCCACAGTATCGCGCATTACTGTACGATTCTCGTCTGGGGTAACGCTGCGTATTTGCTGGCTCACTCACTCACTTGATCGATTAGATTTGATTCGGCTCGATTCGATTCGACATTGGAGGCTGGTTTCGTGCTCTCCATCTAAATATTCGTACTGGATTTGAGTCCACGCTGAGAAATCGGGTGTCTTATTGTTCTTCCTATCATATCTCATTCAATTCGACCCGACACTGAGCCTCGGTTTCTCATATTTCTCAATAATTATATTCGACTAGACACTGAAGCCCAGTTTTCTACTGTTCTCAACATTTTATACGCGCTCGATACACACACGTTGTAAAGCGGGCTTTGCCGGGATGGTGCTCTCGATTCGACGCGCACGTGCGTGTCGTCGTCCCGGCCTGCATCGCTTCCAACTGCGCCAGTGCGCGCGTTATGAACGGCTCTGCACCGGTCTTCTCTCCTCCATCGATCGCGTGTGCGGCGAGCGCATCGTCTTCTTTTTGGCTCCAGCGCATTCGGCCGTCTCCGCCGCCACCGCTGCGCTCTGCGACTTTGGGAGCCGTTTTTCCGCCACCGGGCTTCCTTAATTCCGTCTCCTCACTCCTCCTTCTCCTCCTCCCTCTCCTTCTCCTCCTCCCCGCTCGCTCTCTTTCTATTCGCAGTGCCGTCTTTGCAACCGCTGTGGTTTATTTTCGGTTTTCTCGTCAGGGCGTTGGTGGCCTTGGCGCCGAGTATGGGCTCTTCGCGCGTCGCATCTCTCTTCATTTCTGTATCCAGTACTGCTTGCAGGACTGGGGTTACAGCCCGTGCGGGCCGCCGAATGACTCGTCTTCACGTAGTCACGCGAGAACGTGCAGATGATTACGTGTAGTTTTGTTGCAAAAAAAATGTAATAACAAGATCGCGACATAAGGAAACCAAGTTGAGAAAGGGCGCAGTTTCAACTCATTTGGTAGTGATCGTGTTGGGCTCAAGCTGACCGGAACCACCGCGTCATTTATTTATTTATTTATTTATTTATTTATTTATTTATTTATTTATTTATTTATTTATTTATTTCACAATACTGCCGCTCTCAGCCGAGAGCCTAGCAGAAGCATATTGCGAGGAGGTTGGCGGCAGCTGACTCGGATATCGGACTGGCGAAGCAGTGTTGGTTCCACGTGCTCTTTTCGCAGCGCCTGGCTGGGAGCCGCTCTGTGACGCAAGCACGTGGGCGTGGCTAGCGCCCTCTGCGGCCGCGTGGTTCCGTTATCGCCCGTGTACGGCCCCAGAATTCCTTGCGGTGCAGCGATGACGAGAATGGCACTTTCAAAAAGCTAAAAAATTGATATGGATATTAATTACGGCGGGCTACGTGCCTCCCAATGGGCTTAACGGCAATAGTTAAAAAGTTAACTTTCAGTATTAGTTAACCAACCTGCTATTAATACTTCTTAGCATTATTCAGATTCACAGAAGCGCTCATTTTACCAAACCGAAAAAAAAGCACACTGTCACCTCTAAAAGCCTATATTTAGAAACTGTTAACAGCCTTAAGTTAAACGCCCTTCATGAAATAGATAAACGGTAGTTGGTAAGACAGGACCTTTCCCAGACAGCCTTGATCTCCTCCTCTCTTACTAACTACGTCACGTCCGGTGCTATTTCGCCGCTCCTGCAAGAGATGAGCGCTTGATCTTCTCTTCGTCACGCTGACGACGTGCAGCTATCACTTATGCTGTTGAAATTGTCCAGAAAAGGTACCTGAATGTTGCATACGCGTGATCGGTTTTTCTTTTTGTTTTTTGCATACGCGGCGATTTCTTAAGCTAACCTTTCTTTTCGCTTTTATTCTGTCATTGATTTTGCTACGCCGGGTTTATAATACCAGGTGTTCCACCCCCATCCCCCCTTCCCCTTTCACAGCCCCTTTAATTTTTATATGAGCAATTAGCTGTCCCAGCAGTCCCTTTCCTAAAACGCAATTGGCGCGTTAGGCAGCAAATATCTAAATTCTGACACAACGAGTGTGTCCTGTTTTCCCACATTGGTTATGGGGCGTTTCACAAGTGGCATGACTCGAGAGCTTCATGCTCTTGCCGCTGCCGCGATGGCGTGGGCAGAAGGAAACAGTCTGCGCTCGGTGATTGGCGGAGGAGCCAACCCTGGGGTCTTTGCACCCGGCGACGTTCTCAGACCACCCGACGTCGCCATCCAGCGGGAGAAGAATCGCACATGTCGCAGGGGGCCGCCGTTTCCGACCCCGTGCTGACAAATCGCATTCTTCGTCGGCGTTGTCAGCGTTTTACGGCGGCGGCGACGGCGGCGCCAGCTGCTTCCACCTGGAAATTAAAACGCTTCGCTGTGCGCTTTTTTACATGCCCGCGCTCTGGCGTCTCTCTCTCTCTCTCTCTCTCTCTCTCTCTCTCTCTCTCTCTCTGTCGTTTCTCTGTTCTTTTCTTCTTTATCTTTTTTCCCCCTTCTGGCGCTCGGCCTGTCTCGAAATGGCCTTGACGTTTAGTGTCCCGGGGATAACGCTGCTGCTGGCTTGGTTCGGGCGCCATTGTCGCGTGTACTGTACAGGAAGAAGCCGTCATTTTCTCTCTTCTCTTCTTTTTTTTTTTTGCTGTGTGCGTTTTTAGTCATTCGCCAGGGCGGAAAAGGGTAGCTCTCTGAATGTACCGGCACATAAAATTTTAGCGGCGGCATTAGCGGTACTCTTTTGGGGGTGTTTTCAGCAAACGGACTGAAACGTGCTGACTGTGCCGTCGGTGCAATCCAGCGTGCAGTTGCTCATGCGTAGCCTCGAAGGGGTATTGCGATTTCCAGCGGAAAGTAGCGACCAAGATCGCGGAAAGTAGTCGCTGAAACCTTGACACACATGACGCGTTCATCGAACCATCGACGCAAGATCCTTGAGACATTACGTCGTGCAGACCACTCGGATATTGCCCGGCTCTATATGGGCGTCGCGGAATAAGTACTCCGCTGATCGACCGCGACTTCAGAAACAGCTATCGCTCTATACTCGCGCATATTTTTTTTTGGTTCTCAGTCCACCGTCTCATCTTGCGTATACAGCAGCAACACCTGAAGGAACTCTCTATATATGGTGGGATTCATGCGGTGACGAGGCCGTTGGTTCCTGGTTTTGCAGACCCCTGAAGGGAACTTGTACCAAACAGCCAAACTTCCAACCCTAAAGAGTGCCTGGAATTAAGCTCGTTCTTGCAGGCCTTCGCACAATGTCGCTGCAACAATAATATTTAGATTTACACGTTTACGTATTTCCCGGAAAGCCACCGCTTAGAGTGTATAAAGTGAAGGGAGATATGCTTTGAAGATATTGTTATTGGGAGACGGCGAACTGCTCTATACCTGCGATAAAAGCCAAATATTATTGCCCCTTTTTTTTCCTTAACCGGTATTTGACAGCGTTCGTCAACAGTCGGTATGCTGGAGGGCATGTACAGCCCAACTAATCTTCCGATCAATGCTGAGAACTTCAGACAAGCAAGTCTATGTACAGGCTGTTTCACACTTATAGGGAAACTGGGAGCGCGTGGCCGCCGCGCTTCGAGTAATGCTGCAGGCGAGAGGCAGCGAGAATTGATGCCTCAATGCGCATGCGCGGAAAGAGCAGCCGGCCGTGCTTGTGTTGCGCATGCGTATTTGCAGCCGATTCTCCGCTGTCGGCGGCAGCGCTTCGCGAAGCGCGGCGGCCACGCGTTCCCGGTTTCCCTCAAAGTGCGAAACAGGTTGTACATGCAGCTCGAATTGAGGATTTATGTTGTTTTTTGTTCACGGGAGTGCACAGAAACCTTGGATATTCCTGCTTTGCGACCTACCATTACCGGTGGCTATATCTGATTTGTACAGCGGAATGACGGAGTTACTCCCACTGTAGTCGGGTATAATGATGTGAAGGCCTTGCTGTAGAGTTCACGGTGTTTCACGAAATCCCGTTTTCTCGAACCCAATACATGTCATAACCGTATTAAAGAAGAGATGTCGATGGAAAGAAGGTCGAAGCGAAACATAGCGGCAAATATATAATATATGCACGCGATTACGGAAGTGCGGCAGTGTACGTTTTAAATGTTACATTGGATTATTCAGTAGGGTATGCACCGTTTAAGGAGGTCTCATGTCTTTGTGCGCCCTACCACTGCACGTGCCTCCGAGCCACGTTCTCCGAGCGTGGCCACTTGCGCAGCCCGCATTTGTTTAGCGCCTTCATGGTTTTTTGTCCGGCAGGTCTGCACATGAAATCTGCAGGGAGCGAGCAAATAATGCTCCTCTTTTGGCGGGTGGCTCGAGTAGATGGTATACCCAATCGTGTCCTCTTCGCCGCATATTCTTCCTGGTCGACGTTCGAGAAGGAAGAGGTCGCTGAAAACAAAAAAAGTAGAGAAGAAACAGAGCTGGCTACCCTTGGCAACGGGGGAATGGACGGGTACAGAGGGACATGTCCGGCCGTCTCCGCGTTTTTCCGCAACTTATTCGCGTATATACGGGAGAGAAGACAACGACTTGGAGCGGGGTCATCAATTCTCGCCGCCACTCTCGCTTCCTTTCGCACGTCGCTCACGCTCTGCCTTCCTTCCCCTTTCTTTCTTTCTTTTTTTGTCCCACGGGGGCGCGTCACGTATAGTGATCGCTACGCGGTGGCCCAAGACAAAGCCGGCAAAAGCGAATGCGAACAACACGACACGAGGCCCGAGGAAGAAAACACGGAGAATAAGTTAAAAAAAAATGAAAACACAAGTGAGCGGCACAGAAGCATGCGCAGTCGTTGTCGCGCCCTGGAAGCGTCGTCCACCTCGTGCACTGTTTCTGTTTAGCTTCATCGCCCAGTCGGGCGGGGCTGAACAAAGCGGAGCCATCCGGCCCTGTGGCGCGGATCGAAGCGGCCATCCCACCCACCGACCGGCGTTGCTTGCTGCTGCTTCTGTCGTCACAGTGTCGCCACTTCTCGTCCGTCAAATATATAGGCAGCCTCGCTCGATCGCTATGCGATGAACGCCCGGTGCCTCTGGTTTGCTTGTTGCTTTCTTTTTATTTGTTTCGCTTTCACTGGCGCCATCACTTAGCAATTCCGCCTGTCGGGAGCCCCGAGGTCCAATCGCGCTTCAATCGCGTCGGGAACTGCAAGGCAACGCATCGTATGTGTGCAGATGGCGGATGTGGAACAGCAATGAGCTAGACTTTTTTTCAGCATATTAGTTCATCCGCTTTGCTATTCAGGGGGCGAGTGAGCGAACAATGAATAAATGTACGAATGAATTTTATCCGTGCATGCATGGAATCTGCAGTTAAAATTAGCCGCTCAGAGCCAGTGTGGTTGAGAAAATGAACCTCATTGTGACGGTGGGGGTCTCCCTAAAGGGGGCCACCCGATTCAGCAGCTGTAAGTAAGGATAACAGTTGACGAGGAGGGAGACCAATAAAGGTTCGTAATTTTCGCGAGCGCAGAAATAAACCGTAGTAATTGTCTACGTCAAGCCACTTGTGAACGGAATCCAGGAGTTTCGACGGTGCAAAGCATGCCACCTGCAGATGCGGTGTCAATGCGTACTTGTCAATATGCGAGCATATCTCTGCTACGAGCGGCCGTAGTAAATATCAGCCGGCACCTTTGGCCGAAGAAACAACAAGAGAAACCCGAGTGGAGTAAGCTTGAGCCCATTTCTTTTTCTTCTTTTTTTACCTCACGATTTTTCCTTCTGATTCCTCTGCGGAGGGAAAGATTTCAGCCAAGAACAGTCCACATACTAACTCGATGCTGCCTCCCAGATGTACGCAGTCCTTAAGTTCAGACTAAGTGCTGCATCTGTCCAACTTTTCCGACAAGTGACAGCAGTGGGCGCTTTAAAAACTCGCGAGTCAACATTTATCGCCACAGACTGCTGCAACAGCACATCCGAACAACACACCCTCTCTCAGTGCGGTTGCCGGGAGCGTCTCGCACTGGCAGCTCGACTACTGCTGCTTTCACGCGTGCCTTCCAACACCCTAGCCCAATTCCGCTGGTGTGTACTTGAGTTGTCGCGGTGACAAGGTTGCATGCATTCTCCCCCCCCCCCCCCCCCCAACACACACACACTTGCACGCGCCCACGGAGCATAAATTAAAACCGGACACCGCGGCGCAGTCGGCGCGCGTTTCGGACGTGTCCGCGTCTCCCACAGTTTCTCTGCGCGCGCAACGTGCTCGGTGCGCGCGTGCGAGCAGTGCGTGTGTGTGGCGGGAGAAAAACCGCGCGGCCTGCCCGGCCAGTCGGCGATGATGGATTGCGGCCGCAATGAGGTCCGCTCTTGGGGGAGGAGGAGGGCGCGAGCGTGTTGATCCGTCCCCCGTCCCCCCTCTCTCTCTACCGCGCGCACGCGCGCGGTTTCCTACTCCTAACAGGAAGTCCTGTCTCAACGTTACTTTGCTTAGGGGGAGCCATGAGTAAATGAAGATTTCTTAGCTGCCGTTTTTTGTTGTTGTTGTTGTTGTTGAGCACCCTGTCCTGTTTCGCTTCATCTGTCAGAATCCATTCAGGGCCTCGTGTCCGTGAGCGAACGGTTCTTCGAGTTAAGCGTCGAAAGCCGTTAATGTGTTGCTTCTCGGAAGGTTGTCCACTTAAGTAAACTATACAAAAAGCAAGCCTGCAATCAAGCAAGAAAGTCACGAATAGCGATGGGCGAAAGAACCATACTGATGGAAAGGTCGTGCGTTTATGATCCTTTTTCACCATTTCTCGTCAGCGAGACGCGCAGCCTACTGAGCTGTTTTAAATGCGATAGAGTTAGAAGCCTCACCGGGAAAAGGAATACGTCGTCGGTCCTAAAATTCACTGATTGGCTGGAGGGAGTGACGTCACCAGACAGGATAATTGCCTTCTGCTGAGGGGAAATGACGCCACCAGACAGGAAGAGACAACTATGCGTCCGTGTCGTCTCCTCGAGACACCTGCGGAGAAACCTCTAACCACTTACTAGATGGTCCGAAGGGAAGTCTGGCTGTATGCAGACAGACCTGTAAGCGTGCGCAAACACCACTAATCCCGAATGACACAATACTCGAAGTAAAGACATCAACAGCCCCTATATTACTACCGCATTTCCAGCACACAATGCACCTTCATTTTTCAGATGCAGGATCTGCTCTTGTTCTAGCTCAGTATGTGTTTTCGTCCGTATTTCGTTTCGTATTCGATTTTTTTTACTCCACTACGCGTTGCGTCAATGCATTGATACTTGATTCGTTTTTCGCAAGTGTAGTGGAGGTCCCTGAGGTGAAGGAACATAGGAAGGTCTTAATTCTTAACAAACTACACCTTCGTTGTTATTGCAGACTGTCACGAACTTATTATCTAAGAGCCTGTTATTGCGCGTTCAGAGTTTGCCTGTGCTCTGCCACCCTTAGCAACACTGCTCTTTCCGTTCCGTCTGCATGAGAATAAAACCAATATTGCGCTTTTACAGCAACTAAATAAACCGACACCGCAACGGAGTGTATGGTGTAGGTGAGGTCAGCAGCTGCACGTCTCTTGCCCGTTCAAAGCTCACCATGAATCGTGGAAAAGCTCCGAGAAAGATGTGCATGCTAACCGAAGAGCGCATAGTCGAATGGTCAGGCTATGGCTTTTTGTATCTCGTTTGTTTCTTATAATTTATTTTCTTTTTAAGCCTACATTTCTACGTGTTTTTGTATCTTGCAGGACCTTTTATTCGAACCGGCTAGGCGAATTATGTTTTTAACTAGTAGTAATTGTGCACTTAGCTAATATAAGAAGGCTATCCCCAAGCGGTAGACTTTCACTAATTTTATAATGTCGTCAGATTAACGTTGACAGTGCGCTCATCAAACGGCAATGCGTGGTGCACTATGGATATAATCTGTACCCAGTCAGGCAGCTGTCGTCAAGTGCCTTGCTTCACACAGAGTGCATAGAGTAATATGAGAAAGTTTTCTTTTTTCCACGACGTGCATATTTACCTGTGGTCAGTACCTTAAAACTTTTTCAATGTTTTCGTGAGTGTGTTTGTCGCCTGTAAGAACACCGACTAAATACCGAGATTGCTCGAACTAAGAAAAAAACAGCCTTGAAACTAGAAAAATAGCAGCCTTGGATATTTTTTGTTCTTCAGCGCAGCACTTTATATCAGACTTCGTCACTCCAACCTCACTGAGAAAGTCTGTGGGGAAAAATAAATATATAAAAATGAAGAACGGAAATGTGTGTGACCAAATTGATCGAACTCATCTTTCTGGTGGAAAGCGACATGACTGTGAGACAAAAAGAAGTGATTTAATGGCGCCTGAAATGGTGAGGTGGCGAAATGAGGAAAGTAGGCGAGGCTGAAGAAAGCATGATGACGAAAAAAAAAAGGTGGAGGTCCCAAAAGCAACAAGCGGGAGAAGGTTTGGTTTTGATTTCATGGGGTTTCACATCCCAAAGCGACTCAGGCTATGAGGAATGCCGTAGTCGGGGGCTCCTGACAATTTCGGTTACCTGGGGTTCTTCAACGTGCGCTGGCATCGCACAGACCAGGGGCCTCCAGCATTTCACCTCCATCGAAATGCGACCGCCGCGGTCTGGATCGAACCCCCGTCTTTCGGGTCAGCAGCCGAGCGCCATAACCACTGAGCCACCGCAGCGTCTTAAGCAGGAGAGGGGTGACATTGCAAGCTGCATGGCTTTGTGGGTAAATCGGAACGATACAGATCGCAAGAAAATTAAGCATAAGCGTTACAAAGTAAAAAGATAAAACAATGTGGACATTCAGACAACAGTCGCGCTGAGATTATCACGGAACGTTCACAATTCCAAGGTTACTCAAAGTACCTAGAAGTTTGCACTGGCCGTCAACCGCCACCGACAAGTCTTATGTGCCGAGATGTATACTTACACGCAGGAAAAAGGGTTGGCGTGCTCTATGTAGCGTTCTGCGCGCACGTACGCGTCGCCGGGGCCCAAGAAGAGTCGGCCGACGGCTTTATCGCTTATTAATTACGCGGCCGCTTCAAGTCGATCAGGAAGCGTGTGGCCCCGTCGCCGCTAATAACCTGTCGCCCCGGCGCCGCCGGTCGGCCGACCGACGACCAGCCGAGCGGCGCGCAGCTCGGCGGCAGCCTTGAGCGCGCGCCGTCAATGGAGTCCTTTGTGCCGCGCTCGCCGCAGAGTCCGTTCCGTGTTTCTTCCTTTCTTGCTTCTATCTTCGAGTGCGCGTATAGCAGCGAGAGATAGGATGTGGCATCAAGGGCCGGTCTGCTGTTCCCCATCTCTTTGCACGACTGCAAGGATGGACGGGTGAGGGCGCTCCGTTCCTTGGGTCCCTTCGTCGGCGCTGCCAGAATGAAGATCGGATCGGCGACTGAAAGTAAGGCAGTGCCTCTGTTGCCAGCCGTTTTACACGCGTTTTGTTCCGCCAAGCGCTGATGGCTGGATGACCACGAAGCCGCGGCTCGCATTGCCACCTTTTTTTTTTTTTCTGGAGCTCTCTCTTTGTCCGTAGTTCTCTTCCCTTGGTTTATGATTTTCTGTGCGGTGACTCAGTTCGTATGCACTTACCCGTTCCCCGAATTTCTGACCACTTGCCATTGTTTGTGCGCAACTCTGGGAATGTGCAGCTTTGGGAATCGATTCTTATCACTTCCATCTCCTTCGTAATCACACGACGTTGTTTACCAAGGTAAATGTCCTGAAACGGAGGTGCACCAAAAAAAAAAAAATATTGGAGGGGTCGTCCAAACTCCACCTTAAGGGTATGACTTCATAGCGACAATGGGTCACTGCCCATATATGCTGAACTGGTCATTTTAGAAATGTCATTCGTAGATCCCTGGGCGTCCTCACACCACTCCTGGCGCATTGTTGCAGCGTTAAGCGATGCGCCACTGCCCTGCGATGCCAGGTGCTGTTATCGGCGGGGCTCGTGCGTTCCAGGTTGCTGAGCAATCTCTCCCAACAATCATTAATTTGACTTCCACCTGCCACGGTGATAAGTTGCTCACAATCCGGTTGGCAGGTTGTGATGGCGCCACAAGAACACGAGACCCAGGTGGCGGCTCCAGGGATTTTTTACTCACAGCGCCAACGACGACGACACCGGATTTTCCCTAGAACGGGAGCCTTAACGCTATCGCGTGTAGGTGATAAAATGATGGGGGCGAAAATATTCCCAGCATGGTTAGGAGTGAGTGGTGTTGTAGTGAAGCCGTGCGTGAGGTGACTGCGTTGTGAGCAATCAGAGTGGATGCTTGTGGTGCGCACGCCAGCAAACTCACAAAACCGGATGTGAGCTAGCAACAGCCAGCGCTGTAAAATTCAGGAGCCGATTAATAAGCTTCAGCTGCTTTTTCAGAACTTTCTTACAATAATTTTACAGAAATGCCATGCATTTCATTTCGACTGACACTCTGAGAAGAGTGCTTTGGGCTCAGTGATTATGGTAAGATTTAATAATTGCACGTCCGTCGAGTAAACAGTGTGTATCGACGAGCTGTCAAGAAGAAAGAAGGACTGTATAAAAGCAGTATCCGTTCACGCAAGCACACATCGTAAAAGTTTATATCACACTACGTAACTTGATTTGCTAGAGAGAATGCTTGGCAGAACATTTCAGTGCTCTTGCGCTTTTTTCATTCCGTGGATTTTCTTCATGCCGGAAAACTGAGAACTATTAGTGTTAACAAGCTTCAACTTTCACAAGACTGCGCAGTTTCAGCGAGAGATCGCGCGTGCTGTTCACTAAATACGACAGGGGGGCCTTCGGTCATCCTCGCGTGCGCTTATCACTGTGGGGGTGCGGCCAGATGCTGAACGCCTGCCAACGAACATGGAACGCTCGGTGCATCAGACGCCTCAAAGGAAACGAGAGAGATGGACGCATAGAAAACGAGGGAGAGAGCGGAATGGTTGTAATATTTCGGCGAAAATATCTCTGACCGCCCAAGCGGCGCGCGCGGCTTGGGCGGTCAGAGATATTTTCACGCGCGCGCGTGTGTGCGTGCGCGTGTGCGTGCGTGCGTGTGTGTGTGCGTGTGTGTGCGTGTGTGTGTGTGTAAAATAGGGAGCTGCGAGGACGACGAGCACCGTAGGTCGAGACCTGGCCCACGCCCGAAACGAAAGCGAAGCGTCGTCGTCGTTCAGTCGTGACGGGGGGGCGCACAACCCGCTCGACCTGGGGTCGCTCGCACGCACGCTGTCGCCGCGCAGGGTGCACGCTGCGTGGTGGGGGCATCACCATCATCCACGCCGCCGGCGCTTCTTGATGGACTGCGTTTCCTCTTTTCTTCTTTTTGCCCCTCTGCCGAGATCGCCGGCTGATGTGAGCGTGTGGTCGGTGTGGCCATTACGAAAACAGCCGTGCCGCACCCCACCGCGACCCCGCACCTTCTCTGCGCGGCTCCCCTCTGCCGTTCATGGGTGTCCCCCTCGCCTCCCGCCCTCTCACATCGTCCCTGTCTGATCATCTGGCCGGATTAGGGGACGAGGCTATAAAAAGGCGGGACAACGCCCCATTGTGCCGTGCGAAGCCGCGCTCGGTCAGAGCGGGACGCGTACTGGAGTACCACGTAGTGTGTATACGCCGCGGGAGGGGCACGTACAGCAACTGAGTCTGGTACGCGCCTACTACGTGCGGACCATCTGCGACACCTACGCCCGGTGCGATTTAAGCGCCTACTTTTCCTCCTCGGACATTTTCTGTCTCTGTCTTTTGCTACTATCGATTCATTCCGCAGTTGAGTCCACTGTGGGGCAGCGATACTTTCCTTTTGCCTCGATGGCTCTCGGAGAAGGGCATCGCGCATCTTGCTTGTTTTTACCATTATGCAACTTGCACACTACCGATGCCCGCTATGGCGACCTTTCTACGCAGACCGATATGGACTCGCAGATCGTCGTCGCTGCGTTCCTATGATCATCTGTATTCGCTTGCGTTGCAGATATGAGTTTAACGTCGTGGTTTGTGGGCATATGAGGCCAGTTCATTCTTCTTGTGTCCAGTTATTTCTGCTGGTTTCGAGGGAGGAGCGCAAGTGAGTGCTGCTGCTGCCTACTTTAACTTTTCTGATATCGCAGTGAGCATCCTTATCTTTCATGCGCACTTGAGCTTGCTCATGTAGAGGGATACCGAAGAGCGACACGGTATTCAATGTCTAACTACGATTTCGTATACATGCAGTGACGTATTCCTGTCTCCTGCATCAGATTTCGAGCATCACGACCACTCATTTCCCTTCAATTCAAATTGATTTCAATTTTAATTCGCTTAAAGCATCCAGGTGACTTAATCCTGCAGCCCCTGGAACCCGCGCGGCGTAGGCGGGGCGCGGTGACCAAGATAGTAGCCGGGCAAGTTGGCTTAGACTTCGGCAGCGGCGCATCTTTTCCCTCCGGTGCTCTCGGGTGCAGGCCTTGGCCGGGCTGCGCAATCACACTTCAGCGGCGGTAACAGCTGACAGGTGCCTTCAAACAAAGCTGCTGGCCGCAGGTCTATTTCGGCGCCTGCCGCCGCCGCTCAGCGGAAAGAAAACGGCTCTCGCCGAAAATGTGGCCGCATCGCGGGCGCCTCCTCTCCACCTCCACTCTGCGGGCTGCGCTAAGCCTGCATCCGACCCGCGGTTGCGCACCCCCCCCCCCCCCCCAACCCCCCACCTCCGTGCTCGGTTATACCAACGGGGGGCCCTATTTTTAGCTGGCCAGCAGGGCTTTACTTCCCGTTAGCCGACGACGAAGGGGTGGTGGCTCAGGTACGAAACACAATCGATATCGCCCCTGTATATGCCCCCACCGGCCGCGCGACCTGCCCGCCGCTGCTCCTTTAATTCGTCGCGGCTATGAGCGATGGCCACGCGAGGGTCGTAAGCCAAAGTGTCCCTCGTCTGTGGTCTGCTCGCGTCGCCAGTCGCTCGGAATAATTTTGGACACTGGCTCTCCTGTCTTCTTTCCTTTTTTTTTTTGACCAGCTCGTGCTGGGGAAAACACATTTCGCAAGCCGGCCCTTGTTTGCACCATTGACTTTGAGCACCGTGTCCGTGCGCCGGTCACAGTTTTGTCGTCTGCAGGTGACTGTTGTAATCGGTAAACTTGCAAGCGAGACATCAGTCCTGCCAGATGTACTAGTTCGAGCGACTGCGCAGTCTTCGATATGTAAACAGGCTGCCCCTGGAAATCCGGTTGCATCACTGCGCGTCGCTTCCTTGTGGCCGTATATCCGTGGTCCCAGCCGAAGTTCTCCGAGCAAGCGGAGTTGCTATGGTACCGTCAACGATGTTTTATTTCGGTGCTGAGGTGAAAAGATGAGCTCAATAGAGCTTACACGTGTTGGCATGGATATTCGTAGCAACGCTCACCCATATGAAGTCATCTCGCATCTAAAGAAAAAGCCGGACCGAATACCTTTTTTAAGGCTTAAGAGGTCGCGGCGATCGCTCGTTACCTTTTGGGCAGACAGCACCTCCTACCGATTAGTGAGGCAGTCCTTTCTAAAAGTATCCGTCGATATAGAATGCGTACCTTCTCGCTTCCATTGCTCCATGAAGTCGCAGGTAGTTGCGCCACCTTTTCCGAGCAGAGAGCCATGCAATGAGTACACACTAGCAGATGCAGCGCTTCCACGATTTTCATCCGCAGACGCAGTCAAACACTCGAGTTCTTTGAATAGCACTGCATCCGCGCGTGGTCATGTGGAGCTGTACCGTCACACAGAAAACGCTGATTGACGGCATACAAAGCCGTTATCGTTAGTCAGAACGCGCGCTGTTAAGTTTCGACGTGATAGAGAAAAAGGCAGTCTTGATTTGGGCTCGTTGCTCAGAATGCATAATAATAAGAAGCAGCGCGAATTCAAGCAGCGCTTGTGTTCGTCCTTGTCTATTCGCGCTGCTTGTTATTATTATTATTATTATTATTATTATTATTATTATTATTATTATTATTATTATTATTATTATTATTATTATTATTATTATTGAGAAAACGCCGTCTGACTACAGGAAAACCCGCTTGGCGGCAGCGTGATTTATGACGTCACAAACCAAGCGGCTATTAGCTGAAGAGAAACGCGTGAACACTGGTCAGAGTTTGTCTCGTGAGAATATGACGTCACAGCCGATGCGGTTACTGACTATACGCCGCCACCGCAACCACCGCAAACGGTCCTGCTATAGTATAGCAGTAGTAGAACATGTCATAGTAATGATGATGAAGGTGGCCGCGTAGTGTTCTGACCGAACGCCAATTGGCTGAAGGGAAGCCTGTTGCCATCCCTCAGTAGATGCTCATGCAGGGTGTACGAGGTTACGTATCCGGGGATGCCGCCTCAGCCGCAAGTCCAAGAAAACGAGGTTTATACAACTATCGCAGCTATAAGAAGGCTTATCAAAAACTAAAAAAAGCGTACAGATTCGTCTTTGATTACCGAGCCAGTACGATCCGCACCGCCACTTTGTACACTAGTATACGCAGGATCCTCAGAAAGCTGCTCGCGTCTGACGCCGATGAGCGGAGCTCTCGGGCGACGGGATTTCGCCGCCGCCGTCGTGTTGCGGTTTCACGATTCTCGCTCGGAGACGGAATGGGTGCTCGGGGGGAAGAGAACAGTCGAGCGCTATTAATACATTTCAGAACTGAAGCCCCCTGCGCACCCCATGCACCGGCGCAGTGCAGAATCGATACACAGGCCATTAGTCTGCGGGCGTAGCTTCAGACGAGAGCGCCAGCCGTCTTGCTCTTGCTCGAGGCGGCGCCGGCGTATAGGTCACCCGCGGCGGTGCTAACAGTGCCCCTGTACCTGCCGCCGCCGCAGCAGCTTGCGAGCCATGGCGTAGAGACGTTAGCGCACTGCGACGTTAAGGGGGGGAATTCACGCGGGGCCGCCGTGGCTAACGAGAAAACGACGTCCGACCAAGAAAGGACATTAAAGCGCAGATATTTATTTGCTTCCCAACGGGGAGTAGAGTCATCCTGGCCGGGGCGGTACTCGCAATAAATAACCCCGGGCGCAGTCGAAATGTCGAGCTCCCCCGCATTAGGCTAATTAGAGGTCTAGGCGGGCACAGTCGATGGAGGAAGGAGTTGGTGCTGCGTGCGCAATTAAGGACCCCAACATCGGCGAACATTTTGCCTCTACGTATGGAGTGCGCAGCTGCCTTCCGTGACCACGGTTTCTAAAGTCGCGGGAAATAATGAGCAATTGATTTGGCCCTCTTTGAAGGATTTCGCCTGCCTAATTGATCGGATTGGGCGCAAAAAACCAAATGGCCCTTAATTTTTTTTTAACGGCACAAATCTTTTCGTTTTCTTTCTCCCTTTGGGTTTCGCATAGAAACCACGGTGACATATGTAGGCCTAAGTTTACCGGCACAGCACGCCGTACAAAAACTTCGTGCGACGCCAGTTTCAATTTTGTCGCAGAGGATATACGCGTATAAGGCAACGCCGCTACCGCACCGCCGAGAGACGCCCTGTGTATGCATTTCTCTAACACACCAGTAAGCACTGTGCCCTGTCGCTAGTTAGGCAGCCGAAGCCCAAAAGTTTTGCTTACGCTGCGTAAACACCTATATTTAATGTGAGTGCCTGAATACGACAAGCATCACGACCCCTCGCGGCGCAGCCTCTCCTCCATCAGTTTGTTCCCGGTCACCAGGGACTGGTACAGTCTTTGTCAAAAGTACACAGCCCAAGGGGTCTGCTTCTGAGCCCTGCAGCGCGACTCCTCTTGCATACTCAGGGACCCTACTCTCACGAGGGGCAGGAGAAATTTAAGTCCTCAACCCTCCCAAGCTTCCGACCGTAGGATGTGCTTAACAGCCCCGTTACATGCGGCTTAGAAGCAAACCCCCTGGGCTGTATATTTTTGACAAAGACTGTGCTTCCAGGTGGTCAACGTTGTGCGAGCTCTCCCCTTTTCACCTTCTCTCAAAAGCGCATTGGGAGAAAGAGAGCCACCATGGCGTCTTTGTCTCGCACGCGACCGTGTCGGGGCCGAGGCGAAACGGCCGCTGTCGCCGTCGAGCACGAACGGACGACGACGCGTCGAGGTGAGGGCACGTTCTTCTTCCCAACCCGGCTCGGGCCCCGAGGGACAGTTAGCCGACCACTGTGCCCCGCAGTGGCCGTCGGTGCGCTGGCAACGGCAACGACAACAAAAATGAAGTACTCAGTGGAAGGGTGTGGGCCGTGCTCGGGATGGTTTCGAACGACTGGTTGTGCGTGCAAGTTGACGGGAGGAACGAGGGGCAATAAATAGTGCAGCGGGCTTTGGCGTTCCAATATAGCACCCATTCAGGATTTGGCGAGCAATGGGGTGAACGGTCCACGACCACGTATCCAAGGTTCCCTGAGGCTCTATAGGTGTCCCACTGTGCTGTCACGTAGCGTTTCTCCGGGACGTACTATAGATTGAAAAAAAAAAAAAACGGCGCCAAGTAACACGGAGGCACTTGCAACATGCCCACACACGCACTGTATGTACCTGTCTTACGTGTCCTCGGTCTCCTTCCTTGATCCGTCATCGTTTTTTGAGTCCGCTAGCACCAAGACCCCCACTCACTTTCGCCACTGTCTGTCTGGCGACGCGGTTTGCTCGGGGAGAGCAACTTGAGTCTCACAAGCCCCACCGGTGGTAACACTGCCATTTAACCGCTACAGCAGGAGTGGTATGAGGACTCCCATGCGATCTATGAATGTAAATTAGAGAATGACCAATTCCTCATATATGGGCATTAACTCATTAACCCTATCGCGTCATACCCCTAGCTTTAGACAAACAAAATCCGCGGAATTTTTTTTTCGAACAAGTTGAAACTGTGTTTAACAGTTTATATATTTCGTATCGCGCTCTTACCAGGGTTGCGGTTAAAGCTGCATATTTCGTCCCATAGTTGAGATACACTTTCTAGAATGCTTTATGTGTTGAGCGAGAGCGAAATAAGTGACGTTGGGCGGGCGCACATATCCCTCGTAGCACGGGCCACGTGCCACACCAAACTGCCTTGTGAAACACGTTGGGGTCCCAGCGGAAGAACGACGATCTGGCTCCAGGTTCTCGTAGGTCGTCAACCCAGCTGCTTCCGTTCGCCGCCTTTTGTACGTGCACACACATTGGACTTTATGTATATATGCATCAAAGTGGGGGGGGGGGGGGGGGGGGGGGGGCACGCGCCCCGTGCGCGTCCGCCCAGAGCTGCGGCTCAACTCGACGGGGGTTGAGGCCCCACGTGGGGCGCAGAGTGAGGAGGGGCCACAAAGGCTCCCTGCGCCGGAGTCGCGGTGCTTGCACCCCGCTCGGATGCGAGCGCATGACGGCACCATGTGCGGGGGCTGACGAAGAAAGCCTGAGCGAGAGGCGCAGATGTATGCTAGAACGCTCGGTGGGTCTGAGCTTCACTACATTGTCTGAGTACTCCGTATCACTGTTCCTCGCAATGCAGACGGAATCTAGCAACGCGAGGCGACAGTTTCCACTAGTGTGCGTGCAATTCTCACAGGCTCATAAGCTCCCACACACGTCTGGAAGGCGTCGAACCCCGCCCGAAGCTTGCAGTGTGCTGCAAATAGTAGTGAGACGGAGTATAAACTGTACTCTGGTAACGGCGTTGTATGCTTTGTAAAAACAATTTTTTTTTCTGCCTTTTATTAAAAGGCAGGGACAGAGACATGCGCAGGACGCCCATCCCTGTGCACATGCGTCAGCTAGTTCTTATTGTGCTCTTAAACTAGACTTGTTGATAGATAGGCTCACTCATCCGAATAAAAGCGACCTTTTTAAGCCTATTGGAATTTTAGGTGTCCAGCGGTACAAATGCCTCGCGTTTAATGGGGAATGAGAGCCAGAATATAACGAGTCGTGTGCCCTTAGTTATTTCATTGCTACGAGGCAGCGCGCAGAGACGGCGGACATGAAAAGACTTGCACCAAGGCGCTAACTATCAAATGAATTTTATTCGGAAAAAACATCTCTTAAATATCGCTGTTCTGCAAGTCAAGCGGTTATACTTCACGTGGAAGTGGTCAGTCAGCAAACCTGTCAATGACTTGCAGAACAGAGACATTTAAGTTTTGTTTTTTTTCTGAATAAAATTCATTTGATAGTTAGCGCCTTGCTGTAATTCTTTTCTCGTTCGTCATCTCTGCGCGCTGCCTCGTAGCAATAGATCTATACCAGCTAGCCCAAGCAGCTTGTTTATTTGCAGAAGAAGTAAAACAGCTCAAGACTAGGCTGGAAAATTAAGTGTTAGCACCAGATTTCACGAAAGCTACATAGCCCGGAAAGCTACATTGTGTATGCATTCCCATGTGATATGATAAAGCGTGGGGGTTGCCCCGCATCACGGACATGTATCCCTATACTGCTCCGGATACATCTTATGTAGAATGTGAAGGTTGTGGAAGGCTCCTGTTCGGAGTCTTCTCCAACATGTCGCTTCATATTGTGCTAGCAGAGGATGTGGCTGGGGATATTTGCGTCTTCTGCCTTTGATGAGGTTGAGGATAGCTGCGTACGTGAGCTCTACCCTTATCTCCGGGCCGTTCGAGGCGTTTGACGCACCAGCTCGGATAGTAAGCTCGCGATCTAGCTTGTCCGTCTTCAGATTGCCTTGGACTCCGGCGTGTCCCGGTACCCAGTAGACCATATGTTGGATCTTTTCGTTGGCTCGCTGCGTTTTCAAGAGAATAGTTCGTGCTTTCTTGTTGATTCTTCCTACCATGTAGCGTCTGCACGCTTCTTGGGAATCTGTTATGATTGTGAGAGATTTGTTGGTGCGATAACCCTCGGCTGCCGCTGGAGCTACGGCGATCTCCTCTGCCTCAGTTATCGTCCCATCTCTCGTGGATGCGCCGCTGATGAGGCCACCCTCCTTTGTTGCGACAACCGATACCGTTTTCTTGATGCTTTGGCCACGAGTCCACGGGTACAGAGTGGCGTCAGTGTAGACTACCTGATCTTGTGCTTCGTCGAAGCCCGATACACTCTGGGTTTCATAGAAATCGTTGCGTGACTGCGCGCTTTATGGCGGGCCGTAGCTTCGGTGCATTAGCGACTGTAACAGTGGTGCTTATTTACTAGCTCGTCACGTGTCATCGCTACGGTGAGCAAAAGCCCACTTCATATGATATACGTCATGGTTACCGCGTTGCGTTCGGCGCGGCGTGCCTTAAGCTTTTTTACTCCGCGCTAGAAATCGCCAATGGCTTCGTTTGTGGTTGTAGTGCTGCTGTTGCTTTGTTTGTTTGTTCCTCTCTGCGTCCTCAGTCATCACAAGAGGGCAGGAAAGGCAGAGGCGGAAGCTTACACGGGAACAGTGACGGGGGGATTTGGCGACTCCTGATGGTGTCGGACTCGTGCCACGCAAAGACCCGCCTCACGAGGCGGCGTGCTCGTACACAGGCATACATAAACACGGCAGGCAGTGGGGGGTTCGTCGGCTGGTTGCAAAAAAGACGTATAGAGGATGGTGTGCAGAGGAGGTATCGGATTTCGCGGCCTGCTGGCGGCGCTGATTTATGGTTCCCGCGCGTGCCACAGTGCATGCATGCGCCCGCATCGGCTGCGGTGGGCTGGTAGCCCCGTGTACCGTACGTCTGGGCGGTCGCGTGCCTTCTGCTTCAGCCAGAGCTGCCCTCGTCCCCGCCGTCCAGGAAAATGCGACAGTGATCGCAAGGTTGGCTGTGATCTGTCTCATAAAACGGCGCAGTATTGCAGAAGCTGCGGAGCGAAGAAGGGTCGAATTCATTTTTTTTTTCCATCGCATAAAACGATTCCTCATTGCCAAGCGGCTGTGTGTGCTGCAGCCAATGACGGCCAATTACATCGCTCTATATAACCATCTGGTGCACGGTTGTGTGGCTCCCGTAAAGATGCATGGTTTTATAGAGACGTAGTAGAGTGCGGTTTAGTTAGCTTATGTTCCGTGCAGTTTAATGGCGCACAGGCAACGAAGGCCATCGCGTGACAAACGCAAGATCCCTGTGGACGACCCTGTTCTCATTCCAAGTGGGCAAAATTATTTCAACGTCACTCGCCGTCAGTTTTCTGTGCACAGGTGTGTGACACGCTCGCTCGCAAAGACGAAGTTTTCCGAGTATTGGCGTGACGGAGACACCCATAGATTCCACTCACTGCATAGGGCGGCGTTCGGAGCAAGCTCTCGACGGGAGGGGGGTGTTGTCATGCCGACGGCTCACCTAATTGCGGCCATAACGGGAAGGCAAAAACGCCGCGGCGTCTCGCCCGGTGACGACAGGGCCGGGAAAACAATCGTCGCCGCCGGAGGCTGTCGTCTCCCTCAGAGCCTAGCCCCGCAGGAGTTCATTACGGCTGCGATGGCGCGCCGAGAGCCGGTTTTCCGAAGCCCCCATTGTTTCGAACCACCACCGACAGCGTTTGCGCGCCAGGCTTTTTCTCTGCGCGAGTCTGCTGCTGCTGCTGAGCTGCGGTGACCCCCCCTCTTCTTTTGCTTGCCCTCTCCCCACTGCACACACACGCACTCTCTGGAGCGATGCTTGGTGGCAGCGGGTGGGGGCGACGTTGACGCGAGTCTGAGTGCACGCGTGCGCTCAGCGGGATAGCCGTGCCGTGGGGCTGCTGGTGATGTGACGAGCGACACGTTGAGACGCCGGTCGGACGAGCGGAGGAACAAAAGTTGATAAGAAAAAAAAAACGAAATTCGGCAGTACAAAATGTAAATGAAAGAAAAAATAAAAATTAATAACTTTTGCTTACTTATTTTCAGTACAGCCTGCAGCTCCGAAGCAATATAGCAGGGGAGTGGGTGCAACAATACAGTGACGAGCTTTAAAATAAAATCACATGAAAAAAATGGGAGAAGACAAAGGAGCGATATGTCGAGACCAACGAAACAGTAAAGAAAACAAGAGTAGGAGCAACAGTACACTCATTCTACGGTTATTGGTTTGAAAGAAGAACACAATCACAAATCATTGACTACCTTTGCAAATACATCTCGATGAACACTCACAACTACAAGCGGCAACTTATTCCAGTTAGAAACACTACGGGGAAAAATTACTACTCCATGTAGTTATTCTTGCAGGAAACTTCACGTATTTTAAGACTCTGGTCTTTCCTATTAGAAATATAACGGGGTGCTTTGACCTTCGTTTGCTTATAAATGCCTGTCGAGTCGGTGTATATTGAGTACAGAAGTTTGATCCATTGCTTCTGGTGCCTCATCTGTAGCCGCTATAGTTCGATGCGTTTCTTAATTTTAGCTATGCTGGCATGTCTGGAGTACTGCCTTGATATAAATATGGCTGTGCGGTTTTGTATTACTTCTAATTTATCCGTCGGGTACCTCTGGTGCAGATCCCAGACTTGGGACGCATATTCTGATTGAGGCCTTATCAGTGACCTGTATGCTGTAAGAATCTGAGGAGCAGCCCCGATTGTTTGTACAAGTAGGCTAAGCATTTGCCCAGCTTTTTGACTCGATCAGAAAACGTGCTTTGTTTTTTTTTTTCCAAAAACACCTGAATTGAATTTATATCTCAGTGGAAAGGCACCCTGGCGCTTAACGATAAGCAGTTGTTCCATCGGATTTTTTTTATTTATGTCTGGTTTTGGCCTTTGCTAAAAACAGCGCATGCCCGGGAAACGTCCCGATTGATATATAAGCTGGTCTTTTATTTTGTTTGTTGTTGTCGCTCACTGCTTCATGCTCACTTACAGAAACCGCATGAATGTTTTTGTAAGCAGTGCAACCGTTTTGCTGAACATGGCTGTTTCCAGAATGCAGTCGGTGCTGTAGCTGTGTAGCGTTTGTATCGTAAATGAAAAATAGCTTCATTAGATATCACGTCCAAGTTCGCTTTGGAGCTGCGTTTGGATCTGCTTGGAGACCCAGAGCACCCCTCTCCGACTTCCTCCCCACTCCTCGGAAAAGAAAAAAAAAATCTGTAGATAGTTTAGCACTACCATACCGTTAATCGCCTGAAGACGACTCCCTGGTGTTAATGTTGCTGCATAGGTATACAAATAATGGGCAAAAGTGAAGGAGGCGTGCAGGTTTAGGATTATGGGATTTAACATCCCAAAGCGACTTAGGCTACGAGGGACACCGTAGTGGAGGGCTTCGAATAATTTCGAACACCTGGGGTTCTTTAACATGCACTGCCATCGCACAGTACACCGACCTCTAGCATTTCGCCTCCATCGAAATGCGACAGCCGCGGCCGGGATCGAACCCGCGTCCGGAAGCCTATAGGTGTACGCTGTCTTGGCCTGGGGTAGGTTTGGTTAAGAGGAAAATAAGGGTGCGGAAACTATCTGCCTGAGGCAGAATCACTATGCAAGGACAGAGATGAAGCTGTTAAATAAGGCAGAGGGAAGTAAGTCAAGAAATTCGTCGCTAGCTTGGCGCAGAGCGAAGCCCACTCTTTCGCGACTCAGGCGGCTTGCGGTAAAGAAAGTATATATATCGTTGACTGCTAAAGCGAGAAAGAAGCCGTCGTCGCAAGCCTTAGCGCAACGAGTGCACTGAAAATGCATCCACATCGTTCCAGTCCCATCTCAACGCTAATGGCGCCAGCGAACAGCGCGCCCTTCTTGGCCTCTTGCAGGCCTCGCGGCGTCGCCTATGATCGCAGCCCGCGCTGAATGACGTATGACAGCTAGAAGATACGTGCGGCCTCATCGACGTATCGACTCGTATTGCGAAACTAGCAATGGGCGCGTCGTCGTTCAGTGTTCATTTCCTGCGCATACAACTTTGACGGCCGCATGCATGGTGCAGCGCCGAGGCAGTGCACCCGTTTTTCTTCCCTTTCTTTTCCTTTCGCGCTGCTCGCAGAGCCTCGCCTGTTAAAGAACCCCGTGGGGCATTAAACGCCCGCATAAAGGGCGTACAGGATATGCTAATGCACCGAGTTGAAAGAGACTCGTCGCTGCTGCGCGAAGGCCGGAAAACAAAAACGCGAAACACACAGCGAAGCTTCCAGGGAGCCCAAAAGAACGACGAGTTGGATTTAAGAGGAAGGGAAAGAGGACTAGATGGAGCCCGCCCCGTGTGCAAGGCTACACGGCGATGACGAAGCTTTAGGGCAAATATTCCGGGCGGCGCGCTCACTACGTAATACCGGTTCCTTTTTTCCTTACTTCTTTTTTTTTTCTGTCGTTCGCTGCTTTTGGTCTGCTCTCGTCTTCCCTGTTCGTGTTTTCACTAAAACGCGTGTACACGCTAACCGACAGCTATTCTCGTTTCCTCGTCGCCAGTATCGAGCGCTCCGCATCGCTATATATGTTCCCTGTCAAAAACGTCAACGGCGCGTCGCATCTTGTTAAGAAAATACCCACACGCGCGCACACTCCAAAGAAACAAATCAAAGAGGAAATGCCGAGAAGGAAAGAGCCAAACGGCGGCCGTACGTTTTAATGCCGAGTAGAGAGAGAGAAGAGAGATAGGAGCCGCAAATAAAGATGAACGCAGCCAGAAACGGGAAATAATGAAATTCCTCGTTCTTGGCGTACTTTTTTCCCCCCGCTTCTTCCATCTCTCTCTGTGAAGGCATTTTTTTAGCCGCCCACGCCGCCCTCGGGCGAAGAGAAATAGACGAGTAGGTTGGTTTTGTTTAGATAAAAAATTCATTAACTTTCTTTCGTTTTTCTCACGTCGTCTCTCCGCAGCCACTCTATAGTTCATATAGACACCAGACACGAGCGCGCACACAAACACGAACAAACGAATGTGCAGAAGGGACGCGCCGCGGGGTGCCAGCCAGTCCCGTATTCCTTCGTCTCAAACGGCAAGAGGATGTCTTCTTGCGCGTGCTGGCTTCTTCCCATTAAAAAGTTTGCTCGGCCTCCGCCTCTCGCCCTTCTACTTCCATCAACGCGCTGTTCCCCCCCCCCCCCCCCCCCCCCGCCAAAAAAAAAAAAAAATCTCTCCTCCTAGGATGCCTTTCGTGCGGCGTCGCGAGCTTTTTCCTCTTCCCTCGGGAGTGGTTCGGCACTCTTTGCTTCTTCTGCCATTGCTCATCCTCGTGTAGAAGCTGTACTTTTCTCACAGTCTTTATCTTTCCGCTTGAGTTTTTTCTTCCTTTTTTTTTTTTGCAACTACCGACCTGTCGATTCAAGTGAGTAGGAGAGCGTGCGGGTGTTTGGGGAAGATGTGACGAGTGTGAGCGCGCGTGATGACAATTTATTAAAAAAAAAAAATAAGCACGTAGTTCACTTTGTTTACATTTCCTAAGGCCTTCTCCAAACTTGTTGCCCTTTGTCGACGCGTATAGTAGGCTTGAAATGGATAATTTTTTCTCGCGAAGAACTGCACAAATATTCCTTAGAAATCGCAGGAGGAGACTTTTGCCGCTTAGTCCGGGTGGATGATTGTGATGCTGGTCGTACTAAGCTTCTCTCGAGTCATCTATTTGATTGGCGTCGAATGCTAATCTTAATCACATTAGACATGTAAAGTTGCACGAAAAGACACTGCAGGATGCAGGGCGAGCGTTCGTTGCGCTTGTCTCTTATAATGGCTTGCGTATGTCTTCTGGGGCAACTTTACCATGTCTGAAGAGTTACACCATCAGTGGAGCCCTTGTGGCATTCCTCCAGCTCTAGATCTCCGTTGGGCAAGGCGAACTCTCGCCTTTACCTTTTCAGACCTTTCATGGGTAGCGCTATACGGCTCGAAAGCGAACCATATGAGACCTCAAGACCTTTGATTACGGCTGTACTATCCTCAACAAATGAAACGCGATATCGCGAGTGCGCGCGGCCTTCGAGCAATTCTGCACCCTTGCATAGGATACGCCCAAGAATGTACTAGTGTCAGGAACACACCAAAGTGGAGCATCACATAGCGCCAGAGAAGCGCCAAGCCTCGCGCTCGGAGCATCGCGATTCATCCGTTGACGACTGTGCGCCACACTCTTCCGCTCGGCATCGGGCGAAACCCACGTGGCCCGATGCGCGTCAGCAAATCACTGCGACGCGCCACTGGTTACGGTGCCGTGGTGGGAGCGCGCATCTGGTCGCGAGCATGCGTAGCGACACGCGCCCGAGGTAAACGCGGCGCTTACAACGGCGACGACTCCTCTGCAGCGCGATGGGCTTCCGCTCCGTTGGCGCGCGTTCCGGCAGTGACATGCACACGCGGCTTGAGTCGATGCGACTGTGGCTGCCGTCTCCCGCCTTTTTCGCCGCAACGTGCGCTCTTGCCGACATGTATTCCGCGATCAACCTTGGAATTATTTTATTTAGTTTTTTTTTGCACACTTCTCGCTTCTCCTCCCTGAATTTCATTTGAATACAAACTAGAGCGTGCGCGCATTTCGTGTTTCACGACGAGCACGGCTTTTGCGATGCGAGTATGTGCTGCTAGGTGAGAAACTTCGCCGAGGCGTGTGTTGATTTGTGGCGAAAAAGCAATGAACAGACGCTGACGGGAGGTGCTAATCTACGAGCCTTCTTAAGCCTGACCCGCGTGGAGTGCTTTTCGTTCGCGAAAACGCCTCGCGAGCGCAAGAAAAGGACGCGAGGAGCACCCACGACTGTTCAGCGCCACGGCCTTCCACATGCTGAGCGTTTAGGCGTGCGAAAAACGCTCCACTCAGGCCAGACTTAAATAGTCGTGGCCGTGGTGGATGGTCTCGAGAATGCTCGCTAAAATATATATATATATATATATATATATATATATATATATATATATATATATATATATATATATATATATATATATATATATATATATATATATATATATATATATTTTACAATAGACACATTACGGGAAAGTCATGAACCATCTGATACTAATAATAATAATTGATTTTGGGGAAAGGAAATGGCGTAGTATCTGTCTCGCATATCGCCGAACACCTGAACCGCGCCGTAAGGGAAGGGATAAAGGAGGGAGTGAAAAAAGAAAGGAAGATAGAGGTGCCGCAGTGGAGTGCTTCGGAATAATTTCGACCACCCGGGGATCTTTAACGTACACTGACATCGCACAGCGCACGGGCGCCTTAGCGTTTTTCCTCCATAAAAACGCAGCCGCCGCGGTCGGGTTCGAACCCGGGAACTCCGGATCAGTAGTCGAGCGCCCTAACCACTGAGCCACCGCGGAGGGTCCATCTGATGCTCCAATTTTGCCTTTACTCCGAAGAATGTCTTTACCCTAAGCCGAGCGTTCACACATGCTACAGAATTTTTCTGGAACGTGAATGTGGGGTGGCGAGGTGGGTCGAGGGTGGGCAGCCCCTTAACGAAATAAGTGGGGTGGGGAGGTGGCTGGTACTTTTTGAGGGCAGCTGGCTTTTCTCACTGCGTTTTTTTAACTCGATTTTACCGTCACTTGTTCCTTACGCTGCTTCGTGGACTTCAATGTTTGGAGGCTTAATGCAGTACTGTGGAGGTAGGTGGGTTGGTGGTGGGGGGTGGCCCTGGGAGATGAAAATGGGCAGTGTTGGAGTGGGAAGGTAGATCGAGGGAGGACAGGTAGGCAGCCTCCTTGCTAGGGGGGGTGTGATGGGAAAGTGTCGCTTCTGGAGGCTTCTTTCTCCGAGATTACAGACAAACACATGCCGCCATTTTGGCATTTGTACACTAGTGCAGCTTGCGGAGTAAAAAGACATTCGCGAAAGGAGTCATCCTTACTATGAATTTCTTTGATTAGGATGTAATCAGTTAATAACTTGCTTAAAGTGAAAACCACTACTTCTAATATCGCACAATGCAGCATAATTAAGAGAACATGCACAGCGTGGTGTAAGCAATGCCCGTAACTTATCTTAGAGATCTTATCATTTGTGGTGTTCTTCGTTGTGTTATATAGAAATGCGTCGTTCGAAGTCGCCTTTCAATCATCTGTTTTGTTGACACAAAGCCTGGAAAGCGTCGCATTTGATTTGGAGAACATCGCGAGTCGTCGCGTTCGGTTTGGTTTGCTTTGTGAGGTTTGAAGTCCCGAAGCTGCACGCGGGTTATGGAGAGCTCCGGATTAATTTCGACCGCCTTGTGTTCTTAAAGACACACTGAGATCGCGCAGCACACGAGCGTTTTTGCAAAACTTCGTTGCCATCGAAATGCGACGACTGCTTCAGGGGCTCGATCCTGCTACCTTAAACTCAGCAGCCGGACGCAATATTCACTGACCCATCGCGATATTTTTGTTATTAGTGATTAAGGTACGTACAGGTAGCCTCCATGTGAAAGGAGCCATATTTGTTTTCGACCAATGGTTTCTTCCTCGGCATACATACGATATACGCGACTATTTTCCTGTTCTGAATTGTTTTCCTCAGGACGCATAATACATACAAGACATTTTCAACTTCATCGCGGAAATAAGAACAGAATTCGTTCCAGTGTGTTAGCTGCTCCTATTCATGTTGGAGCTATCAGGACACCAGTTGCCCTGCGTAAACCATTTCCGCGCCTTATTACGGCGCAGCTGTTCGCCTAGGCTTATGCGACAGAAAACGCGGTACCTGGGCCGTTCCGGAGCGCACCTCGCGCGGGTGTCTCGCTGACGAGGTGGGCGCTCTGCAACGCGGAGGAGCAGCGCGCGATTCGGTGTGTGTGTGTGTGTGTGTGTGTGTGTGTGTGTGTGTGTGTGTGTGTGTGTGTGTGTGTGTGTGTGTGTGTGTGTGTGTGTGTGTGTGTGTGTGTGTGTGTGTGTGTGTGTGTGTGTGTGTGTGTGTGTGTGTGTGTGTGTGTGTGTGTGTGTGTGTGTGTGTGTGTGTGTGTGTGTGTGTGTGTGTGTGTGTGTGTGTGTGTGTGTGTGTTAAGGGGGGGGGGGGCGAGCACCGCGCACCCGCAGCCGAG
Source organism: Amblyomma americanum (assembly GCF_052857255.1). Taxonomy (NCBI): domain Eukaryota; kingdom Metazoa; phylum Arthropoda; class Arachnida; order Ixodida; family Ixodidae; genus Amblyomma; species Amblyomma americanum. The sequence continues at coordinate 8,526,565 of NC_135498.1, forward strand.
CCGGAGGTCGGGAGATCGAATTCGCTTCCGGTCCGGCAGCGGCGACGGCTGGCATCCGCTCGCGCTGGGAATTTCGGTCCCCTTCCGCGAGCTGCGCATCGAACCTTCTCTCCACGTCCCTCGACGCTGCGGCTGCTCGATGCCGATGCCGCTGTGCATACTTGCGAGCGCCCAACGGGCTGGCCTAATGGCTTCGCCTCGTAAATGTTTTCTGACCTTCCGCCCCCCCTCCGTTATCTGCTCGCCCGAGAGGAGGAGCCAAAGTTCCCCGGCCAGATCGTTTTTCGATTGAATATTCGCGGACAGAGAGAAAAAGGAGTTTTCGGATACAGACACTGAGGAGACGACGAGCGGCTCCGGCCGCAGCTTGCCCTAATGATGCTGCTTGGCAAGGGGCGAGTTCGCCACTTTGCCCCCGCAACTACGCCGTGGCTTTAATTTCCGTCTTTCGCGGAATCGAAACTGAGCGCGCAAACCTTTCTCTTCGCTTCTGTTTTGTGTCTGTTTGGGTAAAGAATGTCCAATACCGCTCCCCAAAGTGGAACAAAGTGAAACGTCCTCAATTCATTCATGAATGGCTCTCCTGACCTTGATGGGCATCAGCATGTGCCTTTATGTTAACAAAATTCGAGAGAAAAAAAATTGAGCGAAAACTCACAGGACGGTTACCGATGTGCAAAGCTTTTCTAGTGGTTAATATAATGTATTTTATTTGTTATTATTTGCCTTGTTCTCTGGGAGAGGGCGCCTGACGTCGCTGTGCTGTCACTCATGACTTCACTGCATGCTGACCAGAGTGGCACGTTGCAGTGCGTCATGCGTGACGCTACTGCGTGCTGATGATTTGCCCTGACGCGGTGCTACGCCGACAACGCCGCCGAACTAGGATACCTGCCCTTAACAGTCGTTGGTGGAAAACGTGATGTGTCTTTGTTAGGCGCGCCTGCTAGCTGTTTCTGCCATTTTAAGCGTTCATTACGAATGATAACAAATGTGCATGCCAAATATGCGGCCTCGCCTTTTATTGACTAGGCTAACCATGAATTCTCAAGTACAACGCAAGATAATTTTTATTCCGACGCATTTTGTAACGATTCCTAACATTCTGACTACGTTTAAAAATATGGTTTAGCATAAATGCGCTCTTAAATTCCGAGGGAGCTGGGCATTTTATACCATTCGTTAGTTTTTAAGTGTCGCCGAGAAAGCAAACGAAGCATAAAGACAGAAGTGAAATACCGGACTCGAACACAAATCTGCTATATTACGCGCAAGCTCACATTCTGGCGGCAGTCGGGAATGATACGATATAGGCTCGCGAACTTTTTGCCCGCCTGGGCGATGTTCGTGAGCACCACCTTATTCCATGCACATAGTCTTGCACAACCGCAAGATAAATGCCATTCCTCCCCATTGCATCCGATGTTCAGGCATGCGCATTTTTCGAGCAGAAATGCGCGTTCTACTGTTTGCAAAGACCAAGCGCGCACAGCAGGAGAAGTGGGGGAGGGAGTAGTGAGGGGTGGAAAGGGAGGAGGTTTAGGGGGAGAGCGGGCCAGGGAAGCGATCAGGTCTTACACCGCAAATTGGATTCCCGCTGAAAGTCCCTTCTTGATTTAGCGGCTTAACTCCAAGGCGCACCGGGATTTCAATCATTCCGGTCGCTCTGCGTGCGTACATATATAAATATACATATGCATAATATGCCTGCGCGTGCAGCGTCCCACGATCGCGTTTTCCCTTTCATTCTCTCTGCCTGCAGCTCTTCCCCTCGGCACAAGGGGAAGAATCGGCGTTGTGAAAATTTCGTGCTCTTCTCCCGATCCTTCCCCATCTCATCTTTTTTGCTCTCACCTTTTTCGGGATAAATGAAATGAAGGGGATGGGAGAGGAAGCGTGCGTTGAAACCACGCGCTTCTTTCCTGCATACTTGCAGCCAGGAGTCGCTGCCGTGTGGTGGCATCGCGTTCGCGGTTTGCTCGAGCGGATTCTGATGCCGCTGAAAGTCCGACCAGTTGGTTCGAGCAGTTTCAGTCTGTCAGGTAGAGTGGATGAGCAGGTGTGGCCGTGCCGGTGTGCAGGTGTGGCCGTGCCACTCCCATTGCAAAGGAAGTGTCTTACTTGGCGAACGGAGCTCCCCGGAGAAACGAAATGCGCGTAAGCGGGCAGTTGGGTGTAGGCTCATACTGCCTGCCTGACTGTCGCAGCTTTCATAAAAGTAGACCTCTACAACCGTGTTAAGCAGTGGAAACTCATGAATTGCTGCCCATTGCGACATATGCCTAAAGCGCGTCTCATACGGCGGTGGTTTGAACATAGCCTTAGAAGTCTGCTGCACAAAGAGTGCAGCGTGAACATGTGCTGTAAGCGTGGCATTTATTGGCGCACCCTTAACGAGACGTTGACCAGAAGTAGAAAGCAGGCCTGCCTTCTGGTTAGTTCTTTTGTTTTTCAAGTGTGTTTTGTGTGTGCGTGTATGTTATAATGAGCAGCACCTACTCGGTTGAAGCTGAGTGGTCTGATTTACCACTGCTGACGTAAGCGGCGAGCTCACTGCACACTAGAAGGTGTTTTACGTATACGGATAACTATACTGAACATCACAAATTCAGACTGATCCTTTGTGCTGTTGAGATGGAGTGTAGACTGCATCACATGCACAGGCTTAAAATGAAAGAGATAGCACTAATGGGAATATGAAAAGGATGGAAGTTGGTCCCTCTCCAGTTATAGAAGGGCCGTGCGAAGAGTTTCACACTAATTGTAGTTTTCATTTCGTATTTGGGATAATGTTGCCTTTGAATGACGCAATAGCCATACTGGGAAGTAAGAAGGCGTTTGCTTTTGTCTTTACCCTGCTAAGCAGAACTGTCCACGAATAGGAAGAGAAGGGGGGGGGGGATAAAAAGAGCGAGAAGAGAGGATAGCTGCTGGTATGAAAAGTAAACATTCTCGCTAGCGCGTTTAAAGCTGCCGACACGCTACTCTCCGTGCTGAAGGGGCTCACGGAAAGAAAGGTATTTTACAGGGCAGCGAACGAGCTAATCATCCGTGAAGCCGTAGGCGCAACGCCGGTAAGCCTCGCCTTCGTATCGTCGCTTCGCGACAAACGAGTTCACGTCCCGGTCCGTCCGAAGCAGAGCAGCAGCATCGCTGCCCCAACTCCCTCCCGCGGGTTCCTCGTCATCATTTTCCATCGCCGTCGCCCGCTCTCGCGCTGCGACGCGCGGAACTCGCAGCAACGTGTAATTTTCGCCCTGCGAAGAACCGACGTTCGAACGCGCTCCCAGCTTCCCACGCGTCCGCCCCGCCGGTAGCTGGGGCGAGCGTCTATAGCTGCCGCCATCGCCCGGCTTTGACGCACTTATCGCGACGTCGGGCTGCCGTGTAGCCTATGCTGCCTCGCCGACCGCCCGCGCGACCCCCGGTTCCTAGCCGCGGCCAGCGGGCACCGGGTGCGCGCCAGCGTGTTGTAGTCACTTTTCTCGCGCGCCTGTCTTCGGGCACGAGTGATATGCACGTGAGGCCCGAACGCGCCCGCTCAAGCGTTCTCGCGTACAGGCCGCACATGTGCTTTGCAGTGTCGCCCGTACCTGGGCGAGAATTCCTTGTCACAGTTGACACTGATGTCCTTAACCGAGACAAGAAGAGTCTTGGCATTTCACTGAGCCACCGAAACGGCACACAGCGCACACGATCGGGACGCGAGGATGGATGGTGATGGCGGAATGGTTTTCCTCGGTAGATGCAACGCGCGATGGAGACGGCCACAGAGAAGGGGGTAAGGGAAAACGATCTGCTCCTACGTCCTTTCACTTGTCATCCTGTCGCGCGCTACAAATATTTCGAAAAGCAAATATGAGCCAACTACAGTAGTCGAGGGTTTGACGGCATACCGTTTGGTCCGGAATCATGGTGATGAGGAGTACTGCTCAACTGGCCGAGGTCAATAAAGATGGAAATTTTGACATTTCGGGAGCACTACAACTCTCTTGTTCCACAGATAGTGAACAAGGAAGCCGTAGTGCTCCCGAAACGTCAAAGTATCCATCTTTATTGACCTTGGCCAGTTGACCAGTACTCCTCATCACCATGAACCAACTAGCCCAGCAACAAGCGTTGTTGTACTGGTAGAATGTCCGAGCTGAAGAAATGTCGAATGAAACGAGTTAGTAGTTATTCGTAAAGCATAGACAGTGACATCAGGGCTCAGCTGCACCCTGTCGCTCAGCATAAATGAAAGAATTGCAAGCTCTTTCTTTCGTCTGGTTCACAGATCTGGCTCATGTCAGCTTTTACCATCTCGTTGCGGCGTTAGAATTCTTTGTTGCCACTGTTAATCGAGGTGATACAAACGGCAAGACGGCGTTCGTCGTAGTTTTTAGCCGAGCACAGCTTTTTTTTTTCATATTTTTCGCTTGCATGCACTAAAGAACGATGACACTGAGAAAGAGTTTTTTTTTTTTTTTTGGCGCGAACAGCAGCATAAAATAGCGAAATTCTTTTAGTACCGGAGGCTGGGCAAATTGACGGGTTTTGGAATGTTCTTGTTTCTTCTACGCATTATGAGATTTGTTAGTATGTTCTCATAAATCATAACGACCGGCAAAGCTGGTATGTGTACGAAAAACACGCAAGCATGGATTAACTGCTTCGTTTTTATTTTATCGATACAACTAAACGGTGGGAGGTAGTCGTGCGTTTCGAGATTTTTGGCTTAACCACCCCAGCTGTAAACAAATGGCACTCTAAACAAAGTTTCAAAGCTTGTATACAGCTAACAGCCTGTGCTGCTGGTTGTAATATGTTGCAAATAGCTTTGGCATGACCGCTTTCGATGTAACCAAAACCTAGAGGGTTAGCTAGAGAGTTTTAACTGCGCTTGTAAGTTTGTGCGTAGCTTGCAAAGGGATAGATGAAATAAGGATGTAACAGAACAGCTTGCGCACAGCTATAACCAGTTGCTATAGCTGCAAGCAAGTCGCATTTTTCTTGGGGTTCACTGAACGATCCGGCCGTCCTCGCTCTGTGCACTGATGGCGTCGCCTCGACGTGCTGTGAAATCTGCGAAGAGACAATGGGTGGCAGCCGAATGCGGCACGCGCCCAAAGTGCACGGTGTTCAATTATCCGCGGCGTCGCTTTTCTGGGGTGAGAGAACGCTGTTGCAGGCTACGCGTGCGCCTCTGTGACTCGCTGCCGGGCTATTATTATATAGGTGCGTCTGTGCTGGTCGAAACTCGGCGAGACAAATACTCGCGAAAAAGAACAGAGGGGGCAAGCGCCACTCACAACTGTCTCAAACGTGGACTGAAGCCGGCTAAATGTGGTGTGTACCTACTGCACACGCGAGCAAGACACAAAGGGTTACAGATAAGAAGTAGACAAGCGCAATTCACGCTTGGAAGCAGTGCTATAACCCACTTAACCTCCCGCGCCGCGCAGCCTGAAAATCAAATCGAGTACGATACGTGTTAAGGCATCCATACTTGTCACTACATGTGCAAGTGCCAGTTGGGGAGTAATTACTCTTCAGCATCCACCCAAGCGGAGCCATTCGGCTACAAAGGAAAGCTGTACAGCTTTCACGGAAACATCGTGGTTGAAGAAAAATTCGTTTTGATCCCGGCTTCGAACCCGGCTCCGCCACCTGTCAGAAGTTCTGTGAAAGCCGCATAGCTTTCCTTCCCTATGTAGCTGTATGGCTGCTCTTGGGCGGGTGCTAATGAGCAATTACTTTCTTATTACAAATCTACTGCACCTTGGGGGATTCCCCTAAACATTAGCCCTGTATGTGTTCTACTTTTCTGGAGTAGGTTATAATAGCAAGATAAGGCGTACGAAACACTTCGTACAAGTGGTCGGGGCGATCAGTTCAAGCCGTCCGCGTAACAGAGGTGTCGACAGCCGCTTTCGGACGGACTACGTCAATTGCGCCTGCTCTGTCCACGTGACCGGCTCCACGTGGAAAGAGCTTCTTTTTTTCCCTTCACCGCCGTCTTGCGTAGTTTCCTGCTTCCTCCATTTGCTGTGCCTCACCTTCTCTCTCTCTCTCTCTGCCTGCCTCTTCCTCTTCGCGTCAGGATTAGCGTGAGGCTACTCCGGGTATTGAGCGCCAGTGACGAAACCAAGGCAGCGTTTAGGTGCGCAATTTCCTCCGCGTTGCACTAGTATGAGACGATTCGCGCGAGGATTTCACCTTCGAGGGCACGTAAGTGATTACAGTTCTTTCGTCATGCTAGTCTTGATACCCCCCAGGCATCAAAATCCGGCTCTCTGATGGGTCCAAATGACGAGGTTCTGACGCTGCTTACTGGCGAAATGCTTAGCTAACTATACTCAAAGGTATCAGGATGCCGCCGACGGCTGACTGCACAGCTCACAGGCGGCGTTCTCGTGTGCTAACCTACAGAAGGAGGCGCTGGGTGATGTTCAATGGCAGGTTTAAAAACAAGTAGAAATTGACAACTCCGTTATGCGATCTGTCCGACGAATTATTTACCGCGCCTCCTATCTCATGGATGGATTAAAAGTGGGGAGAGGGGACGTCTGCCCCCCCTAAGCAATAATTTTTTTTTAATGGGAAATCTTTATCGGTCCCTGCTCTTGGAGGGCAAATGTTTAAGAAATGCGGTGTGGGTATAGGATTTCCCTCCCCCGAACTCTCCTTCCACTGTCCTCCTATAAAGCTCCCTCCGAGAGCTGTTTGATAAATCCGCTCCTGGTCTTTCAGTGACCTTTGCCCTCTCTCTGTTAAACTTCGACTCTCCCGAATCGCCCTCGACCTGAGACGGTCTGCGCTAGCTTGCCGCAGCTGACGGCGAACGACACGCGCCCAGCACGCGCACCTCCGTGTGCCAATGTAATCGCCTCTAAACTTAGCCGGCGCCTGGCTGTCTCCGGCCGCCGCCTCCTCCTCCTCCTCTTCGCACGCGTAAGCGTCGGGGCGCGCCGTCGCCCTTGGCGGAGGCAGCTGAGATTTCGTGCGGTCCGTTCGCGGGGCCAAATTGGAGCGGCGACCGCCGGCTCGCGCCCACCGCGCTCGCCGCGGCGCAAAAATTGCCGCCGTGCCCGGCTACGGCGGATTGGTCGCACCTACGCCGCGCTGTTGGCGCCTCCGACCTGGGGCGAAGGGGGCACCAGGCGTGGCTGCTGCTGCTGCTGCCGCGTGTTTTCGAACCAACCGCCACGCAGAGGCCGGTGCGAGGGCGCCTCGGAAAAACCTGCTGTGCGTTTCTGTGAACTGGGGAATTCCGCGCCGAAGGAAAAATAAAGGCGCGGCATGTAGGTTACGCGTCGTGAAACGACGGGTGCTCGAGTCACGCACGCGCGAGCGAGCGCAAGAAATTCAGCGTCGTAGAATCTTGCATTTACTTAGGTGTACAGGCTTTATCAAAAGTTTAGAGCCCAGTGGGGTGTGCTTCTAATCCATCTAGTGGGGCTCACGTAGCGTCCATGTAAGTACTAACGATCACAGTTGGAGGACCAGTGTTCCTCTTGTCTTCAAGAGATTTGGAACGCTGGGGATGCAGAACGAACAGCACTGCGTGGTGCAGAAGCCACCCCCCCCCCCCCCCCCCCCCCTTGGGCTCTAAACATTCGACAAAAGTTGTACCTCCAAAATGTCTTGAAGATTTACTCAAAAAACATACGCAGAACGCGAGGTAAAAAATGAAAGGCTAAATTAAAAAAAAAAGAAACGAGCTATTCGAGCAATGAGATCACATCTCAATTGCTGTGCGAGCTCACTGCTACATACTGCTGGTCATCGCATCGGGAAAGTGCGTAGTGTTCGAAAAAGCAAATTAAAGCGGATCTCCTTTTCTTTTGTCTTTTTTTTTTGCACTGAGAGAGGCTCCCGTACCATTGTACTCTTTTGAAATGGAATGAACTGGACGCACCGCGCAATGTATATGCATCCATGAAACCTGTGTCTCTTGCAGAATCACGTAATTTAGGCGAGCCTATAGTCCAGCTTAAATGTGGAGCATTTCTCTTTCCGACAGATGCAAGTTATACGTTGCGAGTTTAGCGACTTGTATTCTCGTGACCAGTTCTTCTTGGTGGTGAGCAGATATGACAACCTTTGTCGAGGGGCATTTGTACAAGATTTTTTTCCTCGTCGCGGCTATTTGAGGTTACGTGTCATATAGGAAAAAAAAGTAGAAAAAGAAAAAAGGAAACGAACGAAAACGGCGCTTCCATTTAAGCCGCTTTCACTTTTGCATCATCGAGGCCCTTTTTCCTGTTTTCGGTCGACCTTATAAAGCTTCTTCAGAAGTCTTACACAGTTCGAAGATTCCCGAGGCCCCGGGAACGTGCGAGGTTCTTTCAGTCATTGCTGCCACAGAGCAGACACAGTTGCGCGCAAAGTGCACGTGTGTGGAAGAGGTCGATGCACTTCCATCTTCTGCGCAGTCGCAGTTGCTGCTGTTGGATGGAAATACCAATGGAAAGTTACCCCGCAGCCCTGAACTGCAGCCGTTCTTCACGTTGTTCTGATGGCGCAGCGTGCTAATCCGCTATTTAATCGGTCAAGAATCTCTGACATTAGGGAGAAAAAAAAAGCGAAACTTCACGGTGGGATGCTTAAAGAAACGCTCCAGATGGTGCGTCGAGCTTTGCTTTAAAACGGCGTCTACAGCTGATTTCGGCTGAGGATAACAATGGAATAGATCGGACTCCCGACTGTGTACACCGTTGCCTCACGAAGTATCAAAGCTTGGGGAGTATCAACTCAGCGGAACAGGTGTCTGTGCTGCAGGAGCGACGCTTACGTCAACCTTCGTTCTCGATTCTCGCTGTGTTGCCGTTATGTATAGCCTCATATGTCGCCACTTGCTTTCGAGAAGCATCGCACCAGCGCATATCAGTCTGCGCATTAGGATTTTACTCTCTGTATCCATGGGGTCTCGGTCCATGGCAGAGATAGAGGTCGTAGGTTATCGTACGGCTCCCATCTTTCCCCGTGGCGTTTGACACATCGGCACAATCATGTGGCATCTCGCTACATATCACTGCGTGGGGCCTCAAACTGCCGTGCTCATTCGGAAGCGCCTCATGGGCAACACATTATTCAAGCGAAAGCTTTACTAGGCTATGTCGCGGCGTTCGTGTCCGCAAAATGTGACGCCAGCAGTTGGGGGCAACTCAGAAGAGGTAGCGTCAAACGAGCGGTTGCAATCGAAAGAGGATGATGTGAGGATGCTGCCCGGAAAAAAAAATCGAAATTGGACGAATAGTGAATTAATTAGGGCCAAAAATGTCCAAAAAGTGGGTGGGGCCAGTGAAAAAAAGCCGCGAAATCTGAAAACGCCAGAAGTAGGTGGTGCTACAGCGTAGCGCCGAATTTGAAAAAGCGGAAGTGTGGACGGAGCCAAAGCGTGGCGCCAAGTTTGAAAACTAGAAATGGGCAGTCGCATGACCAGTGATAAGCGATTGGTATGTAGAATGATAAATTAGAAGCAGTTAGGTAATTAATTGCAAGCAAAAGGTAATGCACGGGTAAATAGACTGGATGGGTATATAGAGAGTGGGAGGGAACGAAGCGTGGCGGTAAATTTGAAAACTCGAAATGGTTGCCGGGTTGAAACGAGAATATAATCAGAGTTAATCGATAAACAATCCATCAAATCAACGAAAAAACAACCATGGCACCAAATTTGAAACGCGACCAGTGCCAAGGAGGTGTCAACGCTTTCGCATTCTTCCAATGTGGGTAGCAGCAGTAGTATCTAATATTCACACACACACACACACACACACACACACACACACACACACACACACACACACACACACACACACACACACACACACACACACACACACACACACACACACACACACACACACACACACACACACACACACACACACACACACACACACACACACACACACACACACACACACACACACACACACACACACACACACACACACACACACACACACACACACACACACACACACACACGCACACACACACACACACACACACACGCACACACACACACACGCGCGCGCGCACGCACGCACACACACACACACACACACACACACACACACACACACACACACACACACACACACACGCACGCACGCACGCACGCACGCACACACACACACACACACACACACACACACACACACACACACACACACACACACACACACACACACACACACACACACACACACACACACACACACACACACACACACACACACACACACACACACACACACACACACACACACACACACACACACACACACACACACACACACACACACACACACACACACACACACACACACACACACACACACACACACACACACACACACACAGTATGCCTCCGTTTCTTTTGCATCCGTTCCATAGAAACTCTCGAGCGTGGGCGGAAACAGCTTACGGGTTTTGCAAAGAAAGGCGGACGTATGGACAGCTAAACAGATAGTCGCCTGTGTTAGCTTTTTTTTTCTACCATAATGAACACCTTTGTGAACTAAAGCTGCAACGACCTTTTTTTAGATTTATTGCGTGTTGTCTTTATTCCTTTTCTGCTTTTGAAAGTGACCTGCCCCGCACGCTTGTTTTGCGGCCAGTTGTTTGCAGACTGAGTAAGCAGAGCGGTTTCTACCAGAGAGGGAGAAAGACGGGCAGTGACAGCTGTGTTTGGCGCTTGCCAGTATCGCCTCCGCAGTCGTCTTGACGGAGCACCGCCAAACACTTCCGCAAATAATCCGAGAACCCCGTGCTTCGGCCTGGTCCCCAACAGCGTGAACGTCTCTACTGGCGTGCGGGCAGACACACAAGATGAACCCCGCCACCTACGCCCCTTGAACTTTCTTAGTTTGTTGGGCGTTACGTCAGCGGCACGTCGCTTCGCCGTCGCCACTGACTTGTCGCTGTGACTGGTCGAATGGTTGTTAGTGAGCGTTTGTGACTGAAAGCAACTTCCTCTAGCATTTCAGGCTGTTTCGGATTTGTTGCATATGCGCCGCATTTTATTTCATTTATTTATTTCATAATACTGCAGGCCACTGCTTGGCCCAAGCAGGAGTGAACGTATAATGATACATAACTAGAAGAATAAAGTTATGCAATATTAGCAGCACACGGAGACCAAAAGAATAAAACCAAAAAAATAAATTTATACAATGTTAGCAGCGCACGGATACCAAAGGAATAAACCAGACAATAAACTTATACAGTATCAGCAGCACACGTATACAAAACATACATATAATCAATATTAGCAGGTAAATAGACGATTTAACGCATCAGAAAAATTTTGCGAGGAAAAAACAGATTCCGGTAGCGAATTCCAATCTTGCACTGTTCTAGGGAAAAAACTGTATTTAAAACTGTTAGTTTGGGCGAAAAGGGGAGTAAGTGAATGTTCAAGAACGTTCCGAGTCCTTCTCACTAGAGGACGCTTAATGCACTCCGGTAGCTTCAATTTATTTTTACCTGTTAAACTATTAAACAAGAATACCAATCTATTAATCTTTCGGCGGACTTCTAGCGTAGGAATTTTATTTGACATCATTAACTGTGATGGAGAGTCTTCCCTTTTGTATTTTCCGTATATAAACCTAACCGCTTTCCTATTTGCTCATTGTTTATTTAATCATTTATTTAATCATCTATTTAATCATTGTTGCTTGTCCATTTCAACCATTCTCGGCGCAGAAGTGCCTAAGGTGGTTGGGGCACGAAGTCGGGCGCTGCCACACGACGTTACTGTGATGATGTCACAATGATGTCACAATGACGTTCAAGTGTATATAGCAGCAGCGTTTCCAACGGCATATGAAACAGCGGGCGTTTTAGCCGCGCAGCAAGTCTTGGCAAGCCTGTTTTGCAACTAAAGTGTTTCCCCCCTTTCTCTTTTGATTTTTTCTAAGAGCGGCGCTCAATTCAACTCTCCGTTCATGTATTTTCTCCTTTCTCAGTACCGTATGTGGTGCCACCTGTTATATTCGAGAGGTTTGTTATTCGGCATACTTCTCCGCTACAGCAGGCGTTTGTTAGTCTCCAGATTTTCGTGTCAGAAAGTGCATACTGGATTCAGAGAGCGCGGATAGGCCTTTTTTTTTTTCTCTCACTACAGCGCCGTAGTATCGATACGCTTTGATTCGTCTCACCATATTCCGCTTCACGGCGCTGGTAGTTAGATGGCGGTGTCTTGCCTCTAGATCGACAGAGCCCTTTCACTGCGTCCGTTAACTCTCCGTCCGGTGAAATCCGCAGGTCCCGCTATCTCCGACGGAGCCGCCACTACCATCCCCTCGCTCCGGTAGGGTGCCAGCGGCCCTTTGCCGCGCCGCGCAAGCGTTGGCGGCGAGTATTCAGTTCCGCGTGCGCTCCGCAGTCGCCGGCGCGCGCGTTATTTCGCAAACCACCGCGGGCCGGGAGGATGCGCTCTCTCCCTCTCCCCAGGGGCGCGTTGCCAGCAGCGTCGGCTCCCGAGGCCCACGCTGTGACGTAACCCATTCTCGCGAAGAGAGAGATTCCGCGCGCGTTTATTAATAGGCGCGAGCTGCTGCTTTCTCTCGTCGCGGAAAGCGCCCTTCCCATTTATCTCTCTCGCCTTCTCTTTCCTTGTTTCCCTTTCGCTGATGCTGCGCCTCGTTTTCTACATCCGTGTGACGTCACGAAGCCTGCTCGCGTAATGGACAATTTGTTCCTTTCCGTTTTGTCTCGCACGCCGCGCCGCAGCCGCTGGTGTTGCCGCTTTAACGCCGCTACCGCCGCGCTTACTGAGGACCTGCTAAAGCCGGCCTGCGCGCCCGTGCTGCCAACTTTCTCGGGACCCCGTGCCGGACTTTCTTCGCGCGATACGTGCTCTTGCTTCTTTCAGCGCCGGTCACTGTCTGGGGCTGCTTTTCCTCGGCGCCACGTCAACATGTGACAGTCGGTCCTTTTACGCGACGGTCAGGCGCCCCCTTCAGGTGGCCCAACACGCTTCGTTTGTTCATTTTTTATTGGAGTCCTGTCAGACGCGCGCCCTGTCGCTGACCTTTCTGTTTTTCCGGTGCGAAGGCGCTCGGCCAGCGATTATGACATCGACTCTTTCTATGCGCTTTGTTCTTGCTTTGTCGGACTTCTCTAGGACTGGCTGCTGCGCGATCATCGGTTTTATTTTTTTTTTTACTCTGGCCACGTTCCCGTTATCGTTGCATCACTAGAACCTCGTGTTTAAGCTCCGTGCGCGAGTCTCTGCACCATAGCCCAGACTTCCGCAGGTATCCCTGCTGAGCCCAAATGGGACAGGTTTGCTGCCAGGTGTGCAGACGCCGAATTGAAGGGAAGGAATGGGGAGAGCGGGTTGTGTGTGTGCGAAGTAAGGGCAACGTTAGGCACTTCACTGCATTTTGTTAAGCACGGACTTGCGACGAGTTTGAGACCTGTTAATGAAACTGCGTTGATGAAGTGTGCAAAAGCACCACAAACAAGTCCGTGTTACATCCTGCATTTTCACCAGGCATGCCGTTTAACGGTCTCTCTTTCGTTGGCAGATGGCTTCTTAGCGCATCGCTGTCGCACATTTGAGGCACCTGGAAATTCCGGCAACGGGCTGTTCGCGTGTAGAGATGCAAGGTCGTGGCGTTCTCTGGATCCGTCTCGCGTCGTGGCTTTCGCCAGAACATCGCAGACGCACCAGCCGTGCGCATACTAAACACGCAGGAGGGCGATAAAAGTAAAGGGAAGCAAAGATTGGTACCAGAGTCTTGGCGAGGAGTATACGGCGTGGCGCTACGTTGAGTTGGACACGTAGCACCGACGCCTGGTGACTGATTCAGCCACTTGGGATGGCACAGATATTGACCATAGAATGCTTACAGTTTTTGGTACGTCGTTTACTGTAGGGCATTGTCCCTGTCCGCCTGCGCTTGACACTGTGCTTCTTACTTAAGACTAACTTGACTAGATTGTCACCCACGCGCTTTTACCTCGAAAGCAGTCGCAACCCGCGTATTTACTTTTTTGCGAATTAGCCAACACGCACACTCATATGCATGCACTCACACCTGAGGATAGTGTTGGGTGGTGTGTGCTTTGTAATTAAATCCCCACGTTGTAGCAGCTCCTGCAGTGTCCAAGTACACTACAGTCGATCTGCTCACGGTGCTGGAAGGTTCGAAGGGGACTTAAATAAGCTTATTAAACAGCCATTAATCTGGATAAGGAGGAAGGGAAGAAGGGGGTGCCGTTTAATAATCACTTAGAATGTTAGCCTAGCATCCACTTGGTAGGCTACTCTAGTTAGGTGAAGGTGACAAATTAGGTGAAGGTGACAAAGTTGAGGCGAAATACACTAACATAAACACTTACGCACGCAAGTGCACCGGCGTAATATTCTTAGGGTGCATATTAAAGTCTTGTCCGTGAGATATTTCAGAATAGCGAGTGTGGTACGTGACACCCAAAACAGCAAAAAGCCAAGAGAAGCGAGGCCTTTTTGAGAATGCAAATTCAGTTTTATTTCCGTCAAATTTCGCTTTGTTGCGTTCGAGCCCCCATTTACAAGGCATAGGAAAACGACAATTTACAAAGGTTATGTCCAAGGATGATATGCACTTTTACCCTCTGCAAGAACAAAAGGTAGAGCGTGAAATGTTTAAACTAAAGCGAAATACGAAGCGAAGTTGTACAAAACTATCTTGCGGTGATCGGAGCGTAAACGTGACGCACGCTTTGCCGTATAACGTCGCATGTGCTCTGCGTACACGAACTTTACTGTAAAAGCAATAAGTGCAGTCACTTGCTCTTCTTTTTATCATCTTAAACCGCCCGGGTCATTTTGCGAAATCGGACATAATTCTCCGCCGTCGCCTGGGAACGCGAGGCACGAAGGAACCAGCGTGGGAGGTGTTTGCGGTTTGGTCAGGAAACCAATTCAGGGACGTGAAAGACGCGGAGGAACAAAATGACTGCGAGTCGGCCGTAATCGCGCCATTTCGCTCGTCCGGAGAGTAAAATTAGAAGGCTTTTCCCGGTTCCTTCGCCTGCTTCATGGCTCTGTGTTCTGCTTGGTTATGGTTCTGGTTTGGCTTGGTTCGCATTAGCCTCTGCGGATTTTTCTTTCTTGTGAGAGGCGAAGGCGAGTGCAGAGCTCGTAGGCAGTAAATAACGTCGCTCGTGTACAGCGGAAGCCGAACCGCTGAAAAAAGAAAAAAAAATGGTGCGCACTTATTGAAGCAGTTTTTTCTCTTTTCTGCTTGAGTGGAATTGTGCACGCAAGCCTTCTATACTGGCAGATTGCGCGGCGCCGCAATCCTGTCGACCCCTGTCCATACCGCCCCTTTATGAACATCTTTCAAACCGTGCCGGACAGTTTATTCGCATAATGCTTTAGAACGCGGACGACGCGGCATCTCTCTTGGCGTTCCATTTCATCTCTTCTCCACCCCCCCCCCCCCCCCCTTCTTACCATGACTTTGTGGTGAACTCGTGATTTGTGTGCGCATGGGTGCGGCGGCCATTTACGTATAAGCATGCAGTTTTCTTTTTGTTTTCAATATGAGAGCTGCAGAGTTCATTTCCATCATTGTTCTCGATGCCGCTGCAAAGTCACAGCTGTACAGATGGCGAATGAAAGAAAACGTGAAGAGCTGAGGGCTCAAATCAGGTGTTTTTAAAGATTGTTTGCTGAAGCCGCGATGTTTGTTATGCAGTAGAGGTATATTGAAGCAAGGATTACAGACCGAAAAGGAACATGCTGTGTAAACCCTACTCTGCTTTTGATACGATTAGACATTATTAATGTGATTTCCAGGCCTGATAGCTGTCCTTAAGTTTTCTTCCCTCGCGTGGAATGTAAAAAAAAAAAAGAAACAAATGGTTCACGAAGGCGCCGAAACGTACTGGTTTAAAGTTTCTCCAGACGCAGATGATGCCGTCTCGTCTAGCCGCTTTGCTTATCGTATACGAACACATGCAGCGCCATTTTAAGTACATAGAAGTTCCATAAGGGGGAAGCAGTCGCCTCGCAAAGTGCCGATGATGTAGCATGTGCTCACTTTATAATGTCCATTTCCACCGTCGGGTGGCGCCAGTAACAACTTTATAGCGGATGCCCACCGCTTCAGTTAGGTAGAAATAACCAGAAAAGCTCTCAGAGCGCGGGAGCTACGGTGGAGGCATGTCCTGCGATGATGGGTTGCAGAGAGGTTTACAGCATTTACTTCAGTTCGTGGCTGCCTACTACGGCTGCCAAGCAATTGAGCATTCTCGAAAATTAAGCAGCTCCCCTGGGCGCCAGCACCTAGATTCACTGATGCCAGCTGTACACCCTCGGCGACTCTGCGTAACTTTTCAGAGAAGCGGGGCGTGGAATTCAGCGTCACCGATTTATCGATGCACTCGCCTCATGCGAGTTCTCCTTTGCAGGCGCATTAGCATTCGCGAGCGAGTCGTGTTTATTTTCCTCGTGATTACCTGCGACGGGAGACAGTGGCGTCAGACGTAACTCGTCTGCTGCGCCGGCGGGCTGCGGAAACCTGCTGCTGCTCGTGCCGGGAGCCGGTCTTGAAGGTGCGCCGTGGCTGGTGTGGGAAGAATGGCCCCTCACTCTCTCCCTGCGTTCTTCGGCCCTCGCGTGTGTAATAGTACGGCCTGCGGAGGCAGCCTCGCATAGCGGTTCCCCCTCCCCTTCCTCGTCGCCGCCCCGTGTTTCCTGGTCAAGGCCGAAGGATTCCCTCGCCACTCTCGCTTTCAATCAAGCCGTGCTCTGCGCTCGTCTCCTCATGCGACGGCCGCGCCAGGCTCTGCTCGGGCCGCCGCCTGCCTCGTTTCGGGCCGCCTGTCCCTGGAGTCGTCCGTGGGTCCCCGTTACGACACCCGACCGCCTGTTTGGTTGTTCTCTCTCCCAGTTTGGTCAAATATTTTAGGGGAATCCCCCAAGGTGGAGTAGATTTGTAATAAGGGAGTAATTACTCATTGACATCCACCCGAGCGCAGCCATACGGCTACAATGGAAAGCTATACAGCTTTATCAGAAACCGCGTAGCTAAGAAAAATTCGTCCCGGTCCCGTGCGGACCGGCCCGGACCATGTCAATGAGTAATTACTCCCTTATTCTCTCCCATGTTGCTTTTAATACACCACAACTGTAGGTGAAGCTTTAAAAGGATTCCCGGCGTTAGATAGCTTCCCGCAGGGTGAGCTAGATGCGCAACAATCCTTAATGTTTTCCGTTGCGGCCTTTCCTTCGCACTGAGCGTCACCTGAAAGATTCGAGGATGAAGACGATAATTGTTGGCTGCCCGGATGTCTAGCCATGGGAAATGGTGTACGATACTACGGAATCACTCAGAAACTCGTGCGATGGGGCCCTTTTGCTGCTTATGCATGGCTTCTAAGACGGCCGGAGCCGTGGTATGTCAGAACACGCGCGGCGGTACAGTACCCTCTTGTTTTTTTTTTGCTCCACATACCACTAATCAAGTGACACTTTGAAGCAGCTAGGCTGCCTAGAAAAAGACGAGCTACGTCCCACGGGCGCCAGAAGATGACTCGTACTTGCGGCTGACGGCCAAAATGGAAATCTGGATGGCGCTTAGTGCTAGTAGCACTGAGGGTGATATAGGTAGCGGGTACAAAGGCTGCGAGATTTTGCGAGATAGGAACGCGTTTTCCGCTGGTGACGCTGATGTGAAGATAGGCGTCACTGCCAGCCCAGTTGGCGCTTCGGACCTCTCTCTTTCGGCGAGTCTTGCCTTATGCGCCGCTAATGGTCGTCACGCCGACTATTCGCTCGCTGCATCGCTCGAGCGGCGTGGTGGGGCGCTTCGGGCCGAGGGTCGCCCGTCTCGACGGCTCGTGGCACACTGCCATGGCCGCGGAGCTCGTCAGGCTACCGTCCCACGGCGGATGGGGCTCGGAGTGTCTGGGAGGCGCGGAAGGGTAACCAAGATGCGAAGCTCTCGTGACGTCAGCAAAGAACACGTTCTTGGGCAAGTTGGTTCATGGCTTGAGTGGATGAAGCGCACAAAAGACACGGCACATAGGCAAAGCGCCTGTGTCGTGCCCGTCTTTGCCTATGTGCCGTGTCTTTTGTGCGCTTCATCCACTCAAGTCAGCAAAGAAGGCAGCGGGAGCACTGAGTGGGAATCACGTACTCGCCTTGTCGCTATACGTATGCACACGCGCGCCCTTTTGGGCGTCCAAGCAACGCAGTTTCATCTCTTGCAATGTCCGCGAACAGTTACGTGGGCCACTTTTGTGTTAGGGTTCTAACGGCAACCAACCGGCAAGCTTTCTTTTTTTTTTTCAAAGCACTTCGACTGAAAGCATTTTCAATGGAAAACGTAATTGGCGGCTTTTCATGGGTACAGGAGCTGCATCGAAGTTGGCAATGCAAAGGCTCCTTGCAACAAATCACTCTGGGCTTTAGCGGAGTTGGAATCCTCGCGTAAAATACTGGGTGAGGCTTCTTCGTATACAAGATTAGCCGAATAAGGCCGAATCGTCCTTTCCCTCTTTCTTTCTTACAAGTGTTTCAACAGCTTGAAACGGCGACACAAAACAGGAATAGCAACGTCCGAAGCGGTCAAACAGGAATGCATGCCGAGCGCAGACCTGAGGCGCAGTTGCGCCTGCGCTAAGGCATATATAAACAAGCGACACCGTCTCTGTTCTTCGGACCGCAAACCTACGCGTTCACAAGGAACTCTCGATCGACATCAGTTCCAGATGACGTACGCCGAGTCGTGGCGTACGTTAAGCGTGACGTCAGGTCCCTGCCGTCAGACAATTTGCAGACGCCAATGGCGCTAACAGCGTCCGAGCCTCGCCGACAGCCGCGTCGTTCTTTCCTTGAGGCTCGCCTCCGCGGTGCGGGCTGCTCCGTCCGTAACCGAAGCGTCGTTGCGCGGCAATTTGCGAGGCAGTGTGTTCCCCCTGCCATTAGCGTAACCGCCGAACGTCGCTCGGCGCGGTGCTTATCGTCATTGCCGCGCGCTAACGTGCTACGAGAACCGGGGCCTGTTCCTTATCTTGTTCCGCCATTGTCGGCCTCTTATTTACCTGGCAGCAGCAGCTCACCCTTTATATTCGTGTTCACCATTTTTAATTTTTCTTTGTCCGTCCTCTTCCTCGCCGTCCCCTTGCACGGCCGCTAACATTCATAGATCGCCAGGTGCTCCCTTTATTCAAGCAGGTTTTACGAGTGCGCAGGTTGGCAGGTCGCACGCGGGTGATAGGAGAGGCAGTGATTTTACAGCCGCGGGTCAAAGGCGAAGCGCGCGGCGCGCTTTGCGAAGCCTGTCCTACGCGCGGTTCTTTTTGTGCGCCTCTTTTTCTCTGCAGTCGCTGGCTGAGGTCGAGCCAAGCGAGAGTCCTTTCGGCGCTTCATGCCCGCGAATTCTTTGCGGCGTAGAGTGAACCCGTACGCAGACGGAGGGCCGGCATGCCATCGTGTGCCGGTTCTCGATGCGAAATCTGACTGACCTGAACTGAGTACATGCGGCCGCCGATATCGCATCCGAATTCGATGGGACGTTTGTCTCGGGAGAATTCAGTTTCCCTCGTTCACTTCTTCTGGCGCGTCATCATTTTGAAAAATGCAAACGACAACGCAAAACTATGTCGCTTCTGTTTCGGCATCATGTCCAGACGAGATGGGTACACGCATTGCAAGATTGGCAATAGGTCCGTCATGGAGTTGAATCAAGGCCATGGCGGCCGCATTTCGATCAAGGCGACATTTAAATAAAAATATCTGCGCTGTGCGATGCCACTGCACGTGAGACAACCACCTGCAGTTGAAAGTTATTTATTTATTGATACCTTAAATGCCCCTTTTGAGTATTATATCAGATGTGCGGCCGTTTGTTTTACCATGATTCTTACCACGAGATTAATCAGGAACTCTCTACTACCGCGTCCCTTAGAAGCAGAAATTTGGGTAAACGTGCTGCTTGTGCATTAATCGTATATTAGAAGGCTGCATGCACAATAATTTCAAAGCTGGTAGCTTGGAGAGAAAGAATGCGGCACTGGAAAAAAAAAACAATCACTTAAGTCTGCGCATCACAGTTTTATGTTACAATGGACATTCTCCGCCTGCCACGTCCAACGAAGAATCCTTCCTTTTGTTTCTGGAAACGCGGTCTCCTGGCCGCGTAGGGCATCACCGTGCCCTCTACTCATTCGATGGGGCGCATGCAACGAATTAGAGACGCGGGCGGAGTGCGCGGCAGAGTTCGTCGCCCGAGTTACGGGAGGCTCATTCGCACGATGAGTGATACCGCGCAGGGGCGTCGGTGGCGCCGCACTGCGGCCGGCGGCGGGGTGTGGAGGATTCTGCGCGCTTATGACCCGACGCTCATTTGCCACGCGTCGGCATTGCGCAACGACGCCCGCTCGTCGCAGTCGCGCGGGCGTTGCGTTCTGCAATACCTGCGAGCCTCTTCCTCGCATAGCCTGGATGCCAGGCGGCAGTAAGTGGCGTGTCGCTGTCTGGGAAAGTGAGATGGCGCAGGGGACCTTGGGTTGCCTGCCGAACGAACGTTTTTTTTTTTTACTTTTTTCGAGTGTGTACTTTTACTCTCTACAGCGGCGCTTGTGGTGTGCTTGGAGGAGGAAGGTGCGCCCACGGCACATTTGTGTGCCTTGTATTTCTTCCTCTCTTTTATCTTTCCGCCGGAGATAACGAGGCGACACACTTACTGAGCTACGCCCGGGTGCAGGTGTCTTTGATAGGCAACCGGAGTGCACGGAAGCGGTGAGGACGTCATCGCTCAGTTTTGACCTGAATAAAGCGCGTCATCCTGAGTTATGCCAACGCGGCTGCCAAGGGCGGCGTTACATAGTTGGTAAGACACCGATTGGCGCTACTGCGAGCGCCTGACTGCGAGGTCGAGTAAGGCGCGTGGTTTATAGATGGCGTACACGTGACTTCATGGACGCCATTACGGTGGACTGGCATAGCTTCCACAGTGACATCGGAGGAGATGCTGATAAGCAGATTAGATAACTGCAGAGACTTTCACCGTGGTCCTGGTTCACAAACATGACCGCCGCTATGACGTCACTCGAGGCACCTTGATACGCATGCGCCTCTCCTCGCTGCCACAACGTCATCTTGGCGCTGTGCGAATCTTTGCTCTCGGAGATCAGGGTCAGCTTTCAACAGAGCACCACTGCGCAACTGTCGGGCGACTGTTGACCGGCTTCCTACCGCTTACAGCTTTACAATCCGCAATCGTTCGGTTGGATCGCTAATGGGGCCAGCGAGAACGTTCCTCCGCCAGCGCTGCTGCGGTTGACGCGGCAAATGTCGCACTTTTCGTGTTGACCTCCTGCAGCAGCTCTGTCTCCGCTTTGCGTTGCCGCAGCCACAGTTGCGAGTACAACTCGGGCAGTGCCGAGCGAACGCAACCGGGGCTATCGGGTTCGCACACACCCGATACAGCGGCAGCGCACGCCCCGCGCGCGCCTCTGTGACGAAATCAGGCCGGGACCAGCGCTGAACTCCTATGCCAGAGCACTTACCAGAGAGTGGTCGGCCGGCTCAGGGGAAAGCCGCGGCTGTGCACATAGCAACGGCCTCTGGCCACCGCCTCGCTCGCTGTACTACGCGGGCCCGAAGCGACGTGAAAGTGTTGTCCCGACTGCGAGCCCGTTCGGCTGTCTGGCTGACCTTCGACGAATACCATCGTCTGCATCACGCTAATCAGGCGCTTTCATTGAAATAAAAAATCCACATACATTCACACGCTGGATGCAGATGCTGTAGACTTTTATTGTGATGGGCTGCTCGTAGAAACTAACGCATCCTATCGAGGCTACCTTCTGCTTTTATGCCTGCTACTTCGTCTGCTTCATGCTGGTGTTCTTCAGAGCTCACCTGAAGACATGGATAACCTGTATCCGTCTGCCTGCGCCCGCATGTACGAAGTGTGCTGTATATGTGGCAGTGTGTACATGTACAGCGCACGCAGTTAAAGACACGGGTGGTCTTTACGGTTACACAGGTGAGCTTTTGTGCCTGTATTTTCACCCGGGTGAAGCTCCACAGCGTAAAACGGAAAGTGTTGCCGCGATGTGAAGGGAAAGTGTTGCCGCGATGTGCGGACGTAAAATTTGGTCCGCAGATTTCTGGCTCGCAGGCCATAGAACGCATTTTGAAAAGCCGCAGTGTGATGAGAAGGAAGGTCAGGACACTGCGCGGGTAGTAGCACTCAGGATGCTACTACTACAGAATCACGGTTTCATGTGATCGAAATGTGCGTGCTATCACTTCACAACTAAGTAGCATTATTTTGTGCAAGGAAGATATAGTTACGAAAAAGCGCATCAGTGCATGGCTGCGTCAAGGATCTGAAAAAAAATTCACAGACATTTTCTTTCAACTGAATACACTTGAATGCGTAATGTCCGTCTGCCTTGCATATAAAGCGTATTCATAGGAAACAGAAAAAGGAGCAGACATCTAGGTTAAGTGCCGAGAGCTTATGCAAGCTTTGTTTTATTATACGTGGTTCTGCTTGAAGCTTGCAGGCAAGGGGGATTCGGCGTGACGTGCGAATCGATTTGCTTATCAGCGGGATATTTAAAAATATGTTTACTTCCTGCGTAAGCATCACCTGCTTCGCCGTTATCTTCCCGGGCGACTCTCGCAGAAGATCGATGCCTGCTCACGTAGAGCAACTGCACGCAGTATTTGGGCGAAAGCGTTAGCGCTCTAGAACCGTGTATACAAATTAAGCGTGCCGTTAGCGGTGCAGACATAGGCTGACTCTCCTGAATAGGAAAAAAAATATATAGAGAAATTCGCATACATTTATTTGATGTCATCTTCTGCGAAAGACGCTCACAAAAAAAGAAAAGCAAGGAAAATGAGCAAAAAAGGAACCAAACCAACGTCGCCAGCTATTTCGCCGATCTCACGAAGCCGTTGCGGGTGCCTATTTGCTCCCCTGTGGTGCATAATGTCCCTGGCGATGGCTACCTGCTGCATGCATTACGTTATACGCGGCGACGTTATCGCATCTGCACTATATGCCAGGCGCATATATAGATATGTATATATATTTGCTTCTTTTTACGAGTGCCTGGAAACGTGGTGTGCTCTACATGTTATAAGAATTTGCTGATTTATTGTGCGGAAAATGGTGGCGCTGATTTGCTAATTGTGGTGCCCTGCCGTCTTTCTAGTCTTGGCTTGTACTGGCGTAGAGCTCTCAACGTGCCGGCTTTGCAGCATCTGAGTTAACGACAATCAGAAATGAACTTGGCCGCCGCGCTGTCTGAGTGGTTGTGGCGCTTGGCTGCTGACCTTAAAGACGCGGGTTCGATACCGGCCTCGGTGGTCGAATTTCGATGGAGGCGAAATTCTAGATACCCGTGTACTGTGCGATGTCAGTGACGTCAAAGGAAACCAGGGAGTCGGAAGTTTTAAAGAACTCCAGGGGGTCGAAATTGTCGGAGCGCTTCACTATGGCGTCCCTCATTGTTTGAGTAGCTTTGGAACGCTAATCCCCCGCAAGCCACAAAAGAAATGAACGTCATTTACTTCAGTCTGAAACATTTTCTTCGCTTATTCGCGATTGCAGCGCATAATGGCCTGCGATAAAATTAAGTCTTCCGACGTTAAACCTAACTTTTCGCAAGAAAAAAAAAATAAGCTCAGGTCCTCCCGGCAAGGCTGAGTTTAAAACTATAGATCAACAAAGATAAGAACAGCAAGGAACTCGCAGCCAGCTACAGTGTAATAATAATAATGAAATGCTTTCGGTTGCGCTTCTGTGGAAGAGGGATTTTCCCACATCATCCGGTTGCGGCCTTTCTCTTGCGCGCGTACGTTCTTTCGCTTCGTGACATGCTTTCATCCGGCGATGTTGGTTTTAGTTTGCACTCTTTAAGCTCGTCTTTCGTCATCAGGCTGTAAGCATCCTCCGATGTTCTCTTTAATTTTGCGTGGCCACGCGATGGATGAAAGGGGAGGGGGGTGGACGTCCATCCGTAAAAAGCTCTCCCGCCCCTCCACACCCTCATGCCAGTCCTCTTACTCTCCCTCTCTCACATATAGTTCCTGTTCTCTTCCCGCTTCCTCTGCTCTGTCCTCCGCAGCCTACGCTTCTTTGTTGCGAGCGTTGCTTTCAAGCGCTGCAGAGGTTGAATTAAGACGAACCAAAGCGGAACAAAAAATAATATGTGAAGCGAACGAGCAAGTGGAGGGAGGAAGAAAGGGGCTCTAATCCACTTAGTACCGCGATTATCCATCATGCACCGGACAGAGTGGATCGCGGGCCGAGATTTGTAGGATTCTGTTCTCGGCCCGGAGCTTTCACGTCGTCCGCGCTCTTCCGTCTTGCGATCGGAACCGGCTGGCAGCCGTCAGGGCCCTGGTCTAAGTGGATTCGCCGCACAGCCAAAAGTATTACAACGCAAGCCGGGACCAGCGTTTGAAACTGGTCGAATGACGGCTGCCCCGAGTGCAACCGGCCAAGTGAAGTTAAGTTTGGTTTATGTCGGACGAGGAGGACCGATGGACGTTTGTGTAAACACTCAACGTGGGTGTGGTGCATACTTGTGTTGCACCAAGTAGGCCGATGTTTTGAGAGGGATACCGTGGAATCTAATCAGCATTCGCTTCCAAACTTATCATCTGCGGCTCCGCGGCGGCGTAGCCAAAATTGCTCAACGAATCAAGGTAAAATGACCGTATGTGGCGTGGGGCTGGCCTGTGTTTTCACAGGCCTCTGTTCGCGCGGCAAGCAATAGCTCGATTGTCATACAAAATTCGCGATGTGGCTCGCACGCTTTTCAGGCTTTGTGATGTTGTGATGACCCCCATAATGCGCAGGTCCACACGGGACGGAGAGGCAAAGAGACACCGTATGGCTCAGTTTAAACAAACAGGTATATTCAATAATTACACATGATTAAGGTTATACATCAGAGGCTGGGGCGTCCGAGCTTACGTGCCGACGACTTCATGGGGGCGATGGAGTGGCTCCGGAGTTGGGCTCGAGCGGTTGCTGGCAGAAGCTGCACGCCGTCGGGCTTCGGCGCTGAAGGCCCTCTTGGCGAACGATATCGTCCTCAGCTCTATGCAGTAGAATTTCAATAGTCGTCCGTTTCTTCGAGGATGGTTCACAAACCCTTCCTCTAGTGTCGTTCGGCTTGGAAGATGAACAGGAGGCGAGCTTGTAGATGATGACAGCAGAGCATATTTTACAACATACATATGCAGAGAGTTAAACTGGAAAAAGCAGAACTGAATTTACAAAAGAACAAACTTTGCACTACATTACTCATCGACCGGGCAGGTTAGTGCCTAAGTAGCATCACATTACATGCTAAGCATGGAGCCCCAGCTCAGACTGGACTGCATCCGTTTACATGTGCTTTTAAGCACTTGATTAACAAAGGACTAAGGGCGGTCATTTCCAGTGGCCCGCCCAAAGCATCAATTCTCCAATCCAAAATAACATGCGAGATGGGGACCACCCCTTGGGTTGGGCTTAGCCTCGAACCCAGAGTCTGTTAACAATACAAATTAAATAAACAACAAAAACGCCACCACTCTCTCTCAAGTGAGAGTATACACAGGCTCTCTCTTCGGAGCTAATTCACTAGCGCCTGTCTTTCCACATTCTTGGCGAGTACTGCCTGTCCGCCATGACAGGTGTCCGTCGCGGCCCTTCTGGGAAGCTGTGGGTGCCTTCCCGGCGATAGCCCACGACAAAGGGGGGGGGGGGGGGGAGGGAAAGAATGTCGTCTTCGCGGTAGCGCATAGCGTCGGCTGTGGTACGGCGCGCTCTGGCCCGCTGACAGCTCCCTTGTCCTGGAATGTGCCCGGAAATTGGGGAGGATAAAGCCTGTTTCCCCGGGGCGGCGGCGGGTCCGGTTGTTCTGGTCGTCACTCAAAGAGCATGGCTGGGTAATTGATGATGCCGCTGTCACGGGTCTCCGTCTACGCCGCGCCGTCGAACGTGGATCCTCGTAGCACACACGGAATGTCACACTCGCTCACCCTCCAGAAGAATGTTCTCCGAACATTTGAGTCCACGCAGCTCCCCTTGTCTTTCTGAATCGCCTCGCACAGTGCGTCCGACAAAACACTTTTCGCTGCACTCAACACCACTGCACAACACCATATGCCTCCGCTGTCAATACTGGTGTCTCCAGGGGCAGCACTGATCTTCTTTTACAGATAAACATGAAACTCAGCACCCAAGCCTCTCCTTTCTAGTCCAAACTGGACGAAATAAATTTACCACAGTTACAAAGGAGCTCCCACTTCTAGCGCGATCACGGCACAGACAAAAATATAGATAACGAAAGGAAGTAGGGCAGGTTCTGCATGCGCTCCGCATGCTCTCCTGTGAAGGTGTTACTTAATGACAGAAAGGTTTAACTACCAACTCCGATAACTTAACACATAAGCACATAGCAATGTTATGAGCTGCGGCATTACACAATTCTAACCAGTTCACAACTCCGCTCTGTTTACGCCATTAGTCCGACTTAGCTTTCCGATTTCGCAGCGGATATCGGCCTTCATGAGTCATACTAAGTAAGTCTGTGCCCCTTTGTCTGCTTTGGGACTCGCGAGGGCTCGTGGCAGGAGCCTCTCCTGGCGTTATCTGCGCGGCAACCTCGCGCGCTTCTTCTTCTAGCAATGCATGAAGTAAATCCGGTGGCATTCCGGCCGTCACCTCGGGCGCCTGCCGAACAAATGCAGGAGAGGGCGTTTCTTGCGAACTATCTGCGCGTTCCGCTTCACTTCTGTCCCCATCAAAATCCGCGCTTTCCCTTTCCTCATTTCGTGAATACTGAACCGGTGCCGACTTGAGGCGATTTGCGTGTATCCTTATCAAACGCCGGTTCACGTCTCGGACTCTGAAGTTTACCGGAGAAAGCTTCTCGACAACCTCGCACGGTCCTCTCCACTTCGTCTGGAACTTACGAGCTAGCCCAATCTGCCTTTGGCAGTTTTCAATGTACACGCTGTCCCCCACATTAAACGGCGCGTCTCTAGCACTGCGATCGTGCACCTCCTTCCTGCGCTTCGCCGCTTTCTTTAAGGACTCCTTTGCGATGTCCCTCGCCACTTGCAAGCGCGATTCTAGCTCAACCTTATAGTCGTCCAGTGAAGCGTATGGGACACGACGGGGGCCCTCTGGCACTTCACTAGGCTGGTCCGGGTCTCGGCCGTACAGAAGAAAGAATGGCGATTCGCCCGTGCTCTCGTGTGCTGCGGAATTGTAGGCAAACATTGCATACGGGAGCCACAAATCCCAGTCCCGCTGGTCGCGCGAAACAAAATGCGACAGGAACCCGGCCACGGTTTGGTTCAGTCGCTCCACCGCGCCGTTGCAAGCCGGATGGTACGGTGTTGTCTGCTTCTTAGCGATCTTAAGCAGCTCGCAAACTCTCCTCATTAGCTGCGACACGAAGTTCGTTCCCCGATCTGTCAAGAGTTGCCTCGGGGGTCCATGTCGGAGCACGATCTGTTCGACAAATGCTCTTGCAACCGTGTCTGCCTTCTGATCTGGGAGTGCTACCGCTTCCGCGTATTTTGAAAGGTGGTCGACAAATACTAAAATGTACTTGTTTCCGGAAGTGGTCGTGGGCAATGGGCCCATTATGTCCATACCTGTCCGCTCGAAGGGAGCCGAAACCTCAGGGAACGGCTGAATTGGAGCTGGTCTTCGTCCCTTGGGTGTTTTTCTTTCGAGACAGGAATGACACTTCGCACAGTAGTCTCTAACATCCCGTCGCATGCCACTCCAAAAGTACAAACGCTCCACACGCCTGCGTGTCTTCGCTACGCCAAAATGACCGGCGCATGGCGCATCGTGAAACGCGCGAAGAACCCTTTCTGTCCACGACCGAGGTATGACGACTCTCTCCCAAGCGGTTTTCTCTGGTCTCCCTTTCCTGGTTGGCCTCGTGCGCCGACACAGGGTGCCGTCTTTGCCAATGAAATAACCTAGCTGTTCGGGGTGAGACGGTGCGCCCTCTAAGCTTTCGATTATTCGCTTCAGGTCAGGATCTTTGCACTGCTCTGTGCGTAATTCGGCGGGGTCGACTACGGGGACAAACTCATCTATAGCTGCCACGGCAGCTGTGCGGCTGAGTGCATCAGCATTCAGATGTGTCTTTCCTGACTTGTGCTCAACTTCAAAGCAGTATTCCTGCAGGTGTAGATTCCATCTAGCGAGTCGCGAGCTAGGGTCCCTGACACTCATCACCCATTTCAGAGGATGGCAGTCTGTGACTAGCTTGAATTTGCGGCCGTAAAGGTAGCATCTGAAGTGCTTTACTGCCCAGACAACGGCGAGGCACTCCCTTTCCGTAGCTCCGTACTTTTTCTCTGTGGGGCTCAGCTGTCGGCTAGCAAAAGCAACGGGATGTTCTTTGCCCTCGATAACCTGAGATAGCACGGCACCAACTGCGAACTTTGACGCATCTGTGGCCATAACGAAGGGCAAATTAAAATCCGGGTGGCGCAACAGCGGTGCACTCATTAGCTTCCTTTTCAGGGCCCCAAAAGCATTCTCCGCGTTTTCGTCCCAGCGAAAGGCGACATTTTTGGCTGTTAAGGCGGTGAGCGGCTTAGCGAGCTTGGCGAACTCCTCTATGTGCCTTCGGTAGTAACCGATCAGGCCGAGAAACTGCCGGACCTGGCGGACGCTAGTCGGGGATGGAAAATCTGAGACACACCTTAGTTTCTCAGGGTCCGGTCGCACGCCGTCAGCTGAAACAACGTGCCCGAGGTATTTCACCTCGTTTTTGCGGAATTGGCACTTAAAGGGCTTCAGCTTGAGACCCGCTGCTCTTAGTCGCACCAAAACCTGCTCAATATCGCGCAAATGGTTATCAAAACTGCCACTGTATATGATAATGTCATCCATATACACGAAGCACAGCCTCCCCAGAAGACCTGCCAGGATAACATCAGCGGTTCTCTGCCAGACAGCAGGGCTGTTGGCCAGACCCATCGGCATTCTTTTCCATTCATAGTGCCCCGAGGGCGTGTTGAATGCCGTTTTCTCGGCATCTGCCG
Organism: Amblyomma americanum; assembly: GCF_052857255.1. Classification (NCBI taxonomy): domain Eukaryota; kingdom Metazoa; phylum Arthropoda; class Arachnida; order Ixodida; family Ixodidae; genus Amblyomma; species Amblyomma americanum. The sequence continues at coordinate 8,555,606 of NC_135498.1, forward strand.
GATCCATTGCTATCTGCCAGAATCCCGCCGCCATGTCCACTACCGTGAAGTACCTGGCAGAGCCCAGCTGAGAAAGCGTCTCCTGTATATTGGGGATGGGGTATGGATCGATGCGAGTTACGGCATTTAGTTTGCGGTAGTCCACTACCAATCGATACGAGCCATCTGGCTTTTCCACCAATAGTGCTGGTGCTCCCCAGGGTGACTTTGAGTGTTCGACAATGCCGCGATCAATCAGGTCCTGCACCTGCCGCTCCATCTCCTCACGTTGGGAGTAAGGAATCCTGTACGCACGCTGGTAAACGGGCGATGAAGTGCCGGTTTCTATCCTGTGCTTTATAACGCCACAGCAGCCCAAATCCAGGTTGGACGCGGCGAATACCTCCGAGTAGTCGTTCAGCAAACCAGCCAGAGCCTCCCTCTCCCTGGATTTTACGTGAGAAAGATCGAACGACACCTTTGGAGCAGCCGAAGGACTAGCATGCTCTACAGTTGCGAGTACCGTATCGGTGGGCTCACGTTGCTCTATCGCAGAGGTGAAGAAAGCCAATGTTTTGTTCTTGGGAAGGCTCAGTGGCTGCTGGCTACAGTTAACCACCCGTAGGGGCACTCTGTGGGCGTCATTAACTGTCACGAGGCACGCGGCTGCCTTCAGGCCATTGCTGAGAGAGTCGACCGGCTCAAGCACTCCCACGGCGCCGCTCTCTACATCTGAAGGCACAAACGCGTACAAAATGTGCTCCGACCAAGGAAGGACGACCGCCTCCTCGACCAGCCGGACGGCAACCCGCGAATATACCTTCTCCAATGATCCCACTGTTTGACGGGTGTCAATATCGGTAATGCGAATCTCAGCCCCTCTCCTGTTCAAAAACGGAACTTTTGAGCCGCCCGCATTAACCTCTTCCTCAGAGAATGAGACTACTACCTTCCCTTTTCTCAAAAAATCCTGCCCTAATATACCTGACACTCCGTTTGGCAGAGACACCGTGTCCGGGCATACGTAGCAGGGGTGCTCCAATGCAATTCCGCCGAGAGAAAAGTGTAACCGGTAGAGTCCACTTATGCCAAGAGGATCCCCCGTTATGCCTACAAATTTGGTTGCCATACCACCAGACGCTTCCAACACCTCGCGGTCCCCCTTCCTTCGAAGCGTGTTAAAACTGCTCTCCTTAAGCAATGTCACCTTTGACCCCGTATCTACCAACAATTCCATACAACAACCATTTAACTTGCAACGCACAACAGGGCATGCCTCGTCGGCCACACAAACTACCACCACCTCATCATCTACTGCTCCCTCCCCACGCTCCTCAGGCTGGGGAGGACTAACTAGTTTTTTGACTCGGTATCTGGAGCCCCGCTGTAGGCTTGCTTAGGGCGTGTCTCGCCTGCTTCTCTTTGTGGCTCCCCACGGCGCACGTTTTGGCAGAACCTGGCGATGTGTCCGCGACCCTGGCAAGCGAAGCATACGATTTCTTCAAAATCTCGCATACCGCGCCTGTAGCTTTGTGGCGGTCTCCGGTTTCCAGCGACTGGGCGCTGTTGAGCGCGCGCTTCAACCTGGCATTCTACCTGCTGAGATAGCAGCTGTTCTAAGCGATCTAACCGCTCTGTCAAGAGAGCAACCTCAGGGTTGAGCACCGCTCTCTCTATGACGCGTACTCTCGCTGCGGCTGTCGTTAACGCCTCATTTTGTTCCTCATCCAATGCGGCCTCCACGGCTTGGTCGAAATTGCTCGGCTTGCGCGAGAGCACGAACCGGCGCACGGGGTCTTGCAGACCAGCCACGAACAAAGCGGTCATTTCCTCTTTAAGTATATCCTCCGCGTATTTCTTCCTTAGCTGGTCTCCTTCCTCCTCCCTGCTTAACGTATCGCGTGCTAGGCGCTGAAGCCGCGACGCAAATGTTCGCACGTCCTCCCCTACCATCTGTCCGGCGTCACGGAACCTCTGTACCCGCACGTGACGTGGTTCAGTGTCGAAATGCTCAAACGCGAGCTTCTTAAATTCCGCAAATGATTTTGTGGATTTTACTTTTTCGTCTCGCCAGGCAAAATCATGAGCAGCTCCTGCCATCTTACACCTCGCCATTCCCAGCATTTGAGCATCGGACCATCCCCCCATTTTCCCAATCTCTTCTAGCATGGAAAAGAAATCGCAGATTGGAACCCCTGTCTTATCTCCCGTAAACGTCGGAATGACGCTTCCTAATGCCAGCATGCTTGCTCCGAGCGACGGCTGTGGAGTGGGAGCTCCCTCAGATACAGTCATTTTTTTTTTTCAAGCCCTCCAGTGCCTCAAGCCTCTCAAATGGGGGTAAAAGTCCCACAATCAGTCCCGTGATTCCCTTTTGATTACAATTTTGAAGTCATGAATGTCACCGCATTCAGAGGACATTTGCTTTTGAGACCCCACTTCTGACACCAGTGTGATGACCCCCATAATGCGCAGGTCCACACGGGACGGAGAGGCAAAGAGACACCGTATGGCTCAGTTTAAACAAACAGGTATATTCAATAATTACACATGATTAAGGTTATACATCAGAGGCTGGGGCGTCCGAGCTTACGTGCCGACGACTTCATGGGGGCGATGGAGTGGCTCCGGAGTTGGGCTCGAGCGGTTGCTGGCAGAAGCTGCACGCCGTCGGGCTTCGGCGCTGAAGGCCCTCTTGGCGAACGATATCGTCCTCAGCTCTATGCAGTAGAATTTCAATAGTCGTCCGTTTCTTCGAGGATGGTTCACAAACCCTTCCTCTAGTGTCGTTCGGCTTGGAAGATGAACAGGAGGCGAGCTTGTAGATGATGACAGCAGAGCATATTTTACAACATACATATGCAGAGAGTTAAACTGGAAAAAGCAGAACTGAATTTACAAAAGAACAAACTTTGCACTACATTACTCATCGACCGGGCAGGTTAGTGCCTAAGTAGCATCACATTACATGCTAAGCATGGAGCCCCAGCTCAGACTGGACTGCATCCGTTTACATGTGCTTTTAAGCACTTGATTAACAAAGGACTAAGGGCGGTCATTTCCAGTGGCCCGCCCAAAGCATCAATTCTCCAATCCAAAATAACATGCGAGATGGGGACCACCCCTTGGGTTGGGCTTAGCCTCGAACCCAGAGTCTGTTAACAATACAAATTAAATAAACAACAAAAACGCCACCACTCTCTCTCAAGTGAGAGTATACACAGGCTCTCTCTTCGGAGCTAATTCACTAGCGCCTGTCTTTCCACATTCTTGGCGAGTACTGCCTGTCCGCCATGACAGGTGTCCGTCGCGGCCCTTCTGGGAAGCTGTGGGTGCCTTCCCGGCGATAGCCCACGACAAAGGGGGGGGGGGGGAGGGAAAGAATGTCGTCTTCGCGGTAGCGCATAGCGTCGGCTGTGGTACGGCGCGCTCTGGCCCGCTGACAGCTCCCTTGTCCTGGAATGTGCCCGGAAATTGGGGAGGATAAAGCCTGTTTCCCCGGGGCGGCGGCGGGTCCGGTTGTTCTGGTCGTCACTCAAAGAGCATGGCTGGGTAATTGATGATGCCGCTGTCACGGGTCTCCGTCTACGCCGCGCCGTCGAACGTGGATCCTCGTAGCACACACGGAATATCACAATGTCTTCTTCCAGGTCAGTCACAGATATGCTCAGGAGCTTTATAATTACGCGCAGTCTTCGAGCGAGTGAGAAAATAATCTGCGTATACTAAATGAATACGTACATATTTCGGGCCTAATGGGCTTGTGCCTGCTGAGATCAGCAGGTGGCTCTCCACTGCCTACCCAGCAAGGTCTGGTTTACCCGCACGGTCATTACGCCTGTTTCGTACGCGGTTTGGAATGCGAATATTTTCGTAGCAGTTGTAACTCTTTCTCTCTCTCTTCTTTTTCTACTTTCCTTCTCCACTGAAAGTTCTTCCAGATGAGTTCAGCGTCGCTCTACCGCTTCATCACTCACATTTTGGGCTCCATTGGCTTTCGGTTATAGCTAAACCCCCTCCCGGCTGCCAGGTAACGATGGCCGCACCTTCGCAGATGTTTACCGCGGGCTCGCGGTTTGCGTTTCGCAATCGGCGACTACATGTACGCTCTTTGCTCCTCCTCCTTCCGTGTTTTGATTTCGCGAGGGGCTCTTTCCATCGACCCCCGCGCCGTCGTCGCACTCGTGTGCACGGCGGCCTGACGTTCGAAAGCGAAGTCGTTTGCGTCGCTCTTGTCGTGCGCACGCTTCGCTTTTGTTTCGCTGGCGTGTTTTTCTTTTCTCCCAATGCCGTATGCCTTTGTGCTACTACTGCCTCCTCCTCTCTCCGACGCTATGTAATGGAACGAAGTGGGAAACTGCGCGGGTGAAGAGGGAGGGGGATACGGCTTCTGGCCGGAGCGGATTGCTTTTTGGTAAATTGAGCGGAACAGCCACGAACGCAGGAGCGACTCGGGCGGGGCTTCTCCGTGTACGCGATCCATTCAGGGAAGGAAGAGGGAGAGAAGGCAGTCGGCAACAGAAAGCTCTCTCTCCCGGGGTTCGTGCGTACGCGCGCGTGTGTCTGCTATCGCTTGCCTGAACCGTGTGTCATTCGGCATCGCTCAGAAACCTCGCTTCCGTATGTATCACACTGTGCTCTGCGCTGTCGCTGGAGTCTGATCGGTCGCTGGCATAGCTCGAATTTTCGCCATAATTCGTGCTCAGACGCTGTATCGACCGCAGTGCGCCGCATGTGGCGTCGTGACGGCGACTGGCGACCAGTTCGATTTTGAACTCAACGATACACTTTTACAATAAACGTTGCCGGAGGTCAGTTAGAACTAAATTCTCCGGCCTCATCTTTTTTTGTCCTTATTTTGGCCTATTTATTACTAGCAGCACACGAGAGGGGGCGCAGACTGATGCCCGAATGAGGAGAGTTCGTGTATCGTTAAACTGCGCTTACAGTTCTGCCTGAACAAAGGAAATGGGCACATTTAAAGAAGGCCGCCAAACAACGCCGGCCTCCGTCAGTGCGTCCACATTTACTTGTGCTCGTTCATTCAAACCTTTGAAAGTTACTTTGTCTATCTTTTTTCACTTTACGTCTCCTATTCTTTTCCCTTTAGTGCGGGTGTAGTGCTCCGGAGTCGTCTCCCGATTAACCTTCTTTGTTTCCTTATCGCTGTCTCTCTCTTTAGATGGTTTATGGTTTATGGGGGTTTAACGTCCCAAAGCGACTACGGCTATAACAGGCGCCGTAGAGAAGGGCTTCGGAAATTTCGACCATCTGGGGTTCTTTAACGTGCACTGAGATCGCACAGTACACAGGCCTCTGGAATTCGACCGCCGCGGCCGGGATCGAACCCGCGGCTTTCGGGTCAGCAGCCGAGCGCCACAAACACTGAGCCACGGCGGCGACTTCTTCCTTTAGAGATGGGCGAATAGGAAGAGCGCTTGTGCGCATTTCAGCGGTAGGTTGCGGCTGTGAGTAGTACTAGCGGCAGCACTGGCGACAGCTGCTTCAATATACTGGTTTCTAGGAACAATGAAGTCATGTGGAAGCGAGTTCGGCTGAAAGTGTTGGCAGCTAGCGAAAGAGAGAAAGGAAGCAGGGCGGACATATTTCGCGCGATATCAGTGTCTGCCGCACGCTTCGCTCACCTCAACGTCGCGTACCCCCCCCCCCCCCCCCCCCCCCCCCCCCCCCAGTCAGCTTGCGGCGCGTGCAAAACCGGCACCGGTCGACGTTTGGCAACGTCCGACTGAATTCCCTGTATGCGAGTGGCGGCGGTGGCAGGCACTCGCGCGCCCTCCTCTCCCTAACCTCTTCCGTTTCCTGTGCTTGTGCGTGTCGTGGTCGCGGCCAAACAGTCCCGCATCAGTGCAGACCAGTGGGGGGCACGAAGAGGAATAAGAGAAAGGGCAAGCACAGAGAGAAAGCGTTGCCTTTGAACGAGGAGGGGAGGCGCCATGCATTTGTACGAGTGATGCGAAGAAAGAAGAAGAAAGGAACAACACGCAATACTTTGGTGCCGGGGTCGAGGAGGTGCGTCATAAAGTCCCCTCGTACTCTCGTTGGTAATACGCGATTATCCCGCGACAGCTCAAGCGCATGAAAAACAAAATCGAATTGCGCGATCTATGAGGGTGTGGGTCGCATCAATTAAATTAATTGCTCTTTATTGAGAGAGGGATTGCAGGGGGATTAGCAAGAACCATCGGGACAGGCTGTTCATTGGTACGTCAGTATAGCAGTGGCGCCTCTCTAGATTAATTAATGCGTTCGTTGTGGGCATTATTCACTGTTGCGCTGATTTACAAAGACCGAACCCCAGTGACGCCGATACCCACCGGTTTTCCAATGTACATTTTCCCTGGGCTTATGCTCGACTTGTTGGGGGCGAAATGCTTAGGAAAGTCGATCACTGACCTGCACCTTACGCCATGACGCCCCTGCACTATAAAAAAAAATGCATCCTCACTATGATTTCGTTCCGCAGTAGAGCCCTGCATGAAAGATCGCCGAGCTTATGGAACCAGCGCGCGCGCTCTCCGTCGCGTGTCGCATCTTTTCACGAACTCACGTTCCCCACGGCTGGAGGCAGAGCTGTGACGCAGCCCGGGCCACGGCTCGCGCGACAGCGGTCGCGTCCCCTTAATGGCGGCCGCCTTTGCTGTACGTGCGCTTTCTATTGATAGCGTCCCCGCGCAGACCGAGCTTCGCAGGCGCTGCCGTATAGCTTCGTGTACTCCTGTGCAGGGCCTCGCAGGTCGATCGCGCCGCTGTGCAGAGCGAGCGTGACCGCTGGCGTATATTTCGGCGGTAAGAGGCAGCGGAGCAAACTGAAAAAACTGGACGCTGTGTAGCAACTGTAAACGGGATTAGCGCGAACAAAAGCGGACAAGGTGCTTAGAAGGGTGACGAATACAAGCACCGTTATCGGCTCACATGGCCAGATTATATGTTCAATACAATCCTCGAAAGAGAATGCCCGTGACGCCAATTCTTAAATGGGCTCTTCAGAGACGCCAATCCGTGATGTCACATACGGCCGAAAACAGAGAAGACGAGCAGCAGTGCAGTACTCGCCTTGTTCTCTGTGTTGCTTAATCTGAGGGACGTGTTTTACAGATGATGATGATTATGGAATATTAAGGCGCAAGGGCATCAATGGACACAGAGCGCCATGGCACAAGGTATTCTTCTACTACTCAAGGTGGGGTCAAAAACCAATTTCCCAAGCATTTCACCCCAAATAAGCCGAGCACCAGACTAGCGGAAAGCTTGTACCCATTGTATCACTGGTGGGTGCCCGGCGGCACCGGGGATCGAACCCTGAACCTCCTGCATGCGAGGCGGAACGGTAAGTTCACCGTTACCAGCTTTGCCGTCGGTCAGGACACGACTGAGTTCTTGGTTCATTGCGTGTTATTTCAATAATTCGTCAACCATCATAGCTTATGCTGCGTCACTCTGGACCATTCTGCGCCGGTAAATCTACAAAACCTCCATTGGCCGGTTTTATGACGCTAGCTGTAGGAGAGGTCGTTCACGTCAGGAAAAATGAGCGCTGTGCGAATTGCCTATTGTACGATTTATGACTTAAAAGGGCAAAGCTTCGCGATCGGCCGATAATTATGCGCCATGGTCACTGTGCGCTGTAGCCTGTATAGCCTGGAGTGCGTAAAAGCGTTTTTAAATACAGGAAGCGCTGCTACAACTAAAGCTTTTTCGGATTTCGTTAAATAGAAACTAAGCTGTCGTATCGTGAAGTTATAGCGTAGAAATATATGGGATCGCCTACCATATTTCTCGGTGTTTTTTTTTCTTGTTGTGTTGCGTCCTTCGTTAAGTGCGCTGTAAATTTGAAAGATTTATTAATGACACTTATTAACAGCTACTTGACAGGGAGTAATAGTGGAGGTAAGGCGAAGCTTTTTGCGGCATAGCAATACCAGTGTTGGCGAACGTCAAAGAAACAGGCGATTTATGCTAACTGGTAAGTGATTAACTAAATTCTAATAGATAACTTTTAAATATTACCGATAGGCGCCTGATTGCAATTAGGGATTTGTAACCGGCCGTTAGTACTAGTTATATCAGTTCTTAAAATTTAGAAAAATCGATTACCCTTGCCGCCATGCCTCTACTTAATTTGGCTACATCGTGCCAAAATTCATGCACTTTTGAAAAGCACGCAGGCAAAGCAACCCTTCCAGTGCTGGTAACTAGTCCAGTTATGAAAAATTTCCTTTTTTGTCATGTCTGTCCTGTCATGGCCTGTCCCTACCATTTGTAGATTGCCCGCATTCCGCACAAGTGAGCGTCATCAGCGCGCCACTGATTGTCTGCCGTGGCGTGTTCTCGCGTATATCTCCGTGTTCCCAGCCCGTCTCGGCGTGCAGTGCAACAGAGGAGCATCAGCGAGACGCTTCGGCCCTTGGCGTCCTTGTTACCCAGCCTGCGGTCGGGGTTTAAGTGTGCCTCTCTCCCTCTTCGACGGGGTTCAGACCACGTGTGGTGGTGGTGGAGAAGAGGAGAACGCCGCAGCGACAGCGAGGAGTTGGTGGCCAGAGGTCAGGCCGTGATTTCCCAAAGGTGGCCGCGGGGAAAGGCGTCTCCACCCTATCTTATCTTCAATTGCCTCGCCCGCGCCGCTCCGGTCGGCAAACAAGAGGCCGCCGCGGCATTCGCCTCCAAGATGACAGCGGACGGCAGGCGATAAAGCCCAAGAAGAAGAAGAAGAAGAGGGCTTTTCTGCGCGCTGCAGATTGAGAGCTCGACGGCGTGTCCGTTGGCCCGACGCCGCTGTGCACCAATCTGGCAGCGACGAGGAGCGGGAAAACCTCCCGGATCGCTCGGCACGACGATCGCTGCCGCCACAGGCAACGGTGTCATGAGGCCGGGCCGGCGCAGGCTCTATGGACGCACATCGATAGGCGCGATAGGAACTCGACGCGTTCTTCTTGCGTGGCCATTACTTCTCTTCTCCTTCGCGTTTTGTTTTGCTCTTTCATTATTTTGTCTGCGACACCGAGCACTGGTAAAAGAGCTATGCCCTTGAGTCGTGGGCTGAGCGTGAATTGAGGAGTGAGAAGGAGGGAAAATTGTATATTAAGTAACAAAGCCGGGTCTCTTGCTTAAGTCGGTGCGTTTTGAGGCTGTAGCTCGGCGCGATGTTGTGCTTATCCAACAAGTTCGAGAGGCGCGCCATCAGTAGCGGCCGTAGTTTGGGGCACAGTTCAGTAGTCGGAGCGGCCCTGCTCTCCCAGCAAAAGGGTACGGTCTATTCTCCCGTCAATCAATCAATAAATCAATAAATCAATCAATCGTCTACCGTGCTTCATGACCTGCCGTTCTTAATCTCTTGCATATCTTTGATTGCGTATTTGTCCTGTGGCTACAAAAGTGGAAAGGGAAGTGAAGGAAAAATATGTCGCGCATCCACTCTCCAGCCGGGTTAACCATTGCTTAGGAGTTCGTACGAGTGTCTTGAAATGCGAAAAGATTTAGTGAGCCCTAAACTGGCTCATGGCCGAAATAGATGACTTGCGAAGAATGCACCGACATGGCATAAGCAACATTTATGGCCTTCTGAACGACATCGACTCCAGTTAATCAGGGCAGCCAAAATGGAAATCTGCAACAGGAAAATGAAAAGCTGAGTTTAAGCGAGAGAAGTGATCACGACAAGCTTCAGCCTGAGCTTGGTCGCGCGATTACGAAGAGGACAACTTTCGTAGTTAAACCTCCGTAGTGAAAAGGGAATTTTACTTTGTACATCTCGGGTTCGAACCCGGGATCACCGCCGCTCTAGCTGCCAACTGAGCTCATTTAGAAAGCTAGTACACGGTAGGGCGAGCTATATGTCGACCAACTGCTCTACCATGGATGGGGCAGGACTCCTGAGCGATTCACTGAAAATACGCGCCTACGGGGGCCCCCTCTGCAGTATATACGTCGCCAGGGCCCCGAATCATTTTCTCGGGCACTCTTGTGTGACCTGGCGCAATTAGCAAAGCAAATCGGTTTTGTGTCGTGCACTGTATTGCCGGATTCGTACGAGACTCGGTTTGGGATGCCGACGTTTGTAAGGCCGCCCGCGCGCGCGTAGCGTAACGCATGCGAAATCACGCACTTGCGCTCACGCTGCGCGCAACTTTGCATGCAGGAATGGAAGACGCGCCCACTGGGCGTAACTCGCGCGCTCTCAGTCTTGTGAAATGTGCACGGCCGAGCTCCGGCGTGCACCGGTGAGCGACGTCGGCTACCCGTTATTCACATGTGGCATAGCCGGAGGGTGCGACCGCGCTGCGTGTTGTAATGAGACGGCGTATTTGCGCAGTGTATAATACGGGTGAGCTTCGTAACAAGGTAAGGGCAAATGCAAGGCAGGAAAAACATATCGACAACCGTAACATTAGTTGCAGGGTGGTCGTTCCACTTAACAACATGCCTTTAATTATCTTTAGGGATAGCTATAGGTTTAATGAACGCTGGTGTCGAGACTTTCTGGAAGTTAAACGTAGGTGTGCTCATAGCACCGCATCTGTTATAATAGAGTACCCTGTTCAAGAACAATTATTTTCCGGTTTCTGCCTCCCCTCCCCCCTCTTTGCATTTCTGTTATTTTATTTTTTAAAGTCTTATCTATATCGGTAGATCTACCCGAGTAGTGCGCCAGAGAGCGAACGTATAGCGCGTGCAGATCGTCCCGGAGTATTCAGTTCAAGTGGGGCTAAAGAACATGGCCCGTTATTACTCCCGCATAATTTGACCTCCGTGTGAACGATAAATGCTCTCTGAGTGCATCATGTAAAGTGCGCCTGCTTTCTTGGTTCCACATATATGCGACGCTCCGTTGCGTTAACGCGGAATTCGTGAAATGTAACGCTTTGGAGTGTTTGCACTGTGTCCTTAAAATTTTGATCTCCCGCCAGTCGCTGCTTTTGAGCGTTCTGCACCTTCTTACCGTTTATTAGTGACCTGCAAGTTCCCGGTTCTTTACGGCTAAGATCTCTCCAGGCTTACTACTGGAGTGAGACTTTTAGAGCAAAGTGCACTCCATGCAAGACTGAAGGCGTGCCTGAAGGTTGGCTCATTTTCCATATCAAGACCGGGGAAAAAATCAAGTAAAGAAGCGAGGACAAAGAGGTTATTTGTTAAGGCTTGTGTTCGGGCTCTTCTGCCGTCTCTGTAGCCTGCACAACACCTCCAGTGGGTTACGTCGAGCCTCTGGATGGAGGTCGCATTCACAAATGCTTTTACAGACAGCCTGGTCTGCGACACTTTCGGATATGCGGTAACCATCGCTCGCATCCTCTGTTCTCACATCGGCGCCGCATGACCCAGTCTGACGCAACGCCGTTATCGGCAGCTAAGGTACTCAGAACGTCACGATTCAATGGATGAAAAAGTTGTCCTGCTGCCTCTGCAGTATTTGAGATCCACAGGTCTTACTGGCGGTGCTTTTGTTGTGCAGTATTCGTAGACGAATGTAAGGCTTGTTTTCTCCTATCTTTTCCTTCCCTCACAAATGATGCTGTATTCTAACCGCTATTGGTTCGCTTGAGCGATTTCTGTGCTTTATCCGCACAGCATCCCCGGCATTGGTTGAGCTGACCATGGGGCGCAGTGTAGTCCCAAAGCGTCTTGAAAGCGGGAAGCACGCGAACGTCTTTGCACGATCGCTCCCTGCAAAAGGGCCGCAGTGCAGTGACCGTGTCGAGATTGCGCTAGCGAAAATAAACGCCCCAGGCATCGTGGAATAAAAGCAAAACGCACGCGGATCTCCACGAGCGCGCCATGCACACCCGATGGGACCGTTGCTCGGTTTCCTTCTTTATCTCCTGCTATCACGTCGTATAATCTTTTCGTGGGCGGCGCTCACATCGCTCCGGGAGCGCTCCCTCCCTTATCGACGTGGTGGTCGTTGAGCGAAAGTGAGACGATAACCTTGGCCAGCGCTATCTGCATTGTTTGCACGACCGCTTATCAACACTCAAAACGGCGTTGAGGAGGGGGCCACTGGCTTCAAGTCGTCGCTGACGGCGGTGAATTCTTTTTGCCCTATTCCGCGTTCGATGAGCTCTCGAGTGCGAGGCGCAACTGGGAGCGTAACATCGGAGCAGATAGCGGGCAAAAGCAATCGCGCGCTTTGCACCAGGCGCGATCGATGTCGATGCGAAGATTGGCGATGTAATATGTCGTGCTCACTTATCGCTGAAGACGTTGCGTCCACTTGTACACGGTGCGACTTTAGCTTTCCGGTGTTCGGAAGAAAGGTGAACGGGTTCAGGTTCTGCGTAATTTGGTTTGGTTTGAGGGGGTTCAACGTCCCAACGCGACTCAGGCTATGAGAGACGCCGTAGTGAAAGGCTGCGGAGATTTCAACCACCTGGGTTTCGTTAACGTGCGCTCACATCGCACAGTTCACGGGCCTCTAGAATTTCGCCTCCATCGAAATTCGACCTCCGCGGCCGGGATCAAAACCGCGTCTTTCGGGTGAGCAGCCGAGTACCATAACCACTGAGCCACCGCAGCGGCTTCTGCGTAATTTAATCGTACTGAATGTTCTTTTGGAGATGACGATCCCAGCACTCACCGTTGCCAACTGTACGTTGTACATTCTACCTCCTTTTCATCGACGAAAAGTGTGTGTTCAAGGAATTCCGGTGCGTCTTGGACTACATTATATTTAACTGTCCAGTAACCGTTCACGAGTACGACAGTCGTAGTGGTCGTAGAATGTGCCGTTGCGTGTATGGTAGAATAGCGTTTGTATGAAAGATGATATCTCACGCTCTAGAGCCCGAACACCGACCGGGCTTGTAGTGACGTGAGGTAGTAGTCCTTAGCGTTTTGAAATGGCCGTTTGGGCGGTGAATGTTGCTAAGCTTAAGTGTCAAGCAAAGTAGCTCATCGGTCGCATACTTAGTTGTTTCTGTCTGAACATGGTGCCGGGTTGAGTGGCTGTTCATTGGGTTATTTATGCTGCTGCTGCTGCTCTTTGGTAACACTAAGGCCGATTTAAGTCATCCCACGGTGCAAACAATATTACCTCAAAGCTTGTGAAGGAAAGTACTTAGCGGCGTACGCATAGGCAAAGCAGGAGAACACGCGGCTGAATTATGATTGGGTTATCCGTTCGGTAATACGCGTTTTTCAGTTGAAGAAACAGGGCTTCCTGGAACAACCATCTCGAAACGGCACTGTTTAACCGGCTGGAAACGTTTCTTTCACATTTGGTGCGCACGCGGTCGTAATCAGGCCAATGCTGCTATCAGTCTAGATGAGTGTTTTCTCGGCAGGAGGATCTTAAGACGGATCCTGTCCAGTGATTGCTTGTCTTCCATTCGGCACATCTTAGGCCACCGAGAGTCGATGGTGCCCCAGCAAAGTTTTCTGTTGAACGCAGTTTGCGGCTGTAGGCTTTTTCGGCCTATAACTGTAGGGGTCGCGAGGGGAAGGGTAGGGGGGGATAGATATGAGCTCTCGCACTGTTCGCACTTGTACGCTAACGAGATATCAGCAGCGATTGAAGCACAGGGGGCAACAATGACAAACAGCAAATAAAAGCGAACATAGCGCTACCGAAATGAAAGAGAAAATAAAAAGGTCAGGAAGGAGAGAGCACGCAGCGAAGAGATAAAAAAGAAAATAACGTCCGTTCCTGCTCGTTCGGGAATGCTTTCCGGTGTCTTCATTAGCGTCCCGCTCGCCCTTATCTGGGCCTGCAGGACGTCTCTTTTAAATGGCGCCCCAGATAAGATGCGCTGCACGGACTGTCTCCTCCGGGCGACCCTCGTGGCAGAGCAAAGTGCTGCGCGCCCTTCGCCGACAGAACTGCCTGGAAGGAAAGAAAATGCCTCTACCGCCGTTCCGGAGCTGCCTGCCGTAAAAGCCCCCGTGTGCGTACAGCTGCTGTCGAAGCTCGCCGTTTCGTGTCGGAGTCAATTTGGAGCAGCGGTGTAGCCGAGACGCTCGACACGGCTACAAGCATTCTAACCTTACTCGACTGAACCTAATCTAATCTACTGGTGCATATACGTGCTACACCCTCTTCGCGCTCTTTGGGAAGTAGTAAGCGTTTCGGTTTTTTACACCGGCCATCACCCGTTGTCATCGCACAGGATTCAATATTAATAAGAGAATAAAAATTGTTGCTTTGGTCATTTTCAATGTTGCTAGGGCCGAATTTCGCTTTCAATATACTGCCTATTAAAATGCGCAACAACAATGGAAAGGGAAGAAGTGCGTATGTAAGGCGTTTTGTGTATCAGTTGAACCGTTCCTGATTTTGGCCCTGTGTCCTTAGGTTTGTTCTCTAGTTTGCATCTTATTTTGCTTTTGATCGTGTTGCAACCTACTATTTCCTTAACTAATCAATAATCTGCATGTATTTTGATTGCGGGGCTTATGCGTGCAGCGTTCGCTGTATTGTCTTGGTATATTCTTTGGCGCCTTACATTATGAGGTGTCATCACAGACGCAGGTACCTATCTGCGACATCGACGATATGCAGTGCATAAATTATTAGCCTTGAAATAGAGTAGTTAGTGCTCACAATTCTGCGCAGCTAGTTTGGATTCTGTAATCTAGTTTCTGGGGAAATTTAGGGCCCGTGGTTCGCGTAATCTAAAGTATCGGCTAGCACCTATCGTTTATTTAATGTCATATGTTCCTCCGTCAAACACGTGCCACCAGCTTTCGGCGCCTTGCTATGCCTGGGCATGAACGAACTTCTCAGGGGCTCGCTACAACTGTCGCCTGTTTCTGACTTCTGCTATCAGATCTGGACCGTACGCTACCGGGCGTCCTCTTGTTCATAAAAAGCTGCTTTCCCTTATAAATATAGTCTATAGACATTCTTGGACAGTCTATAGACTGACATACACCGTCTATTGACAGAAGTACTAAAAGCCCATGGCCATAAATTTATATATGCTCTATAGACTATGTATTGTATTTGTATTGCCTAGACTATTATCTGGTAAAACTTCTTTTTGGTCTAGTCGATGCATTTTGAATCTAGGAAAAAGAACAGCGCCAAAGCATGCAGCCACAGACGAAGAAAGGACAAGACACAAACGCTGGTTTTTTGTCCTTTCTTCGTCTGTGGCTGGTTGCATGCTTTGGCGCTGCTCCTTTTCCTAGGATCAGACTATCTCTAGGACTTGTCTACAGACTGGCTGAAGAAATTTTTGTAAGGGTTTATTCATGAATGGTAACTATAGCTCGTCCACCTTTTTCCTCATTCTCTGATCTTGCCTTCAGTCGTAGCCTCCTATGGTGCAGCGTAAATCGAAGCTGGTCGAAGGCGGTCAGGACAGTTTTACCGCTGCTGTGTACCCGTAGCTCTTCGCAGACGTCACTACGATGGTCACGCAAGGTCTCATAAGGCGCTGTTTTGTAACCTTTGTCGTGACACTCGTGCGGCACCGTCTCCTTGGCTGCTGCAGCTGACTGTGAACACACACCGAATTCCAAAAGCAGAAAAGCCGGGAACGGCTGCCTGAAATGGCAGGAGTTTCTTTCTGTCCCGCTAAGCCCGTATGCTAACGATGTCGAACGACTAGGTGTAAAGCCCATCGAGATTTATACACGAGCGGCCCAACCATTTCGTTGAAAGGCCATTTCTTCCGTTTTCCTTTTAGGCGCGAGCATAGATTTACTAGCCTGGGAATCGGCAGTTGTGGTTTGTTATCCGTGAAGTTTTGTTGCGCTTCGACTAAGGCCGAATGTTTGCTCTGCCTTTGAGCGCGGGCAAAAATGCCAGGAAGTAGCCGTAACTGCTACGTTTGTTTGAATTTATGTTTGATGCTTCGTGATGTTTACTTGACCGTTGAAAACCACAGAAAGCCGAAACTGCGAGAATATCTGGAAGTTAAGGAAGTCGCCTTCTTTCCTTGTTGGGAGCGGTAGAGGGGCTTTGCTGTGTTGTATACGCCGAGTGGTTGCATCCAGATACGTATTTCGCTAGGTAAGCTGTTCTAGCAGCAGCCGTACGAGGCTTCGAAGAATGTCCTTTTAATTCGAAAACATTATATCGCTTATCGTTAACGAAAGCCGGCGGCTTTGACCAGAAGCAGTGTCGTCACCACTAGATCGTAAGATAGTGACGTCTATAGCAAAGAAAAAGGGAATTTCTTACGAGGATGTGAGGATTTGAACCAACGACCTGCAGACTACGAGACGAGCACGCAACCCATAGGCCACAACCCATACGCCGCGTTGCTTCTTGCGAATAAAAGTGAGCCTATAGTGTATGCTATCTACGTCTTAACGACTATGTTAATGAGTAGATGAGCCATTAAAAAGGCAGGAATCTTTAATGAACCTCGCAACAGAACTCACGATGAGTCAATGCTTTCGCATTCAAAGAACGTAAGTATACTGAAGTGCCTTCCGTAAGTTTTAAACGTTCATTCTCATTAAAATGTCTAGGGGAGTCGTCGCTTCATGTTCCGTGCAAATCACTGTCGAGTGCCGTGAGCAACCCCGAAAACCGTCTCCATCCCATTCCTTCCTCCCCCAGAGGCCCACTTCTTGGTCACAGACTTCATTACGTAACTTCTCTAATAACTTTTTAACTTTGTCGCCAGTTCTTGTTTGGTTCTTTCTGGGTCCCCATTCCTTTCGTCCTCAGCTCCACTACTGTCTTATTTTTGGAGGCGTGTCTGCATAAATCACTCTCTCTGACACTTCCACTTTTATACTTACGTTACGGGTTATCTCGAGCGCGACGTAAAAAAGGAGGGAAAGGAGGATTCGGTAGCTCGTTGGGAAACCCGGAGAGCCGTTTTGAGGCGCGTTTGCTCAACTGTCGCCCGCTGCGTGTGGACGCGTCTCTTCTCCGAGCAACCGTGCATACGCGCCTGCCGCTGTCGCGAAGCCGCACCTCCGTCAGTTCTACCGGTTCTGCCGGGGCGGCTGCTGCATTGCGAGAACACTGCGCGCGTCTCTCTTTCACGCTTTCCTGTTCGCGCCGGCGACTTTATTTGCTGTCGTGGCCGGGCGCGGCTCGTCAGCAGCTGTCGGCCCGCTCCGTGTTCTCCTAACCAGCGGTAGCTGGACTCTCTCGGTCTGGCTCTACACATTTCTCCACAGCTCTCGCGTGTGCAGCGACGTGAGGCATTACTGAGCACCGGCTATTTATATAAAGCACGGAGACCGGGCTGACAATTCCATAACGGCGCAGCTCCGTCCTCTTATGAAATCGTCGGAAAACTGTCAGGCCTGTTCCAGAGGGGGAATTCGCCTCGAAACACTTTGGTCGCTTGCGAGAAGCAGGGCGCATTCCGGCGAATTCAGCTTCGTGCTGTCTGGGGGAGCGCCACCAGGGCCGGAGTAATGTGACGATTGTCTTCTTTTCATTATCTTTATTTTGTGCCACGCCGACTGGACGGTCTCGGTGATGGCAGGAGAGTTATGGTGCTGGCTCCTCAGTTGTAAGATGACAAAGAATGCCAACGATGCTGTTTTGTGTCAGAATTGTTATACGCTCTCGATCCGCAAATCCGGCGACTCAGAAACGGGGCTCAAGAGAGAGCACCGAAAGAGGCAGTCAACGGAACCGCTGCGTGACGTCGCATTGTGAGAAGAAGCACGCTTGCGCGCTCTTTACTGTCGCATGTTTAGAGCATGTGGATTCCGGCCAAGTTGTGCCCGACCTGCAGGAACCTGCCGGCCCACGTTCAGAGCTGAAGACACAGAAAGTGTGGTGCAAGCAAGTGTTGCCATAACAGGGGGAACAAAGTATAATTTTCAACTTCACTTACATATCTCCGTGTATTAAAATTGAGTTTGTGGAGCAGTCCGAATTCCGCTTGTGCTCATTTCTCCTTGCGTTATTTTTTTTTCAAGTTTCCGTGAACAGCAGCAACAACAAGCTTATTTGCCTTGGTCGACAGCTTCTGTCTCAGCTTGGCTCCACCAGCTTGCTGGAAGCGATAGCGGCTCAGTGCGAGCAGTATCTGCAGACCGTACACGCTTCCTCGTTCCAGCCGCGCACCAGTGTGGCCGCGTGTGCGCCGCTCTCATCCTTAAGGACAGGCTGCGTGCATTATTTAGTATTCCCTTCTTGAGGAGAAGCCGGCCAATCAGGCAGCGCATTTTGAGAGGGGCAATAACAGCCGCGAAAAATGGTGACGTGCGGTTGAGAGAGAGGCAACACAAAGGGTCAGGAACACTCCACTCAGGAGTAAGGGGAGGGTGGCAAATTAAAGCTGTCAACTTCACCGTGAACGGGGAAGCTGTTAGTCGCAGTTCTCTCGAGTCGCATCTTCCATGCCGACTGCTGCCGCTGACTATATGTAGCGCCGTCTCCTACCAGATGCAGTGCATGCGCACCGGAAAGGGCACATAATCCGGGGCCACATCGGGGCGAGAGGAAAGCGCGTGCCAGCGCACCAAGATCACCAGAGGGCGCTGGCATCCATTGTACACGCTGCTGCTGCTGCTTCGCGCATCTCTTTTATTCGCCGCTTTTCGCCGGTCGTCCCCATGCATTCTCGCCTGGGCCCGCGGCGGCGGCCCGTCTAAAAGTAGCAGCCAGCACGGCGACGCGAATGAAAGCATCGAGAATAATAGTAATAAAAAAAAATAAAAGATAGGGGGCGCAGAGACAGCAGCAGGCGAAGGGCAGAAATGGCGTCAGCAGCATCAGAAGCGGCTCGCATGGCGCGCGTATAGTGCGACTCTCATTAAGCGCCTGTGCGCGAGCGAAGCAGCAAAAGTATGAAGAGAGAATGCTACACACAGGACCAGCGATAGAGGGAGAGAGAGGGAAGGGATGAGGCTCGGTAGGGTACGCCGCCGCGTAATCAGTGCTAGCTTGGTCGGTCGTCGTCGCTGCTTGAATCAATAGTGCAGCCGGCGGCGCCTGTGCTGTTTGCCGACTCAACCGCCGGGGTTCAGGCTGGCGGGACGCGCCTTTTCCGTCCGCCCCGGCCGAGTAGAGCGCGCGCTGCTCGGACGCGTTGCAGCAGCAGCGCCCACTTTCCACGCCCAGCTGCGGCCGCGCGAAAACTCGCTCCGCTTTTGTGCGCGCAAGTGCGTTACGTCGAGTCCTGCTAACGAATCGCCTGGGATTAGCATCGTTGGATAGCGGGGTGCTTGATGAGTATGAAACAACGGGACAGTTGAAGGCCATTTGAGAGAGAGGCGCTAAAGGTACAACAGAAAAACGCAGACGCCTTTGAGCGACATAGATGTTTTACTCATAGGCTGTCTTACATAGATAAGCCTATGAGCGCTGGGAGTCCACCCTGCGCAGAGAAGTTCCCTCCGTTAAAAAGAACCTGGCGGAAAGGGGGCGAGCGCTCTTCAGGCCAATCACGGTCTGAGACCAGCCGACTTAAGCTCTCTATAAATGTTTTAACTCCTACTACTCTTGTGATATCGTGGTCGTCCGCTTGCTATAACGTCATCAGATGCTAACGTTGGGGGACCCACTGCCTGACACGTTTAAATGTGTCGTTTGACCAATCGGTCATCTGACCGGTCATGAGTCATACGACCGACCGATAATGAGTTACAAGACCCGCGTTACCCCCCGTACGCTGAAACTCTGGTCATTTTGCGCGTACTCCTATTGAGCTGTTGCTGTTTTCAATTAGATAAACACGTGCCTGTCGCTGACGGCAAATAGTACAATGCTCTTTCGCGGAGGTGAAAAAAATCCCGGGCTGATATATTTAGCTATTTGGGCTCGTACAGTTACTGGTATTTCTAGAAGAATCCTGAATTATCTTCTCTTGTGTAATTTGAGGATCCGATCGGCGGTAGAGGCTGTATACTCTGCTTCGCCCTCCGTTTGGTATCTTTCCTGTGAATTATTAACTGCTGTTGCCATGAGCTCTCCGGCAGGTACGAGTCAAGTACAAGTCATTTTCAAGAGGCCGTTGAGGAGTCAGTGTGAAGGGTGTTTATCTCAGTACACGGAAAGGCCTGCTTCGTGTTTACACTCAGTGGTTCTTACTTTGCTTACTATCCTATTCTTGTTTTGCTAAAGTTGTTTGCAAAACCATCGCTATCAGTTTAGAGGCGGACAACCGTTATCGCTTTATAAGTACTCGATGCAGATTTCAGCTGAATCTAATCATCTTTCGCGTTCTTCTGCGGTTTCTTGAAACTTTTGTGCAAAAGGGCTCCTTGCTTGCTGGTGTTGACACTCAGAGAAATACAAGCATTGTAAATGGAAGTGCAGCTATGTCGAACTGCACCGAAGTTTTGCGGAAACAGATGTCAGATCCTCTGTTTTATGTTATTTGCTTTTTATTGGACCGGTGTGGCGGAGCAGTTGAAACACTTGGCACTAAATTCTCGCTTTGCTTTACAGAACACTTCATTGAAAGCTTAATCTTCCAACAGATACTATGTTAATTTTTCCGTCGTAAAAACGCGCGATGTATCGAGTGTCTTGATAACTTTCGTCGCCCGATTACCTAGATTAATTTTCTTTTCAATAAATATCACTACTGTGGTCTCCTAGCGCAAACGTGCAGTACAATATACGATCACTTTGATTGTGCCCTGCTGGTGGATGGTCGAGCGCCAAATTAATTTCTGTTGTCAGGGTTAACTGACTCATTAATCGTTCAAGGCGATATTATAGGCCTCGGAGACAAACGGGACGAACCTGATAACGCAGGTTCGTGTGCAACATAAAGCAGGCACCAGATAGTCTCGCTTGCCTGTGTGTCTACCAAAGGTGCAGTCGCAGAAACATGTCAGGATAAGACGCCGACTATTTTTGGTTGAGGGGCGCCCCTCCCCTCCGAAACGCTTATACATTCGTGCTTGGCGCTACATCCGATGAAGGTGACTGCGATGCAAGTGGTCGTCAGGTATCTTTTCCTAATCGAACGCAGCCTCCTAATCGGCATTCCTGTCTCAGTTCTTCTTCTTGTTCACACAATGGCGGGGTTCTTGTGCTGTGCGGAACTGGCTCTCAGAGAGGGACGAGAGCGTTTGCACAGCGCTGGCATGTCTGACGTCGCAGTGTTTACTCGTATAGCGCGATGCAAGACGGGACGCGAAATAGCTGAGCTGGCGCGGCGTAGTGTCACTTCGGCTTTTGTTTCTTTTTATCAAGATACCCAGAGGCGCTGTGACCCTCCGCTTGTCTCTCAGCCTGTCTCAATCCAACTTTCTCGCAAAATAAAAAGTATTTTTTTTCCCCCGTTTCTCTCGCAAAGTGCATCGTAGGCGCTTCGTATATGCGTTCGCGTGCCGCGGGCCCGCTTGCCTGCCACGCGTTTCTTTTCTCTCGCCTCCCTTGAGGCATGAGAAATGGTGAAGCCTTCCGAGGACAGCACTGGGTTCTTCGCTGACAGTCCGGCCGATTGCATTCAGACATCTCCAGCGTCTGTCGGCCCTCTCGGCGTGAAGCGGCCGAAATGAGAACTGTCGTGATCTATATAGTATGCCGGCTGAGCTTGGCGCCTTTCTCTCTGTCGAGAGGTGTTTCTGGGCTTTCTCTAGTCATCTCTGGCGCATTTTGCGCTGCTCTGAAATGTATATCTCCTGCTTTCTCTCTGACCTGGGAACACTGAATGAAAAGTGGGCGTCTGTTTGCCTGTATTTCTTTCATTGTTCTATTTTACGATGTCTCACTGCGTCGTTTCACGACTCTACTATTACTCTGGAGTAGGAAACCAAGTAGAGACGTACCGTTTTTCCCTTTCTTAAAATTTAATTATTCGCCCTTCTTTTTATGCGTGTTCGCGCTGCGTTCTCTCGCGTTTATTTTGCGAACCGGCAGCCGTCGATGCCAGTGTAAATCATTATTACGCGATATAGCGTACGGAGCTCGTTCTGCTGAATACCCGACGTCGGCGGTCTTCCTGCATCAGTAGGGGGGGGGGGGGGGGGGGGAACACAGGAGTTGAAAAAGAAACGCGCTGGCACTGGGGTTCGAACCCAGGCTCTCTCCGTTCCAGGCGAGCACGCAACACATAAGCCACAAAGTGTTGTTTTTTTCTTCGTTTTTGAGGTCGTTGGTTCAAGCCTGTTAGAGGGGCGCCTAGGGAACGCGTTGTGGTATGTATTACTTAGTAACGCGTATTCGGGATGTGTACTGATGTTATCGTAAATTAAAAAAAAGAAATATAAATATGCTAATTCGGCGTCATAAATTGCGTGGAATGAAAAGGCGGTGGTTACAGTGCGTATATAGTGCTTCATTGTACTGAAACAAATTGTGTTTATGTGTCTGTATGAGTATATAGGGGCATAGTATGTCGTACAGTGTGAACAAGATATTGATTTTTGATTGGTAATAGGTAATGTGACCGGTGATTGTGTTCGTTGACATCGATCGGTAATGTGACTGTGCATTAGTAATCGGTGAGAAATGATAAAAAGAAAGGAATTAAAAGGGGGAAAAGGAGTAGAAGGCGCTATTTGTTTCGTGTCGGTTCCGTCCTTCTGTCCCGAACGAACAAGTAATCGCAGCTTAAGAATGCTTTCCCATTTCTTGAACTGTTTTGGAGCCCCGGTTTCTCGTGTTGCACTAGGTCTAGACAGGCGCTGGGCTGACTTCATTTAAACCCTAAAACGCACTCCATGTAGTTCCTGTGGTCTATATCTAACGCGGTGGCTAGCCGGCATTGGCGTTCTGCCGCTGTGCTCAAGGTCGCAGGTTTTAATTGCGGTTGCGGTTTCCGCATTTCGGTACAAGCGAAATGCAAAAGCGCCCGTGTTCTGTTTGACCTTTGTGCTAGTTAAAGGGGCCCTGAAATGATTTCGATGGGCATATATTCAAGTGCAACAGATCTGTAGAGGTGGTCTTTGCGGGTATCAGAGTCAAATTCGAAAACTCTGCGTGAAGCTTATAATTTAAAAATAATTTTTAAAATCGCTGCCCGCAATAGTTCCCAACCGATTAAGGCGATAACTCATCGCCACGTTCCCCACCCCGATGACGTCAGTGGGCAGTCTGGGTGAGCCTATTCTAAAAAAAATGTTTCTAAATTTCAGAGTCCACGCATAACTTTCAAATTTGACTCGAATCCCCGCAAAGACCACATCTGCAGATCTGTTGGACTAGAACCATTTCGGGGTCCTTTATAGGAACCGAAGGTGGTCGGAATTAATCCTGCGCCCTTCACTGAGACGCCCCGCGTGCATCCTCAGGATGTGAAGCCGCACGTACACTTGTTCTGAAGCAGGTTTCATTGTACCCTGGAGATGTCGGGATGCCTTTTCCCAGACGTCCATCCAGGGCGCCTTTCGGGCGGCTTGAGTCGTAAGGCGAGGGAAACTTTAAACTTACATTAGCGTTCGTTCTGCCTGCGTCTTAGGGCCAGGTGCTCACTTCCGTTCTTGCCCGTTGTCGTACCAGGCACTCCAACCGAACAAATAACTGAGCATCACCTAGTTCGGCCCACAGTGCCTCAGGAGAAAACAGATCCAATTACGATGGACGCGCTTTCTTCTCGTCCGAGCCCTGAACTCTTTCCTGCGTGCGCTTCCCTGCTCGCAGGCGGGCCCGGCAATCGTGTTCCAAACGAGGACGTCTAAATTTGGGTGCCGTAATAGATCGCTTTGTGGAACAGTGTGGGCACCATACCCGATCGACAAGGGTAGACGTTCGATAACGTCAGATAACTAAAAATGTACTTCAGGGTAAACGTTCTGCATCTTCGACCCGTACGAATCGAGCTGGCTGGCGGTGGGCGAGGGCGAAAAAGGATAAGAGGTGGGGATATGAGGAGTTCTCTGCGTGCCCGTTTCCCTCTGTCCCTAAACTGGTTACTTGTTTCGCCCGAGTCAGTCTCGTGACGTAAGTGCTGGATAAACATAGAAATCGATCCGAATCGCTCTTTATCGACTTTCACTGTATTCCATGTCCCGTGCACCAAGAAGGAGACCTTGAATTTTATACGGCTCTTACTTCAATTATTTTCCCTTCGCATCGAGTCTCAACTATAGGTCGCAGAGACTTTTTGAGCTGAGCTCCTTGCATCGGGCTTTCTTTTTTTTTTATCTTCACTCTCTCCCCCTTTCGACCCGAGCGCAGCGACATCGAAACAGCAGAGCGCATCAGGTCGCGAGAAGTTTCTTCGGAGCGCGCGTCGCAAAAGCTGAAATTGTTTCGACAGCGAAGAAAGAATTAAAGAAACGGGCAGCCAGCAAAAAGAGACCGGTCTAGGAGCGTACCTATAAAAGCGGGCGGCGGACGAATTTAAGAACGAACAGAGAAACGAAGAACACTTTCGCTCCCGCTTTGCAGGGGAAAATCAAGAAGGGGGAGGGGGACGAAAAAAGACGAACGAAGAAAAAAAACGAAAGCAAAAAAAAAGGAAAAAGTCGGGTGGGAGTAACTGGATCGCGAGAGCGCGGCATAAAACAACATTGCGGAGCGAATTGAGAATATCAACCTTCAACTTCGCCCGGAGAGATGGATAGAATCAATTTATTGTGCGCCTTTATCTCCCATCTCTCTCTTCTTAGTGGCCGTATTCTTTTTCTCCTTCCTTCTCTCTCTCGCTGCTGTATTATTATTTTTTTCCCTATTATCCCCGCCGAAGAGGACTCCAGGCGCGTTTTCTTGATGCGGCCGTGGCGACGGTTTTTTTGCTTCACTTATTTCCATTTTTTAGAGTGCCGTGTCTCGAGTAAGCCTGCTTTAGAATATGGACTCCTCTGCGCTTCCCCCGAAGAGAAGTAATATGAAAAGAACGCGGATGACGAGAGGTGAAAAAAAAAAAAGAAACGGAATGTATATACGAGCCAGGTGCACTGAGTGCGGGAGTGCCTTCGACAAATGCAACTCGGAATAGAACGACAAAAAAGAAAGAAAAGAAAAAAAAAACGCCTGAGAAGTCGGGAAAGCAGTCCCTTCTTCGGAGCTGGTTGAAGACGACGACGAAGCGGACTCCGGTAGGGAAGCGCTTCCTTTCGGGCGCTGCACCTTTCAGTACTCCGCATATAAGCTACCTGCTTGACTCTTTCGTTTTCTCTGTTTTTTGTTTTTCTTCGCTTCTCCCTACGTGTTGTCTGTCCCTCTGCTTTTACCGAATGATCCTGGCGTGTTTGTTGTCAATCTCGAGAGGAGGGGGGGGGGGGGGGTCGGATCCGCTGCTCTGAATGCGTCGCTACAGCTAATGGAAAACCATTGTTGATGCTACCGGAACCTGGATGAGCGCGTTTGGCGACCGACTGACCACACCGGGCGGTGGCGGGTAACACGTGAAAGAGGGGGTCAGGATGGAGGATGTCTTTGAGAAGTAGCATGAGACAGACGTCGTGAGGGAAAAAAAAAGTTCAATGGAACGTGTCCACATCCTACTTTCACTCTACAGATGGGAGAGACAGAGTTGGAACTCAGCAAGGAGCTCTTTGCTGAAACTACAATAGCACTCGAATAAACAAATGCTGTGGTGCATATATTTTAGTACATTTTGTTCAGAATCAGGTGTTTCTCATTTGATGTAGTCTTCCCAATCCGTGTCGGATTGTTTACGCCACAATTTGGCGCACTTGACGCTGCATGGAGCTTTTCAGCGTCAAAATAACAAGTAACGTTTCGTATGCACCAATGTTCAATTCGCTGTATAATGCAATATCTCTCACTGTCATCATAATTATCTGCCTAGCTATCCTGTAAACCTTTCCCGTCTAGTTAGCTTTCTATACCGAGAGGATATAATTTCGCTCGTCCGAGTTTCGCAGCCTCATTCGTCATTGCAGGCGTTTTCGCTGCAATGTCAGCGATACGCAAAGTATAGCTCGTCACTACCAGCGCAACGCACTTGCATTCTCGACAAAAGGCCACACACACATCATGGAGCCACTGATCTTTCAAATTATTCAAGATCCAACATGTGCGCAATCTAATGAATTGGCTGACAGCTTTTATTTTATTATAAAACATATAGTGGCTGCAAGCACGTACCGACGGAAATCAATGTGTCTAATTGTTCTTGGCGTGCGATAGGCGGCGCCATATGCGTAAATTTCAGCGGGACATCACCAGAACAGCGTGAGATGCCATTTTCCAATTGGAGGTCTACCATATTGCGGCTTGCTCGTTAATACACACGGTCGTGTTGATAAGACAGGGGACATGAGTTTTTGTTTTCCTCTGGTACAGGCGAGCTTGCAATCAGCCGCAGACTACTCTCCTCATACGCGTATGCAAAAAAAACGAAATATAGAAAAAAGAGAGGAGGAGGGTGTGCCTGACACTGCCGTGAAGATGAGACCTTCTATCCGATTGTATTGAGCGGCTATCTCGATGGCTGCAATCCCGTCCACACACTGAGGGTGGAGAAGGAGGAGGGGAGGGGGCACTGCAGCGGTGGGCCTCCGTAATCGGCGGCGCGCCGCCGCACGGATGGCGTCCCACGTTTGCCCGCCAGAGGAGGTGGCCGGTTGTTTGCAGAGCGCCGACAGGAGTAGTAGCTGCTGCTCCGTTTCCTCCCTGTATGGCTGGGGCGCCCCTCCTTGAGCTCGACGCGACTATGCGCCGTGCGCAGCTGAAGATGCTCCCTTCTTCCCGCCACCTGCTTAAGGAGCCGCTATACGCTGCATATTTTTGCATTGCGGTCGCCGAACAGAACTAATTAATCTCATCATTCTCCGTACAGGTTTCCGCATATGTTGGCACAGAAATCGGCATTAATTTTAAAGGTAAACTTACTCCTCTGTCGCACGTGATGGTAAAAGAGCTAGCTACATTGTGTGGCTAGAAACTTGCATGCAGAGCCTTGCCACACCCGACAGTGGCGGCAGCGTTTCGATGGAGGCGAAACACAAAAAGGCGTCCGTGTGCTGTGCGATGTTAGTGCACGTTGAAGATCTCCAGGTGGTCGAAATTATTTCGGCGCCCTGCACTACAGCACCTCTTTCTTGCTGTCTTCCTTCACCCCCTCCTTTATCTCTTCCCTTACGGCGCTGTCCGCCGATATGTGAGGCAGATACTGTTCCGGCAAGTGAACCGTACCTCCGGTGAATTCAGCGTGCCGCTGCTCTTGTACGCTCTCGCTGGCGCCGGCTGCGTAGCAGGAAGCCGCACGCATGTCCAAGTGTCTACCTCCGTTCCGAGCACGAGAACGGAACAGACGGACGACTTCACGGCCCGTATCTCCAGTATCTGCTCCTTCAGTGAGGGTCAGCCGTTAGCTTAAGGCCTCACATTTCCTTCATTTTTTTTTTACTCTCTCAGTTGTCTTTTTTTTTTCCATCTCGATTTTGTTTCCTTCATCATTGCTAATCCTTAGAGGAAGGGTTTTTTGTGGAATGGATCCAGAATTCTTTGTTGGCGTCCGTTTACCTTCAGCTGTGTTCATACGGGAGGAAAGATCTCGCTCATGAAGTGTAATTACCCCGATTCACGCCACGCACAACGTCAGTCGCGGGGCGTTTGCGGCCCCCGCTGTTCGCTGCGAAGAATCCGCGTTTAGCGATGGCGGCCATCTCCGCGGGAGAGGAGGAAATACAGAAACGAGGCGTCGTTTGAGAAGCGCCCCGCCGGAGGATTACAGCGCTGCGCGGAAATTAATTTCTCTCCCAGCTCATCAGGGATGCAGGCTTCTCGGCTTCGCCCAAAGTCCGCGCCTGGAGCGCCTTGTTTGCTTATTCATGGCTGCCCCATTGAGGTGGCGCGGCGGACAAATCCTTTCCGATTGCCCTCTTCTCCGACCCGCGCGCCCTTCCTCCTCTCAGCTCATGCTGCCACCTGGCCTCTGTGTCGGCTCTCGCTCTAATTGCCGCCGCTACACTCGGCGCGGTGATCTTGCCCTTGTATAATGCAGGCGCGGCGGGTGCTGCGTCTCAATTTTGCGGGGGCAGCCACACAGAGAGAGAGAGAGAGAGAGAGAGAGAGAGAGCTACTTCTTTGCCCCTAGTAGCACTCTGCCGTATGCGAAAGTGGTCTTGTTGTTTCCTTTGTTTTTTTTTGCAAACGGAAATGAAATATTGTTGCGGAGTGAACGCATTGAGTATTTGCCAAACTACAGAAAAAAAAATCATAGAAACACCTATTTACCTATTTACAGCAAATTTTATCACTGGCGACACATTTTATCCTGATGAGGCTTCTGATGCGATCGCGTTAAAGAAGAAGATCGAGCCGACACTAAACTGCATACGCTAGAAATCAGTTAACACCATCGAGGCACACTTTAAGTGGCATTCACTGACATTCACGTGCGTGTGCAATGCAAGGTAGCTTCTCTGTATTTAGTCTCTGCTTGCAGGAAAAGCCACAATTCGCGAGGGAAAAAAATGCCTGTATGATCATGATTTTTGCATTAATGCGTTTGGCAAGCGCAGAAGTCTGTGCTTTTGCGATTTAAGCATTTGCTCTTTACGATGAAATAAAGACACTCTACCAACAGCTGTGCTCAGTGTACTCGCGCAAGTCCTCGCTGCATGTGACGTCACCAGTCATGTGACGGGGACGCCACTGTCACGCGATTTCACATGATGCCGCGTGTCCGATCCCGGGATTTGGCACGACTGCGAGAGAGTTGTGCAGCGACCCCGCCGCTCACGCTGCACTTGAGCCACCAACAGTTTCGCTGTAAAAGATTTCTGTGCGGCGAAGAAACAGAGTAGAAAAGGCGTCAGAAAATCGTTTTATGCCTGCACGTACTACAAACGAAGGCCGTGCGCAGTGGTCGCGTTCGAATGCGGCTGTGACGTCAGATAGCGCCTCCGCCGGTGACTAACAAGATCGAGTCCGGGGCAACACGCACGCATGCGCGCACAGTCACGGCTTGTGATTCCGAACAGTGAACGCGGATCACGCGTGTGACAGCTCGGAAGGGCGCCGTACTACGAGCGCCCGCCTGTCTCGCGCATCCCCCCCCCCCTCTTCTCTTTCGGCGCATCTTTCTCTTCTTTCGCATGTTTCCTCGCTTTCGCGCCTCGCATTTTCAGTGCAGGCCTCGTTTTTTTTTCTCTCTTCTGTGGTGTTTTGTGCTTGCGTGTTACGTTGTGTGTCGGCCGTTCTTACTTCTCCGTTTTTATGTATTCGTTGTTTCCTCGGAGGCCTCGTCCCGCTCTTGTCAGGCGGCGCAGCTCTATGAAGGTTATATGCGGCAGGCGCCGCTGAATGGCGGCTGCGTGGCGCCGTCATCGAATGCCTGCGTCCCACCCTTGCACGCCGAGCTGGCTGCTGTCAGGCGTCCCACGTGGACGTCAGCGAGTCCTCCCTTTTGCATTCCCCGGCAGCAAAACACAAGACGCGCTCTCCGCGAGCCAGAAAGGGAGTAAACGAAAGGCGCTCGAAAAACGGCCCAGGAGGAGGGAAAATATGCCCGGCGCTCGCGTATACAAGATGGAAAACGGCTCTCCTGTCGCTGCGCGGCTGCGTAGGTCTGTCGGAAGCCGCGTGTGCTGCTGCTACTCTGCTGCCAGTCGTCGCTACCGTCGGACGCGGAGAAATCTCCTCGCCTCGGCTCCTCCTTTCTAAAGTGCCACATGCACGTGCGTTTCTGTCCTGCATTCATTCCAATTCAACGTTGAACCAGTTTCGTTTCGCGGTTTAGTTGAACAGTTTCGCGTTCCTGAAAGCAGTAGCCCAACACAGCTGGTGTGCATTTTGCTACCGGAGGCCGGTAGTTCGCTGCCGTCATCGGAGGCGTTCAATCGTCTGGTGAAGTTACCTGCTGTGGCTAGTTAGCGGAGGTCGAGGGGCTATTATATGCATTAAGGTGTGGCAACTGCCCCACTTGAGATAATTGGTGTTGGTTTACGTTTGAAAGCTCGTCACGTACGCACACGCCTCCTGCGAAGGCAGTTTATTCTCGCTGCTGATTTTCGTGACGTGTGCGCTTTCTTGATGAGGTATCCTGAGATAGAGAAAAAAGAAAAGGCTTGTGGGCTTTGCAATACAGAAAGGAAATGAAAAGGGCTTTTGTGGACAAATGGCGAGAGGGGCCTGTGTTGGTTGCGTTTTGTTTGTCCAGCCTTTCTGTAACGTTCACGCGTGAATCAGTTGACAAGTAGAGCCAGCGGTTAGATTGGTAGGAGGGCATAGAGTGAATTTAACAGGTAGTATCCAAACGAGCCTTGGAAAGTACTTTGTTGATGACGCGTTTCTTGACAAAGCGCCTCCAAAACATTTTTGCTTGTTTTGTGTTTTGCTATGGCATTCTGGGGTATTAAGTGGCAGGTCCGTCGGAAAGCGTGCAACTCGCGCCACTCTCGCGCAAGTCATGCGCAACACTGCTGCATCTTTCCTTCTTGCTGTCGCCTTTGATGACATTTCCTGTCTTCTTTCACGCGAGGAAAGGGGTCAGTGGATAATTTTCCGGAGATGCACGCACTTAGGTTATCGCGAGGCGTATGCGCGTGTACAAAAGTGGTTGAGCAGGTCTTGCTAGCGCCAAGGTACGCAACAGCGTAGTTCTGAATTAAAAAAAAAATCCCTGTACTCTCAGCCCTTCATTTCGCGGCCATATATCCAGTGTGAATGCGATAAGTTTAATTGATCTGTGCTGTGTTTAGGCGCTAAATGTCCTTGATTCGCAGTACCCCACCTGTCCATCCTCATTATTTCTAACCAGTAACATTACATTCAGAAGAATTTGCTTATAAGAAATAATAATAAAAAATAAAAAGTGTTGCAAGCTGAGCCCCCTTTGACAAGCACCTCTTGCTCCGCCTGTGGTTATTGGCCGAGAAATTTATTTTCGTCAGGACATGCAGAGCTCTTCACCAATGGAACACGGTGTCTACCTGTGTGTGCCCCCGCGGTGTCCACCCAAACGGTGTTCACCAACATATAGACTTTCGCTGGTGAAGTTACGTTTGATACACACCAACTAGCGCACATGGTTACCTTGTTGCAGTTTATTAGGTGTTCACCACTAGGATATCCGCGCTATGAGTCACAACGGTGTCCGCCCGAATGGGTACAAATCATTAAGGCTTCCACCCCCACGCTATCTGCCATCATGGTGTTCACCAACAAGGTGGCCACCACGAGCTGTAAGCGATCGAAATGCCATGTCTTGTATGGTGGCTGCATTGCACAGTCCAGGAATAATTTTGCTATAAACGGCTTTAATTCGTGCACACTTCACAGCGCATGTGTGCGGGTACGTCGTCCTGACGCCCACGTCACGAGCCTCGCATTCTTGATTTATGCAGGAAGCAAAAGCAAAACGAGAAATCAGGAAAGAAAGAAGGAGAGCAAACCGCGGCAGCAGCTCCCGTTCGCTGCGCGCCTGACAGCAATGACAGGGCGCCCGCGAGCACGTCCCCGGGTCTTGTGCATGCTTTCCCTCGAACCGATCCCGTTCCCTCCGCGCGCAGTGCGGCAGGCCAGCCCCCACCACACAGAGGTCGAGAATGGGCGGAAAACGAAGATGCGCTGTGTACCCACGCCGGGCCCGAAGCGAGCTTGCTCTCCTTAAAGAAACACCAATGGACTCATCCCCGCGTTTTCCTCTGTGCTTCGCTGCAATACTTGGCGGCCCACGTCTGTCAGCATGGCTCATGTTCCGCTTAAAGTTAACTGTCACCGTGGGTCGGTTTTCTCGGCGTGAGAGATTATGAGAGATTCAACTTTAGTAGAATGCGACAAGTCTGCGCGGCTGATAGGGCGAGGCTACTACCATCCGCCGAACATGCACGGACTCTCAATATATATTTTTTTATCATATGAGGAGAATTCGATATCTGCAAATGGCGCTGAGTACTCCTCTGCAAAACCGAATAAGACTGCGAAAGGAACGAACAATTTAGGGGGAAAGAAGTCTCCGTAATACAACTACTCCGCTGCAGCACGCAACAAATGATATAATATAATATAATATAATATAATATAATATAATATAATATAATATAATATAATATAATATAATATAATATAATATAATATAATGCTAGATCTACACAGCACATCGTTCCACTGCTGCTGCTGCTGCTTCCCTCCACCTGGCCAACGGGCGGCGTGGCAGTGTCGCGTGGGTCCCTGAAGCGCGCTCCGGGGCCCACGCGTCCTTGCTCGCTGGTATGACATGCTTCCCGCGTTTTATCTTCCCAGTGCCCTCGCTCTCTGTCTTCCATAGCGGGCCAAGCGCAGACCTTGCTTTCGGGAGGACCGCGTGCTATCTTCCTTGAAACAGTGCAGTGCTATGGCAGCTATGGATGCGGCGTCGGCTGATCGGAATAGTTCGTAGCGGACCGGCGAACTAATGATGACAATTATTATGGATGTTGCCGCTGCTGGTGATGGCGATCATGGTAAGCAGGCCGATATAGGGACGATAAGTGGATGTCTCTTGTTGAAGCCAGTAAATAAAATACAAGCAAATTACCCAAAGAGAACAATGAAAAAACGGGGCATACGTGCCGACTAACCATTGTCGCCAAGTCGCTGGCCAATTACGAACGGGTCCCACGCGCGAAATTGGCCCGTTTCGTCGCCGTAGCTTCCACACCAATGCACGGTTCTGCGAAGCACACCGGGAAGCTGGTTTATATAGCAGCGCGCTTCGTTTCTTTTTGTTTTGTTTTTTTTCCCACTCGCCATCCAGCTGCGCGTGTGTGTCGGCGAAGCTTGCTTGGATGGGGTGGCGCGGAAACGGCGGCCGCCGCCGCCTCAGCTTCTGGCCTGTGCAGCTCTGCATCTCGGCTAGCGGAGACGAGCGTTGTGGTGGGAGGCGAGATTGTTCGGAGATGCGCGCTTGCCTGCTTCGTCGCCTTTGGAGAGGAAGGAGCGAGGCTGTGTTACGCAACCGATCGGAGGCGAGATAAACCCTGTTTCGCGGTGCAAACAGACCTCGTTCGGAGCCGCTGCAATGCTGTAGGCGTCGTGTGCGCGCGCGTAAGACGAGCGCAGTGCGGGAAGGTTATGTTCGCTGTGGGCACCTGTTATACAGTCGTGAGCAACCGCGGTTAACTGCATGACTGCGTCTTGTTACAAGCGTCGGCACATTTTACGCAGGGCCGATATAAGGCTACAGTTCCTTTCCTTCCATTCTATCCCACCTTTATCGCTCGCCGCAACGATTGGCGCACCTCAGCTACTGCACGATTGTAGGAACTCTTCAACTGGCATGAAAATAATAAAAATTTTATATAATGGGAATAGGATCGTCAAAAATATCTGCAGTTCATTCGATGCTGCAGTGCAAGCTACTTTTCCAGGTGGTAGAGATCTAGGACAGGCGGTGGTACTAAAAAGCAATAAAGAAGAATGTGCCGAACCTTCGTTCTCGCCGCTTCAGCCTCCAGGTGGCGCAGGTATGACTTCACGCGCAGGGAAATAAAAACGGTCGTAAAGGACTGAGATAAACAACGGGTTCGCCAACCTCCCCACTGTGAGTTCATCGTGCCTCACGTTGCCTGAATTCCAGTTCGTTTTTCACAAAATTAAAACAGATGACAGGGTGGGCTTTATGCACGGTCTCTGTTCGGCGTCATCACGCTGACTTTTTTCAGGCAGATTGCAATTAAAAAAAAAACGCTTAAACTTAAAGCATCAACCCGCAATGATCGGCGTCGAATACATGTCGTTGGAGTGCCTATGCAGTTCAAGGGCCTTAAAAACAATGCGAATAATTGAAAGCGCTTTTAAATTCAGACTGATTTTGTTTAAAGGAAGAAGAAAATTTTTATCTCACGTTCTGAGACATATACACGCTCACACTAGCAATACTTTATAAAAATTAATAAAAATGCTCTCCTAATTAATGCGCAGCGTCTTCGTGTGGAGGGCAATGTGCGCCCACTTTGGATTGCAACTCAGCTTTAATGAGCGTTTTCTGGCATTAGTGGGCAGCAGGATTTTGGCTACAATTTTTCAAATTACCATTCACTCTTATTTAAGAAAAAAAAAGTTATATTTGCTGTCTCAAGACATATATGCGATCATCTTATGAAGCAGAGAGGAAACCGCAGATGAGTTCCGAAAGCATTCCACGTAGCGAGCGGCTTTACTGAAGCTTTCCCACGCTCAAGTCTTGAGCACCCAAGCGAGTGACGCATATGATCGCGAAATTGCGTGCCAGTTTGTGTGCCGTGTAGGCTAGCACGCTATACTTTGAGCACCTCATCGAGCGTCCTAATCTTTACTCAACGCCGTTTTTCAAAACAGCGCCTTTCGTTTTATTAATATAGGCGTGCTTCCTACTTCAACTGCATTCCACCTTTTTATTATATTTCGTCAAATACGTAACGAACCAGCATCTCTTGTGCGTTAGCGCAATTTGGTTACGACTGGGGCCTCCCTATCATAGTTTCCATGGCGCCCAATCATCTTTGCTCTTCTGGATTTGGTCCGACTTCGTGAACTCCACCGGGACAGCGAGGCGCTTTCTCTTTTTTTCCGACAATTATATTTGTTCCTTTACTCAACGTATCCTCTTGAAGGTATACCGAGTGCGGCGTTGCTCGTAATAACGTACGTAATATTCTCATAATTGACAGCGCAAGTAGAAACGGCGTTCGCTTTACAAGCGAGTTCGCTCCTTCCGTAATGGGGCTCCGGATAAAGAAGCTGCGCGTGAAGCAGGATAAAACCTCCCCCGCTGAGAGTGTCTGCGGTGCATATAGTTAGCGCGCGCACTGGCGCGTCCGCTGCCGTACACATCGCCAGGAGAGGATCAATACGATTTGCATGCTGCGCCGCTCGGCGTTGGGAGCTTTGCTTCTTGCTTCGAGCCAAGAATTGCCGCTTTGCAGTGCACCTCCCTCCCTCCCTGCTCCGCCCTCGATGGCGAGGCGCACTTTCATGCTGCGTTTTTGCTTCGCGTTGCGTGCGCTCTTGTGCTGACCTTTAGCGGAGTGGCTTCAGGCCAAGTAGCTTGGGAATGAATTCGTTATGTGCGTCTTGTGAAAAGAGCTAACTGGGGGGACATATCTTCATACGGGCATGCGTTCCTCTTTGTTTGATCCTATTCTCCTTTTGCATGGATCTTTTAGAAAAGGGAAAAAAACAACAAGCACTCACAGTAGAGAAAGAGGTTTCTCGGAAAGGAAACAGTTGTGGGCGTTCTCGGTAGAGGATTCTGCATGAACTAAGTAGTGTATAGGATAAGGGCAGTGTCGTTGACGAGCCAGCGAGGACTGGCCCTGTAGTGGTCGCTGCCGAACAATCTTTCTTTCTTTCTTTCTTTCTTTCTTTCTTTCTTTCTTTCTTTCTTTCTTTCTTTCTTTCTTTCTTTCTTTCTTTCTTTCTTTCTTTCTTTCTTTCTTTCTTTCTTTCTTTCTTTCTTTCTTTCTTTCTTTCTTTCTTTCTTTCTTTCTTTCTTTCTTTCTTTCTTTCTTTCTTAATAACTCATTCGCTTAATAAATTAAGCTCACTTCCGGTATGTCACAACATATTACATTAGTGGCACGGCTCCCTGATCCGCGACGGTTGATTACGGAACAAGAAAAGAGAGCTGCAGCGACAACATTTTATTTGCCTCCGCAAGTTTTACTCGCCTCCTTCATCGACGCTCCATAACAGTGCCGTTTAATTTTTTTTTGTTTCGGCATGCGTCCTCGTTAACGCAGCCGACTATTCTTTTTTATTTCAAGCTATTTAAAACTATCGTACTCTTACGTTCGCGTCGTCTGGGTTGTGCGCGGCGTCGCTTCCTTCCTGTGTGGCTTTATGAAATTCCCGCGTAACGATGACGACGGCGCCATCGTGCACGCCCTCCGTGAGCGGCGGCGGCGTCTGCTTCCGTACACCTGTCTCGCATTCCAGCGGCAGCCACCGCTCTCGTCCTGCGAGCAGCAGCTGTTTTCCGCCGGCCGAAGGACGCGCGCCGCTCTTCCTTCCTTTCTTTTTTTTTTCCTTTCTTTTCTTTACGCTTTCGGCCCGCTCCTCTTCTGAGGCGCGGCCTCCGACACAGCCGCGTGTGCGCCGTGTCGAGACGGGGCTTGCGTAATTAAATTGGTCGCGCCGTAAACTAAAGCTACGCTGCACAGGCGATGCGGAGGAGCCGTGTTCGCGGGGGAAGGTGTCTTGCAGGCCACTCGCTCGACGCCCACGCGAGAATGAGTGAAGAGAGAGGCTATTAAAAGGGAAGTATCACGCATTGAATGCTTCGCAGGGTGTGGTTACCTTCTTATGAAGTGGAGGCACGGGGAAGAATAGAATGAAGTTTGGGAGTGGGAAAGGGCAGGAAATGAATGGGAAGGGGCAGGAGAAGAAGGAAGGCGTAATGCGCTTCTGCAAGCGGGTAATCACAAATTGAAATTTGCTAGCCTATCAGCGCAGCTTGTCTCGAGTTTAGTGCCGACACATCAACTACCGGCAGCGTGAGGGCAAGGGAAGAACGGAATTGGTGAAGAAGCGAGCGAAGAAAGGGGGCCTGTAAAACCGACTTTTCCAATGAGAGAGCTTTCGACAGAAGCTGCTGAAAGAAGTACCGAAGTACGTTCACCGAGTTCATATAACACGGGCTAGATAACACGAACAAACAAACAAACAAACAAACAAACAAACAAACAAACAAACAAAAAACTCAATGCCCGAGGGCTATGCCCAATTCGTTCAAACGAATGATATCTGACTGACGGAAAGGTGCAGAGAGAGTCGCGAAAGAAAAACGAGGATAAAGCCAAAGAAGCCACCCCGCTCGCCACATAAGCTTATTTCTCGTCGCTTTCGACTCTAGGCAGCGGTGCCAGAGAGAGAGAGATAGAGGAAAGTCAGGTTCGAGAAGGATGCGAGCTGCGGCAGGGATACCTGCTTGTGCAAAACGTGTGCGCTTGACCACCTGCAGCTGACGGCCGGATGCAACTGCGAGACGACGGATTCTCATGTTGCTTTTGAAAGGGGACTGAGTTCCCTAGAACCACCGCAGTGTTCTTCTAACTTTGCTTACAACACCGGGCCAAGGTTCTCAGAGCGCACAATCTTCGGCATTTAAACATCACTTTCTCTTGCCGTACAAGCTAGCCTTCTGCGTATTAACATGCGCAGCAGCCCGCAAAAGAGCAGGTGTTTCTTTCCCGCTCTCGGTGTGGACGTTGCTTGCAATGAGCGCTTTTCCATCTAGTCTCTCCGGAATAGGGCGACTCACACATTCGTCCGCTCCGGTTTTAACCGAAAACGTTTTTTTTTTCTAGCGTGTGTGCTCCTTTGAACGCCGCTGGCACTCCCTCGTGGTATACATTCCGCTCTGTCCCACGCATTGGCCGTCGAGACGAGGAACTGCGGTTTTTTTTTTTCTTTTGACGTTGGGCCGAGCCTTTTCGCTCTCTTCGTTCGAGCCCTGCCCTGCCCACATCAGCATCGTGTTCCGCCTCGCAGCTATCTGTCCGCGTCTTTATTTGCTTTGTTCATGAAGGGCCTAGTGCTGCATTCTCAAAGGCGCCGGAATTCGCTCGACCCTTGTTTATTTCCAACTTTTCTGTCTATGATCGATTTTGGGAGATGGCAAGAACAGTAGACGGCCGAGGCAGTAGTGGCGGAATGAAGAGTGAAGGCAAGAGCTTGTTCGTTCGTTCCTTGGACAAACTTTCGCGCTACCGTGGAGTGCTGTTGATCGGTAGGCCAGGTCTTATCCGCATACGTTGAGAGTGTAACGAGTATTTCGTGCGCCTTTAAAAAGGAAATGAATACATCGGATTCTTTCATTTAGAAACAAGTTCGGGCTTTTTTGAGAACGGGTCCCAGACAGGCTGGGCGGCAGTCGCTCTTCGTGTTGCTGTGATGAATGCGGATGCTTATGTCTGATACAGGGAGGCACTACACGGTCCATTAAGTAGTCGAGCACAGCCGCACGTGTCGGAGTGGGCCGAAGGCATCACTCCTCCTCCGGGGCCACCCGGGCTCTCCCACGCGGAGAGGCGCTGGGGTGTGCTACCGGCCCATAAGTGACACCCTGTGCGGAGGCAGACGCGCCCCAGGTGTGCGCTGTACCACGCACACACGCACACCGAGCCCTCGCTGGGCAGGCCGCTTTCGGCGTTTCCCCGGCGGCGTTGCTGGCGCGTTAATTGGGACGGGGTCGGCGTCGTGGCGGCGTCTTCATTCTGGCGACACGGCGTTGATCGATGCGGCCGCCGCATCCCGGTTCTGCACGTCGCCACCTCCGGCGGCGCTTGTTTGCGCTGTTCTTCTGCCCTGTTCCTCTCCGCCCCCCCCTCCTGTGGACGGATGTGTCGCTCAGCTCGCTCTAGCTAGCCGGGGACCATCTCTCCCGCACGCACCCACAAGCACCTTGGGCCGGATGGGTTCCCGCTGGGGATTGACGACGACGATGTGGAGGGCGGGGGAGGGAGAGGAGGAGGAACAATGGGTCGAAACAATGTGCTGTCCTCCTTTTGTTTATTCCGGACTTTATTCATTCGCGGATGGGAGAAGTGCGATTCGCGCCCGCTGCTTTGGCATGTGTGTCACCCGGTGATGTGCTGCGTCGTCCCGCATGGCCGGACTGGGAGGAAACAATAAGGGAGGAGGGGTCATAAAAGCAAACTTCACGCCATCAAGTGATCGACAGAGGGCTCTGCGAGTCTCTTTTACTGTGTACCGGTTTGAAGCAAGCTTGCACGCAAAAAAATGAAGCCGATGTGCGGCGCGTAACCTGGATCGATATTTAATAATAAGGGAGTAAATATTCATTAGCATCCACCCAGGTGCAGCCATAAGATTTCAAAATAAAAAGTTCTTCTCCTGGTCTCGGAAACATTCTTGTCCCCGGAGCGCGACGAATTTTTCTGCTGAAGCTGTATAGTTTTGCACTGAAGCCATATGGCTTCGCTTGGGCGGATGTTTATGAGGAATTGCTCTTTTATTGTAAATTTCCGCTTTAGTGGATTCCACTTTACTGGATTCCCCTTGACACGCTGGAGTTGTCATATTTAGAAGCAGCCGAAACTATAATTACCAAGTGTGACGTATACAAGGAAGGTCATTGATAGAGAGGAAATCGAGCAGCAGGTGATTTTATTACGTTACACCTTTCCCGCCATCTTACCTCTCTCATTCGGCGGGTGCGGCCGCGAAGCTTCCGTAAGAAAAATGGTCTAATAAAAAAAAAACATTTAAATGCTTTCTCTACATATTAGATTCCGCAGGTTTACCGACCGAGGGAAATTTAACTTGCTCTAGAAAAGTTGACTAACTAATGCTATGGTGATACTGATTAAAAAAGAAGACTAAAAATTAGAAACTGTTTACACAGCCATGTAATTCATGCTATTTTAGGAAAAGAGATTGTGGTTTATGATTGGGTCAATTTTCTCGCACCAGGTCTGACGCCTTCTATTGTTTCTCTTCTTTGCAGAAGGATTACGGGAGTACTTCAGCAAGTTTGGCGACATCACGGAAGTCATGGTCATGAAGGACCCCTCGACACGGCGCTCCCGGTGAGTTTGGAGGCGCTGTGCGCTTTGTGTCTATGCGCTATTCAACCATAGCAACGACGCCCTCATTCAGTAATCTGTTCTGCAAATACGAGAAAAGATGCCAGTGATAGCAGTGACAAATAGAAGGCACCACTGGGGGCGTAACAATCAAGTTCTTCTCCGAGGGGCGATTAGGGAACTTGGTAACAAGCTGGTATAAAAGGGAACAATGCACTTGGTATGGAACCTGTTAAAGCTCATGAGAGAAGGGAGGAATCGAGCCTGGTTAGTCGCCCTAGTTACAGCTGGGGTTGCCGTACACATGCTGCGGCAGCTTCAGCGCTGTCGACATGTCGTATATACTAAATGACCGTAATGCAGTTTTGCCGGAGCTCCATAACGTGGGCGAGTTGTCTCGTCGGATAGTTAGGCTCGTGCATTTTTTGGCCACCAGCTCGTGTGGGTAACGAGCGGATCGATGTGCCAGCGCATTCAGAGCTCCACGTCGGTGCCTTCGTAATGACACTAGAAGATTAACTCATCAAGCCAGCGAATACGAGTACAATGAGTCCGGAAGCGACACTATGAATGAGCGCTGTTCAACTGCTTTTCGCACACTTCTCTGTTTTTGCTGTATGGCGGCAGCGTGAGTTGAGAAATTTGTGCG
This sequence comes from Amblyomma americanum, assembly GCF_052857255.1. Lineage (NCBI taxonomy): Eukaryota > Metazoa > Arthropoda > Arachnida > Ixodida > Ixodidae > Amblyomma > Amblyomma americanum. The sequence continues at coordinate 8,595,492 of NC_135498.1, forward strand.
ATGAAAAATTCGCATGGTTGGTTTTCGTATGGTCGAGTATCTCAGAAATGAGAGGTATCCTTTCTGCAGCCTCGTAGATTTGGCTGCGGTTCCTCCGCGGCTATCTATGTATATTCGCGTGTAATGCTAACGTGCATTGAAAACCAGGCTAAGTGATTACTGTGTATTAGTTCAGTGTTAAGGAAAACAACCCTGACATTCCCTAAAAGATAAAATCCTTTAGCTGAAGCGCCAATACCTCAGACACATACGAGAGAGCAGGATTCATTAGAAAAAGGACAGATGCCGGGAAAGATGGAAGGCAACAGTAGACGGGGAAGAAAGATGACGGGATGGATTGACAGCGCCATAGAAGCAGGGCCAACAAGAGCCTGAACAAGTTTCGACTGACAGCGGAAGGCAGAGGAGCCCGACGTGTCTTGGTTCATGGAGCTGCTAGGAGTCGCACTTGACACTGCAGCTGAACAAGAAGCCGCTACAAGTGGCTTTGCTGCAGTGATTTCAAGCCGCGCGGGAGAGGAGACTTCACGGACTAATCGGCCTCGAGCGGCGCTGTGCGCGCAGACGTTACTGTTTTTCCAGAGAGAAAATGAAGTCAACGCGTAATCGGCGTTGCGTATCCACTCTGAGGCATGAAGACAGGAAGACGACTGCGCGCGCCGCCACCGGCCGGTGCACATGCTAACGTGCGGCGACCTGCCGCGCGCGGTTTACAGAGAGAGGGCGCGCGCGATTTGCGGCCGGCACGCATGCTGCAGCGTTTCGCGTCTGGCCGCGTTGGGCGAGCGACGGAGGAGGAATAATTGCTGCTCCGCTGGCGGACCGTGTCCGCACGTGCCCTTGGAAGGCTGCGCGTTCCAGACAGTCACGCGACAGGAAGACCGAGACTCTCTCCCTCCGTGGCCACCGATGACGCCTGTGTACACGGTGTAGACTTTAGACCTAATAACATGTCAGCTCAGTGCAGCGCTTTTTTTTAAACGGGGGTCTTAGCTTAAAGGGACACCGAGGACAGCGAATCCAGGTTCTCGTTCTTCGTTGAATCCGAGAGGTTGACGTTTGGCGACCCCATTGGTGCGTTTTAAGCCGCGAAAGGGCACTTTCGTCGATGAGAGGTTGGGCGCCGGAATAGTTTGGAGTTGGAGAAACCTGGAATATTTTATACCGGTAATCCGATTCAAACGCGTGATATTTATAGCGACGCAAAGTATTCTAGAGGTTGCTGCGTTCAATTTCCCGCTTTTAGTTTCTGTGTTCGTATTCCTTGAGAGATAAAACTTGAGATATTAAACAGCGTTAGTGGCAGACAGAGGGAAACGTCGCACTAGAATTTGGGCGCGCTTCCTTTAGTTAACGAAAAATCTCAATTGACCCCCACCCCCAGTGTATTTGTGCAAACGGCCGGTGATGGCGACTCATGTGCTTCATTTATCATTTTGTTCCAGCTTACAGCAGCTCTGTTTACCGTGAGCGTAATTTTTTGTACCGAGAAAGTGGTAATTCATTCATATCGAGCGTCTTAAATTTGTCCTCAGTGCACCTCCGAGGTAAACGCTTACTATTTACGACCGTTTGAGGCATTGTGCACAAAAGCGCAGTTCGCCAGTCGCAATTAATTTGTAAGCCTTGAAATGTGCTGTATGTTTGAGCGTGCCGCCAAAATATCTTATTATGAACATTATTGACAATCTCAGTTGATTAAACAGACTGACCTTACAGCATTCGCGCTTGGAGTCGCTAGTCTAACAGACTTCCGTATATCTGCAAACATTCGTGAGTAATTCCGCGCAATGACTCCTCTAGTACGGCAATGATGCTGGCCTTAGGTCATAGACGAGGACGAATTTTTCCTAATGCGGGGACGCCTGAGCAAGATACGTAGCCTCAGTTTTTTGTGGTCTTACGGGCTCGCTTACGTAGATGCCGATAGCTCTTTTATTTCCCATATTTGATGTCGACTAGCCCTTGGGTCATCCCCGTAAGCACTTCGGATTTAAGAGCCAGATAATTACTATTATTAGGGCGTCGGAGAGTTTTTGATTAACGATCGCTGCGCATAGTATTGTAACGGTGTCGCATGCTTGCGTCCTTTATAATGGGCGCGGCAGCACCGAGTTAGCTCTGTCAGTGAACGCCGCCAGACGACGCGGCAGTTCGGCTTCGAGCACATATAGTTAAGACAGGTAGGCAACGATACGCCGTTTTTCTGCTACCGAGGGCGCCACTGCAACTTTTTGGAAGAGAAATTCGTCTGCTTCAATAACCTAATCAGCAAACTGATTAACCAGCATGAAATGCATGCTCACTGCGCTCACAGGGGCAGAGGTGGTGCGTGAAGAAGGGTCATTGCGAGTGCCTCTGCACGGCGTGTGCGACACGGGCCCGCGGTGGTCTCGTGCGCTCCTCACGCTCGCCGATAACTGCGGCTGGGGGAGTGCGAGTCAGAATGGTCGAGTCCGTGCAGCTCAGTGCCGTGCGCTGATGCGACGCGGCACGCAGGTGGGGTTGACCCGGGCGACGGATTCGACCCCTTCGCGTTCAGCACGCCACGCGATTGTCTGCTTTTCATCGAATCGCTTGAGCACAGAAATGGGCGGGGAGGTTTCTAAAGAAACTGCCTGATGAAGATAGATATAATTAATAGAGCGAAGACATGCGGAGATAGATGAGATAAAATTTTAGATTACAAGAGATTGAATTTGGACGAACCTAAATAGAATTGATTATATTGGCTCACAATAGATTAGATTAGATTTAGGTGAGAACAGATTAAAATTAGATTAGAGCTTTCAGGCTCGCTTAATAGTTCTGTACGGTGCTGGCGGATCCGCTGGATATTTCTTCAGCTGCGAAGCTTCTGAAAAGCCTGTATCGCTTTCGTTCTTAAATAGCCGCATGGCTGTGCCCGTTGTGATGTGTGCAGGAAATGAGTTCCTTGAAGCTGCTTCCTTGCGACCGTTAGACATCGCTCCGGTAGGTGCTAATCGTAATGATTTTCTTTGCTTGAAATCTGCTTTACGCGAGTCCAAGGGGAGGGAGGGGGGAGGCTGTGCTACCTAGAAACTCCCTCCACAAACCGGAAGTGCCGTCGCAAGAAGATTGACGAACGGAGTCGAATGCTGGCACAGGCCGTTAAGCTACGTCCCTGAAGCGCGCACAGGCGAATGCACAAATTCGTTACGCCTGCTGAGCGACGCTAGCGAGCGCACGCGACAATAAAGGGTTAGAAACGTTGTCTGTTTCAAAATGTATATCGCGATGGACGACGACGACACTTCGCTGCAGTCACGTTGACGGTTAATGCGAAGCCGCCCCCCCGTGCATACGCACTTACCAAAAAGAGTTAACGAACCACGACGATGCATGGTTCGTGGTAGCACAAAAAAAAAACAGTGCGCAAAGAAGGCCACACTCCTCTCTCTAGAACAAAAAACAAACAACAGTGAAGAAGTGGACGTGGACGAGAGCAGCACCAGCAGCAACATAAAATATTAGGAAAAAGTTTTGCTAGTTGGACAAGCCTTAGCGAGAAAGTTCAAGGGTTTTGTCCTAACTTGGTTGCCACAACCATAATGCCCTCGAACAGCAGCCATTATGTCTTAAGAGGTTAACCGCAAAGCGTCGATCATCAGAGGTCTTCCTTGTGACTGACCGTTCGTCGCTTGGTGTAAGTGGTGCATTTAGTGCGTTTATTTATTTATTTATTTATTTATTTATTTATTTATTTATTTATTTATTTATTTATTTATCAAGGAACCCACAGCGCCAAGGCATTACAGTGGGGGGGGGGGGTACAATAAAGAATACATAAACTACACAAATTATGACACCTTTGCTCTCCTAGGTAGAGTAAAAAGTATAAACACCAGAAAAAGACAAAAGAAATGTAAAGCGCTAGACATGCGCATACATTTACAACATAGAAAAGAAAGCATCATTTGGTGCTGCACCCACGACATCATTCGGCAGCCTATTCTATTCTCTAATGGTTTTTAGGAAAGAAAGACATCCTAAACAATTCAGTTTTTTTTTCGCAATTTCTCGAACCCTAAAATCATGGTCAACACGCCCTCTGATTGTCCAGACAGTCAAACTTCGCCATTACTGAACCCAGCATCCGCTGCTGTTTTTCACATCGTATCTTGAGAGAGCGAGAGAGAGCGAAACAGTTTAATGGAAAGCCAGAGAATTTAATCGACGTCTAAAAATCGCTGGCATGCTGGCATGCTAACTGCACAGTTCATCTGGTCAAGACTTGATATTCTTAATTCTATTGACGCGATACGCCTGCTGAGATCATGCATTACACGTTTACTCTCGAATTGCGACAGTTCTATTGCATTCAGCTTGGTCTTAATCATGCCCATTTGCAATTGTACCCATTTTCCGCCTAGAGTTGAAGCTTCCTGCTTCATGCCGTCGGCCTCTCTACTGCGACTCAGTCTTCGAAGGTCTAAATAGATCTTAAAAGAAAAGTAATGCGCGAGAATGCAGAGGAACTCTTATGAAGCATACAGCTGCCCTTATAGTAGGCGCGTATATAGCATGAGTGGTAACATCAGCGTCGGCAGGATCATTTTGTTGCAAATCGTTCAGCTAGTACGTCGGATTTCTCGGTATAAAAGTTCGAAATCGCTATCGACAATCGCTAACAGCTGAACCAGAGTATTACCAGAGTATTTTATAAAGTGGGAAAAATTTGTATAGGCGGCATTTCACTAAAACTGGAAAGCAGTAAAAGTAATCCAATGGTGTCGCGTGTCGCGACTGACTCCGAAGGAGGCCCGTATTCCAAGTTACGCGACATTTGTCCACCAAGCTTTTTCCGTCTAAATAAACGGAGGTGTTATCAGCAAGGGTACTGGCCAGTTAAAAGAAGTATACTGGTGTTGCCGCAGAAAGAAAACGGCACTTCACGCATGGCCGCCGGCCGACCGTCGCCCCTGGAGAGGGCACCAGCTACGCGACCGCCGCCTTTTCTCTCTCTCTCTCTCTCTCTTTCTCAACGGCCGCTTCGTCGCCGGCTTTTCTCCTCCCGAGGGAGTTTTGTCGCTCGAGACCATCTGCGGCGAAGGCTCGACTTCCAGTACGTCGGCCAGCGGCGACGTCTTCGAAGATAATGAAGGCACGGTAAAGCAAAGACAACGCTGCCGGGGCTCGTTCTTGATGCAAATGCAGCGAAGAACGCGGCTGACGAAGCGAGGCGCGCACTGCGTTTCCAAGGGGGGAAAGTATGGGGGGGGACACGACACGCGGACCACCGGTCGGATGCTTCCCAACTCTTTCGTCTTCGTTCTCTCAGTCTTTGGTCTTTCTTTCGCACTCGCTCGCGTGTGGTCGCGTAATATCGTGCGGCGGCGCGTTCCCTCGACGACCGCCCTGCGCGGATCAGAGCCCGCTTCGTCTGCACAGCGGCGCGGTCTGAAACAAAGGCAGGTGCGAGCTTAGCTTTCGTCTATCCGTCGTTTCCGCGCTGTGTCACGCTCTGCCTTCTTGTACTATCATGCGCCCTGAGAGGGTAACTGAATTAGCGCCGTAGCTGCCTAATTATAACTAGCAGCCCTACCCGCGTACCCCCCCCCCCCCGACGTTCTAGCTTCGTGTATACGATACCCCTCGTCTGCGGCGGGAACAGGTGAGGACGTGCTGCTGAAAGAATCCCTTGCTGTAGAATCTGCCTTCGCACATCACGGTGTGTTTGTTGCTGCTTTTTTACCGCAGTGCACGTTGCTTAGCGATAGGCTTCTTTGATACATTTTCGAATCGAAAACAATGCCGTGTGCTTTGCCGAAGCTTCAAAAATGCGCACGAAAAGGGCTCGAAGCGATAAGATCAGACTTCTTAGTTGTTTCATGGAGGTTAGTAACGATAGATGGAGTGGTGGATTTAAATTAATTCTCGTTGCTTAATGATGTCGTCACTCTTCGCGGCGGGTGATTTGAGTTCTAAAGGTCGGAAAAACACAATGTCATTCATAGTTGGAAATGCCTTGGCGCACCGAGTAACTAGGATACGCTGTGCCGCAAGAGTGATTTTGTACTGAAATTTCGGTCATAATTTACGCCCAGGCACCTGCAGCTTTTGGAGTGCGCGCCTCGAACAACACCAACCGAGAACATGACTTTGTTGTCTGTTTCTATCGTTTGCTACTTCCGTAACAAGGGGCTTTATGCGTGCTGCTGTGGCCGTAAGCAGCTTGCGTAATATTGTACGTAGAATTAGAACTTGTGAAGAATGGTCATCACAGCGTCAAGTTTATACATTCGCTTCCCAGAGCGGCTAGCTTGGTATTGCACAACAGAAGGGATTTTATGTGAATCAAGAATGCACGTGACACTGCTCTGTTTTGTAATTACATCTAAGACCGCAGAGTGTCCAAGCCGTGTCGTTCAGTTATCACAATTAAAATTGTTTATTTGCCACCTTGTGAAAGATTAAATATGAGGGATAGTCGATAAAAAGGTGTACTTAGAAGGCCTGATGGTTGTTTCTACAGTATTGCGTTTCCGCGAACAGACAGCATCACAAATACATGCATACAGAACAATATACATAAGCATTACTCACATATTCCTGCCCGCAGTTAGAAGAGTCGCTTTATTTCCATCCTGTCGTGCCTTACATTGTGTTTCGCAAAGTTGTGGACATATTTTAATGCGCTGCACAGCGTGGAGTATGCCATAGGGCGTAAACAGAACCGCGTGATCAGTGCACCTGAGAGAAGTGGGATCCAGCGCTCAAATTATGGCACCTCGCAACAAGGAAGCTGGCGAACGCGCAAGCGAGCGCCGCAGCGGTCTCGTGCGCCGCCGTACTTCGTGCTTCGCAGCGATCTCGTACCTCGCCAGAAAAGCGGCGCAGTTAGTTGCTTTTTCCGTAAGGCGCCGCTGTAATGCGGCAGAGTCTTTCGCGCTTCGCGAGCGACGGACGGACGGCGTATCCCCCTCGGCTGCCGCTAATCGCGTTCCTCGGCGCCTTTCGCAAACAGCGACGCGCAGCTTCTCGGAGCGCAAGGGGAGAGCGGAGCTCCTTTGTGGTGGCCCGGTCTTTTCCCGGCGACCGAGTCAGCCTTCACCGCTTCTTCAACGAGGACGCTGAAGAGGACGGCGGATGAGGCAGCGCGGTGCTGTTCGCGTGGCCGGTAAAGAACCGACGGATTAGCTTTCTTCCTCCGTGGACTGAAGAGAGGAAGCTGAACGGGGGCAACGTGCGCTAAATGCGTTAGTCAGCGCAGTGATAGGCTTCTTTTCAGGTGACTAACCGCGGGTTTGTTTACGGGTAGTTTACGTTAGTTGAGCAGTAAGACTGTGCCGTGCGAAACAAGCAAGCTTGTTGGCAAAGGAATGGAAGGGTAATTTATTTAATAGTGAACGTTGCGACCGACACTATGCTTAAGAGTCCAACGTAACGTACACCCCGCTTCCGAGTTGTGGTTGTCAAAGGCAGTTCTCGCGTTGCCGTCAAATGTCGCTTTGCACTGGGAAACCCTCTTCATTGACCGGAACGAGCCAAAAAAAAAATCGCATCTCATTACATTTTCATAACCAAAAGCGGCGTTCAGTTGCCGGTGCAAGGAGATGGAAAAAAGTTAATCGATGGGGCAGCCAAGTAGGTGTGGTAGGTACGCACAGTCTGCTTCTCTTTGGTCGGGAAAATAGGAAACAAGGAAAATAAAGGAGGTGGAGTCAGAAGTGGAGGAATTACTTCTCAGTGTTCAGTCTAATGCGGGGGGAGAGTGCGAACAGATGCACTGCCACCGGATTTCCCGCAACTTGCCGCTGTCCCGACGGACTTGCGGATAACCGGGCCAGCGCCTCCGCCTGTACCTCTAAGTCATCGTCGCAACGGTTTCAGCACATTACTACCGCACAGCTTTGATTGTGAAAGTGCCAAGGGCTATGCAGAAATATGTCAAGTGTTTGCGTTCTTTCTTTTCACACCGAAAGCTGTTTAGGAGACGCGGTTTGCAAAGGAGAAAAAAAGCCTGACCCCCCCCGTCTTGCTTTTAGGGGCGCCACCACCACTGAATGTCGCTGTGGGCGCTCGCGTTGGAGACGGCGAAAAACGGTCGGAGCGAGAGTGAGCAGGGATGCAACAATCGCATAAACATTGCGTGGCGGATAGAGTCAAGCGCGTTGATGAGGAAGAGGAGAAGGAGGTTCACAGAAGTGAGGGGGATGATGCACGTGCTAGACGATACCCCGGCATTGCGAAGACTGCGCCTTGCATTTCCTGATAAGCAATCTTTTTTGCGGTGAAGGGAAATAGATGCTGTGAACAGCGAATGCACGGGCGCACTGTTTACCAATGTGCTTGCATGCAGGCCACTGCGTCATACCAGAACGGAAGGCATGATCGTGTTACGGTTTGTACACTGCATGAACCATGTGATGCAGCTACGACAGAGTTGTGACGCCATGACACAGATATAAGAAGCCAGTGTCAGACATCGTAGTAGACATCAGGGTCCGCTACGCGCTAACTTTCGGTGTGCCAAGTTTTCGCCGTGTTTAACGATTTACTCAGCAACAGCTTAAACATTTTTTTAAAATTTTACCATTAACTCTTTGCGAACTGGGAAGCTGTATCCAACAGGCTTGCTCGATTTTGGCTGCGTGAGGCCATTAACAATGAATAACTAACGAGTCTCTGAAATAACAAAAAAGAAAAAAAAAGCAATTGTGAGGAGGCTGCAATTCTTGGAAAGTTATACACGCTGCCTTTGTGTTAAGGTTCAGCGTGCGAGATGAGTGTAGTGTGGAAAAGCAAAGAAGGAAAATAAAAGTGAGTAGAGATAAATAAAAGGTTAGCACTATAGGACGCCGAGCGCTGACTGTCCTGCCGCCGCTCGCTACGCTGTGTTCTGGGTCCGTTGTTTCAGAGCTTATCGCGTTATGCCGTGTGGCGGTACAAGTTAACGTCTCGGCTGGCCGCGATGAAAAACAACGCGTGGAAGACGTTGCATCCAGCGGCGGACAAGAGGAGGAGGGAGAAGAAGCGGAAGCTGCGTCCGCGCGCGCACTTTCTTTGCGGCGCAGCCAGCTTCATTAGCCAGTTCACCTCGTTACCGAAGAGGTCCCGCCTCGCCATGCGGTCGATTCAATTCTTCCGCGCGAATTAGTCGCCGCCGCAGCCGCTACCACTGTGCCGACCGAGGCTACTGTGCCCCCTCCTTCTCTCCCCCCCCCCCCCCTCCCTCCCTTCGTGCCACCCCCCCCCCCCCTCCCCGCCACCGCTTTTTCTCCGCATACGGCTGCCGTTTTATGGCCACCTCGCCGCCCGCACAGTCGGCCTTACGTCTGTCTCGCAGGACCGCTTCCTAACCCAAACTGGACGCGTTTAACAACCGAGAAACGGTGCCTTTATCTCTCTCTCTATCTTCTTTTCTTTCTCTATCTATCTGCCTATCTGTTTCTTTCTGCGTTTGTCTTTCTGCCGTTTCATCTCTGTCGTAACAACGCGCTCTGGTCTTTCAACCTCTTCCCCCCCACCTCCCTCTCCCTTCCACACCTCCTCCTTCGGTCCCAAAGAGGTTTCAACATTCGTGCTGTGGATTGGAAGGCCCTCTCTTTACTGTGACCACCGTCGGATTGTGCGGCGCGCATCTAAATCTCGGCAGCTACTGGATTCGTCTTTTTTTATATCTTTATTGTACTCTGCACGCGGTAGGAATGCGACTCGCACACCCGGCGAGCGGAGCAGCATACTTGAATGGTACCAAGCGGCTTTGCAAGTGGTTATCTTCGTTACCGGTTGCTGACGCCTGGAACTATCGGGTTTGTTGAAGAAAACAAAAAGGGACAATTTCCTCTTTTCGTAACTTTCCTTAAAGCCGGAATTCGATATAGCCTACCTACAGACAGCCACCCAGCTGTCTTCGTTGATCGCATAAGGATAGTAAAAAGAAGAGAGCCGAATTCGGGCGCTGTTCTGCCTCGCTCTCCCATTCCCGAAGAAAATAAAAAAAATGATGTGCAGCACGTGTAAAACAGCGCCCGCATGTGGACCGCGTTCAAAGTCTCTAAATAAACGCGTCTCTTTCAAAAGGCCCAGTTTCCCGCCCGCTTTTTTTTTCTCCCCCGTTACACAATAACCTCCAAATTCCTTGCGGGCCCGCCGAAAAAGCGACGCTTTGCAGCCCAACGTGGGCGCTTTGGCGTTGATCCTTTAGCCCGATTTCTTTTTGTTTGGTGGAAATCTTTTGTTTATGTCTTGCTTTTCTCTCGGGCGGCTGCGGAATTTCGCTGCCTAGAGCGAATAGTGAGAGCGAGCAGAATTTAGAATTTCTGACAGCGCCTTTTCGTTTATCACGCGCTCTGGCGCATACCGCTGCATACAGTGGCGTGTAGCAGCCATGAGGCCTATTTGAGGTTGCCCTCCACGTATTTATTTGGTGCGTGGCCGGAGGTGCTATGGGCTGCCGAGCTATGCATAGAAAAAGTCCGCATTTTGGCTCTCTCCCGCTAGCATATTTCCTTCATGAAGGGAACTCTGGGAAAGGGCATTTGGAGAGGGCACCGCTGCCAACTAACTGCCCGAGCAGCGGGCTTACACATGCGCGGCGCCGCATTGCATGCACAGGTATAGTAAACTTTATCTCACAAAAAACGGTGCAGCGTTGTACAAGCTGCGTTAGAGCCTTATTAACGGGCAGTCACGTTTTCAAACGTCTTTCGCAACTTAACTGCAGTTTATAATGTTCGCTGCTCTGAGATGTCGGCGTTCCCGAAATCAAATAAAGTGTTACCAATTTATATTTCAGTGTGACATAGAGTGACTGGTAGTCATCTAGGCAAGAAGATGCGGTGAGAATTTTGACAAATGTCCAGGAGTCGCCATAGGAGACATGTCCGGCACTGTTAATCTGTTAATCTACATATGTCCATCACTATGTAGATTAACTAGGGCACCGAAAGAAACAAAACGTGCACGCAGTGCGCAATCATGGGAGTGTATATTCAGTGTTCAAAAGCCTGCATTAAACGCGCGAGAATGTAAAGTTCGAAATCAAAATTCTCATAAAACGAAAAAGATGCGCGACGTGATACAAAATGATGCAAATCAATAACCAGGAATTCTGTTTTCCGACAGTTAGACACCCACTTCAATCATAATTGTCAGTAGAGTATTGCAGAATAAAAATTATCTTTCCAATTTCTTTATCGAGGTTTATCAATGTTTGCAAACGTTTGCCTGATAAAGATGGCAGGTCATGCTTTAACGAATGCAGTCTGCATTGGGTACTAAAATAAGAAACTAACTTTCGGGCAGGGTTTCTACACACGCACTTGTAGTTTGTGGCTTAACTGATGCGACAGATCTGGGAAAATATTAGATTTTACAAAAAGGAAAGTAAAAGGGAGCCACTTTGACAGCCTAAAATGACAATGGTGCCAGAAATCAATGACGTACAACTTCGGAACCGCGGCAAGCCGAATTCTGGCCAAGCCCGCGTGCGAACGGCGTCATGAATTCGAGCTCCGATTCGCTGAAGCCAGCCACAGCTTCTGTCACACTGCACGGATTTTAGAGCGAGCCTTGGTGCAGTTAGAAGCAGAGGAGGCAGCGGCGGGTACGGGTGTAGCTACCTACCTCGGTGGTGTTCGTCGGGCGCTCTCCCGGTTTTATTGAGAGACAGCTTTTGTCGCCAAATGGTTTTCCACGTTGACGTTGTCGTCCGGAAGCGTTGGCGGTGGTCGTCCTCGCTTTTGCGCGAGTGACAGCTTATTCTGCGCGGCGGCGGTGGCGGCGCTGTGAGCTGAGTCTCCATTTCGGCGAGCGAGTACACGCAGCCCGCGTCGTTCCGTGTCGCCTTTGTCGTCTCGCGTCGGATCTTTTGTTTCGAAATGGTGTATTACATACATCGATGTGAAAGGAAGTTGAGTAACAACTAATCGAATCCGTCTGGCGTCAAAGAACGCAATACGCGCAGAACACTGCTGAATGTGATATGGTGCATTGCATAGAGGACAGTGGGAAAGCTGCGCAGGACTTCTCACTGCTTTGAACCGCGTACGTAAAAAAAAAAAGAGGAGAAAAATTCAAGTTGAATGGCTCTGCATCGGTTTGTAATGAGGCAGTGGGGTGGAAATCTGAATTTTGATCGGTACTGTAGTGGGAATCACCTGAACAGATATTAATTGATAATACAAAGTTTGTCCGGGATAAAGTGTGGCGTGTTCTCTTTTTGCTTGTAAGCTTTCTTTGTCGAATTCCTCCCGTATTGTTGCCCATTTCACTTTACCGCACGTGTTATTTCGACGGCACACAATACAAAAGGTAATGAAGCTCCCCCGGGTATCTGCTTCAACGCTATCAACAGACACGCTTGACGTCTGGGACCAAAACAGAAAGAGAAAGATTAAACATTAATGGCTTTTGTTTCCTTTGTACCATTTCTAACAGTCACATGTAGTCGGCGATTCTCTTTCTCATAGCCCGCTACCTTTTCTTTCTTTTCTTTTCTCGTTCCGGGAATCCGCGGAGTGAATGCTAATTGTTCCACGTCCGTAACGGGCGCACTATGTACACCCTTGTCGAAGGACGCTTGTCAGCGCAGCCCGGGGGCCTGCGTGACAAATGACGCGGCTGTGTCGGCCTTTCCACGACAATGGACACCGTCTTCTTTCCCAGCTCCCGAAAAACGGGTCACGCCTCACAGTCATCTGGCTGGCCGCAGGTTCGCCACAGCCATGCCAGAAGAAAGACATAAAGCCAGAAGCCTAGATAAAAAAAAAATGTGGATGCGCCTGTTCATAGGAGAAATGCCGAGGACGGCCTTAATATAAAAGGCGACCTCAGAAGCGAAATAATCGCAGAAAAGTGCGGGGGCGAAGCGCGAGGGGTGGAGGCAAGCCCGATAGGGCTCGTGTAGCGCTGTTCTATGCAAGAGACGCAGCGAAGAGAGACGAGTAGGCTGGCGTTGCTGAGTGCCGTCTCTCTTATCGTCTTAACGCCTAAATGAATTGCTCGGCCATTAGCGAGGATAATGCGATTTCGGTTGTCCGCTGCTTGCAAGAAACATGAGCACCGATCAAAAGCACGCATTTAATCCTTCCACGTGCCGATATCTGCCTGTCTACGCTCGGCTACCGCATTTTGCTCTCTCCTTTCTCCTCCGCTTGTTGAGTAACAGGCAGCGGTTCTTTCTTGCATCGTTTTGGTCTTGTCGTTGGAGAATTTTATCATAGCGCGTAACGCTGCCGCTACCCCGCGCCACCAGTGAGTACGCGCTGATTTGTCCCGATGCGTCACGTGTGCCCGCAGCTGGCGGGACCATGGCGCTACGTGGAGCCCTCAATACTGTCTGCGCATGCGCACTGACGTCGCACGCTACGCGGTAATCGGTGGCGGTAGCGGTGCACTCTATGCTAAATGTCTCTATTAGGGTGTTCCGGTTACCACCAGACGTCCGGAGGTACCATGACTGCGTCTTTTGTATCTTTCAAATGTCGTCACCAAATGCGAGGCATGAGCGCTGTTGAAGCGTTTAACGCGCTACCTTGAAGTGACTTGTGTTCTCGCGCTAAATAGGTGCAAGATTGTTTTCTGTGCCCGAAAACTGTCTCGCAACTTTGTTTTTGTCAACAGCGTTGTCGAATTTGCCTTCCTTGGAGAGTGCTCTCAGCGCACCGAAAACAATCCTCCTAATGGCGTGTTCTGCTGATACTTTACTAGTTTCCTACTTATATTCGTTAGTAAGGTTCGCTTATCGCGGCTTTATGGCGGTTTTTAGAGATCATAACTCGGCTGTCCTGCTCTCGAGAAGAAACTGTGATTTATGAGCGTGCGAACAAAGGAGAACGTGGTTAGTGCATGCGTCGCCGTATTTCCGCGTTGCAGGCAGCAGAGCTTTTTGCCTGCCTCGCACACCTCCAAGTAAAGCTGATTATAGCTGTGATGGCTGATGATTAAAAAGGAGACAAATGATAGGGGCGCGCACGACTTTTTGTGCAGGGAATACCTCCGGCAATTATGGTTTATGGTTTATGGGGGTTTAACGTCCCAGAGCGACTCAGGCTATGAGAGACGCCGTAGTGAAGGGCTCCGGAAATTTCGACCACCTGGGGTTCTTCAACGTGCACTGACATCGCACAGTACACGGGCCTCCCTCTAGAATGTTGCCTCCATCGAAATTCGACCGCCGCGGCCGGGATCGCGCCGGCGTCTTTCGGGCTGGCAGCCGAGCGCCGTAACCACTCAGCCACCGCGGCGGCTACCTCCGCAATTAGTTTGTGTGACGCTTAGTGTCGGGCTGGGAGTTTTGTTCTTGTACCGCATTGGATTTGAACTGTAACGGAACAGTTGCATACATCCAGGTGAAAGTCAAACTTTGGAAGAACAGCCTTGACGCTGCAAAGAGCACTGTCCACGCATAAGGTGCTTTCTAAAATCCCCTGGCTCGGAGGAATCGACTTCCCAAATTGGGCGGATTGATCGTGCCTGTCGGCCGAAGTGCTTTCTGAAGGCCCGCTGTCAATGTAGCCCTGCGAACGGCACGGCCCGGAACTCTTGCGTCTGCGGCGGTCCTGGCCTCCCAATTCGTACTCCGTGCGGAACACACCGGGTGGGCAAAACGCCCCCCCCCCCCCCCCCTCCCTCGCCGCGGCGCTCGTGACCGCCGTCGCCACGCCAAATGTCACCTGGACAGTCCGCCTCGTTTGGAGTCCGGCCGGTACTGGACCGGTCACCATCATCGCTCATTCGCCTTCCCTTAGTCGCCCTTCAGTCAAGTGAAACATGCAAAAATGGCAGAGCAAGGGAAGGGGAAGGGGGAAGCGCCTGAAAGCTTCGTCCATATCTCCTTCCTCCTCCCTTCCAGGCGTTGAGCCCTACTGCAAAGAGCGCCCATGTGACTCGATTTAGACGGCCTCCGCTGTTCCGGTCCGCTGCGAACGTCGCCAGAACTTCATGTCTGCATGTGAACTTTTTGTGCCTGCCAGCTTGTATGTATGAGTGGGAGCGTCACGGTGTGCTACCCAGCTACTGATTTTCCTTATATTTTCTTCGTTTAATCTGCACGTTTTTATGGTGACGGTTCTTTTTTAGTGGCAAGGCGTTGCGGGGATGTTCGGCGCAACCTTGGACCCGGAACAGGGAGGGAGTCGCCGCTGACGCCCCTCTTTTCAGCGGTGTCCTAACCCTTTTCCGTAATCTTTGGTTCAGTATGCGCGTTGGCTCTCGACACTGTAGGCAGCGTCGTAAACGAGGCGGTAGCTTGGGCTGCGGACCATGAGAAAATTGAGAGTTGTATTTGAAGGAGGAAAACTGTTCCGATAATTTTGGCTTCGGGTCCATACGAATAAATGACAAGGGAGGAACCGCGGCGTATACGGCGATCAGCGGTACATGCGAACTTGTTAAACAAATATGGCTCCACTGCGTTCTCGGCCAACAGTCGGTCTACACCACGAATTGTTTCAAGGTTGAAAACACGGTTGGCTGTCACTTTGACTGCATTCGCCGTCGCTGTGAAATCGTTGTCACGGAAACCCCACAACGCGTGCCTTCCTCTACGCTGTTTTTTCGCCCTTAGCCGTCCTCCTTGATTACTTCTTGTCTCTCTAGTCGGTTGTTTTCTGAGAAGGAATATTCACGTTTCTTTCCCCTTAAGGCTTTCCCTCGCGTTCATTCATGAATGCTTATTCCTTTCCAGAGTGCTGGCTCGTCGAAATGCGGCGGTGCCGATTTAAAGTTGCTTCTTTCCTTTCTTCATTCATAGCGTAACGAAATAAAACCCGAGCATGTTCTTTAGTCTTATCGTCTCTCTCTCTCTTTTTTTTTTGTTAAGACTCATGCTGCGTAGCCATCTCTGGTGTTTTTCTGCCAGTTCCACTCTCGCTCTTCTATCTACCAACTCGTGCTCTAGGTGCGCGTTTCTCCTCCACCCCCGTACACGCTTCTTCGCGCTTCCTTCCGCTCTGGTGTTCCGCACGGTGCTTGTGCGTTTGTGTGCATCTTTTACTCGCTATATGGCTCTCCGTCACCGTGTTTTTCGACCGTCCGCATTTTTTTTTTCGTTGCCCTTCTCGCTCGAGTTACTCCCACGCTGGGCCGCGAGTAACGCGCACGGAGAACGCGAGGAGGAGGGGTTTGTTTTGGGTTGTTTCTCGGTTCGGCGGCCGAGGGAGCTGCAACGGTGTCGCATTTATCGTTCTCCTGGCATCGCGTAGGGCGCCGCGCAGAGAAGGCTCCACTCTCGGGTTTTCGTTCGCTTTCCTTGCTTGAAATGTGCATTTTGCTTTCTTGGTTTCTGTTTCCCCCCTTACGTCGTGCGCTAAAACCGCAAGTAAGCAGGCTCGCTTTGTTTCGGTGCACCTTAGCAGTTCAGGTACTTTATCTTTTTTTTTACTATCATTATTCACGAACCAACCTACACGAGCGGCTGTAGCTGCAGAATTTAGGGCGATTTAAGTAATTTAAAGAGGGGGGAGGGGGCGGACAGCGTTTCCACATTCATTCATTCATTCATTCATTCATTCATTCATTCATTCATTCATTCATTCATTCATTCATTCATTCATTCATTCATTCATTTGTGGAGGTCGCTCAAGAAGGCGACCGCGGCCACATTTATCGAGGGCTGCCCAAGAGGGGTCAGCAGCGAAGCGGCGCCGGCAGCGTCCGGCCCTGGCCAAGGAAGGAAGGAAGGAAGGAAGGCCTCAGACGTTGCTGGCACATACCCACTACGGGGGAGTGGCCAAGACACAAGTCCCGAGCGTTCTCCTCGGCCCGCGCGCGCTTTAGGTTCTTCCTTTTCTTCGCGCGTGCCTCTACGGCCGCTACAAGGTGGCGCTACTCATTCATTCATTCGATGGTGACCTGATTTTAATGGCGCAAGGGCAGCTTGCGCAAAGAGCGCCATTAGCGTACGTGACTGATCTGAACCACGCTGGGTCAGGTTCATTTTCTCAAGCATTTTACCCCGAGCACCAGGCCAAGGAAAACCTTGTGCCCATTAGAAAGCCTTTAGTCACCAGACGGCGCTGAGGATCGAACGCCTGTACCTCCCGCACACGAAGTGGATGCTGAAACCACTGAGCGACGGCTACTGTCTCAATTAGATCATTCATTGAATTGGCAGGCGTGCGCGCATCAGAAGACCGAAAGAAAAAAGATGTGCCAAGATCGCCATGAAGAACCAGTTTCTCGTCGCAAATAAATCAATCAATCAATCAATCAATCAATCAATCAATCAATCAATCAATCAATCAATCAATCAATCAATCAATCAATCAATCAATCAATCGATCAATCAATCAATCAAAGTATGGAATCGACTACATCGCTCATGCTACGTCGAAAATGGGGCCTCAACCATGGCCACTACTACCTGGTCTCGGGTTGCACTGCCGCCGTTCCCAAATATTATTGCGAACTATGCAAGTGCTCGATGTTTCTATTCAACAGCGATTACCAAATTAACTAAACAACACATTACTGCGGGTCATTGCGCTATATCCTGGTGGGAAAAGAAAAGGAGGTGATTGAACTGTGTGATGTTTTCTCCGTCACCCATTGCTCTCGCCCTGCAGTTTGTGCATCCTCTTTGAGCTGGCCGCTAGCTGTCCTCGCCGGTCGCCCCTACACGCAGTGCGCGCGGCCGTTCGATCGGCGGCGCTTGCGACGTGGGGTTTCGTGCTGCGCTGCGGCGACCTCTCACAATATTCTCACTCTCCTGCCTCCTCAATCTACCAAGTGACGCGTGCCGCTGCTTCCACATTCTCTCTCGCTCTCTCTGCTTGCACAAGAACGGGGCCAGAGGACTCCCGCGCGGTCGTTTAGGCGATTGTGGGCCTCGGTGGCGATCAGTTGCCGCAGCGCACGATTCACGCTGCTCCGTTGTCTCGTCCAGTTTACCCGTGTTCGCTCGCATCCTGGTTGATGCGGCCGCTCGCATCTGTGACATGCTCTGGCCTATGTGATATGCCAATGCAGCAATCATAACTCGGATATGTACTGTGCTCATAGAAGTTTTTGAAAGCAGAACACTCGGGTGAAGATGGGGACTACCGACTTCTCCTACTACGCCTCTTTCCACGCTGATGTGACACGTTGTCACGTTAACGAATTAAACATATGGTCTCTTGCATAGCCCTGAGGAAAAAGTAACAGGAGAGGAGACAAAAGAAAATGTATTTCACTCCTGCACACTGGCAGGGGTTTTCTCAAAGTGATATAGGTATACTACGAGAGCAGCTGGGTCGCAAGCCTCTGGCGGGCTGGACCCCCGCCACTTTTTTTTTTTTCCGCGAAATCCCTGCAGGCCGCGTATAGCCCTCGCGGTGCGTCTTCTCGCAACGGGTCGTTTCCTCCGGTTGCCTAAGAAGGCGGCGGCGGGCTTCGGGAAAAAGGCCTGGGCCGCCACCGCCGCGGTACTGCAGGGAAGCCCCGCTTCTTTTACGATGGCTTCGTCGCTGATCGTCGCCACGAGGATCTGCGACGGGTAGGCCGTGTCAATTGGAGCCACTCGTCGTAAAGGAACGCGGCCGGGTGAGAGCGGACAAATTTGCTGCTGCGCTGCTCTGCCGCGCGCTGGAAGGGGCCAGCCTTCCCCTCTCCCCGACTTCCCGATTCTACCCTCCTCTTCGTGCCCTCCCATCGCTGCTCTTATTCTTTTCGGGGTGGAGCTCTCGCAGCTTCCCTAGGCGCCTGCTTTATTGGGGACTTGGGAGACCTGCTTTAAGCGCGCGAGTGTACTCTGCCGTGCACAACGAACGAGGCCGGGAGGAGAGAAAAATGGCCTCGGCGGTGGCGGCCTCCGCGAGATAACAAGCCGGCCTCCGCCGCCGTCCGATCGGCGGGATTTTCGTTGGGTGTCACGTGATCGCCGCACACCATTATATGCATGCTCAGCGAGGCACGACACCATGAATTACGAATGTGTTGGATGGGCAGTCACTTATTACACGTGGAAAGATAGAGAAAGGGGGGTCAAAATAGTTTCTCCGTGGAAAAGGCAAGGGCGAGAAAGAACACGGCTGTGTTGTTAATCGAGCCTACATGCGGCTGACTACTCTATACACATGGCTCACGAGAACAAAGGAAGCGAAGGTTTTGGTCAGAAGTGGAACGACTTCGTACAAGTGGCTAGAGAAAGAGAAATGAACAGAAACGATCATCAGTAGGAAAAAGTTAGGTAAGCGAATCCAAGGTATATTTCTTTCAGCTGCGGAGATTAGGGAAATCTATCTGTCTCTGTAGCGGCATGATTGCTCACGGGTTTAGGTTAGCTGTAATTATACATCTTGCTTGAAATCGATTCTATCTTTTAGGATTCTCCCAAGCACAGCGCTGTGTCTGTCCTCTTCTTCGTTCTCATCCTCGTCCTTTGCGGTGTGCATAAACACGATACACCAACTAGCAAGAACATCAACCCTTGTAAGCTGCATTAGGCTGGTCTGTATCCACGAGAATTGTCTTCGGCCTCTTATCCTCAGATATTTCAGAGCTGATAAAGCTTCTGCAACTCCTCTTGGCACCGCATTAGGGCAACAAGTGTGGCTCATTCTGTGCATGGTATCGAGCGCTCCGCCACGTTGTTATTATCGTTTTGTATCGCTCTCGTTAAAGAAAAGGATGCCAAATTTTTAAAGCACAGAAGAACGAAAAATAAAGCAACGCTTAAAATCAGGAACATTGCTCGCATTCTCTTTAGTTTTAAGCAGTTTTTAAAATTGTTGCCAGAAGGCGCCTTTCCGACCATTTCTATAGACTCCAGACATTTTGCTGAATATCCTCACATCGAGTGCCTACTTTTTTTGAAGGATAGAGAAGGAATCTTGCTCGCAGCAAACACGCATGTCCCAACTCCAACGTACGGATCTGTCTAGTGTACCACACGGCCTCACTAGAGTTTTACTGTGTAACAGACACGAATCTCAAGTTTCCGGCAATATGTTTTCTCCTACCAGTACCCGATATTGGTCACCTGCGAGCCTAACTTAACTAAAGCTTTCAAGCTGTCCGCGTACGATCCCTCCTGCGCCCCTAGACACGGGAAACGCAGCAGAGTTCTGATATACGTCCGGACCGACACGACGGACGTTTGCTGCCGATTACAACCTCACAGTGACAATAAGCACGCGCGCTTTTTCGTTTAAACAGGAGTAGAGTTCACGCTGATTGCAGCGTATCTCTCCCCCTTCTCTCAACTGAACTGCGAAAGGCTGAAGGTCATCATGGGAGCAACTTGTTCTTGTTGGATTATTAGTGGCGATTGCAACGCCCACTGCTCACTGTGGTCTTTGAATCAATGCTAGAAGAAATAATCTGCCCTTATTTGCTCCATGCAAGGAAATTTACGTAATTACGACGGCAGACCGACTTGCCTTCGCGGCTGCTCCCAATGCAATTGCCTGGACCTGAGGTTAGTTTCACGGTCTCTGTACCGGAGTATTCGGTGGTTTTGTGACGGGGAGACCCGTGAGAGTGACTACATTCCCGCTTACCTCAAGATCAAAGGGCTTGGTGCATCCGGCCCAGCTAAACCCGTGCACGTCGACTAGAAGGCATTTAGAACACGTATTAATAAGGAGGCAAGCCAATATGCCTTTACTTGTACTTTGATAACAAGATAACAAATGGAATGCATGTTGCTAAAAGCCGCCTCACGCCAACTAGAATGCATAGTGAATTTGAAAGAGAATTAGAACGTCTTCATGCTATTCGGTGGCGTGCAGAAAGAAAGACGTTACTTACAAAATGCTTAAGTGATCTCAGAGAGGCCCGACATATGCAGATGAAAATAAAGCGACAAATGGACAGGCTGGCGGACCAGCACTGGAAGTCCTTCTGCCAGTCTCTGGATCACAGAAAGTCCATGTCCCCCATATGTCCAACGGTGCGGTGGTCTCGTAAGCTTCAAAAGCAAAGACAGCCGCTCGGTGCGTTGACTGTACATCAAGATCGCCTGTTTAAAGAAGCCAAGATTCTGGGGCCTTAGACTCAACCTTTCGCTCAGAGAACAGTTGTGCAGGCAGTTTCGAAATTCTGAAAGGACTCTGGGTTGAGTTGCAGACCGTAAGCTTTCATTGCCAATGGACACGCGCAATAGTGATATCTCATTCCTCTTTTCCTTTCCCTTTGTTTCCCCTTTCCCCTAACCTCCTTGCCTTTCCGATCATGTATATCTCTCTCTCTTTCTACTGTAACAGAGGAAGGATTACGCAGTTTTTTTTTTTTTTGCTGGAATCCTGAACAAGCTTACAATTCTTAAAGTCTTTAACTGGCTTATTTGTCTACATGCGAATTCGAATTCCTCTTCCAAGCCGCTGTTTCCTAAATGTTCATTTCCGTCTTGCGGCTGATCTAAGCATGGTCGCTACATCAGATTACCACGATCGGTGCAACTCTCCACAAAAGTGGGAGGGATCGCAGCACGAATCGTTCCTGGGAGCGAAGCGCGGAAGAATGAGGGATAAAAGGCTGAACGCACGCAAAAACAAAAAAAAACCGGAAAAACCGAATAAAAGAGAAGTTACCAGCTCATCGTTTCTCGTCGCCGCTACTTTGGCTTATTTTATCCTCTACTCCGTGCTGCCACTACTCACCCCTAGTCCGAATCCGGATATAGAGGGATTATCCTTCCTCGTCCAGTCTATTACAGAAAAGCTGTCTCATCATCGCCGACGGCTTCTGCCCCCGCAACCCAAATTCGTCTTTGTTTAAGAACTGAGCGAGGGCCCGTCGGTCTATAGTCAGCGATTGTCTCCGCCCGTCTCATTCTGTCCCGACTGGGTTCTCCCGCGCCAGCTGTTTTTCGTTTTATTTCGTAGGGTCCTTTATTTTGCCCGGTCTGTTTTCGTTGCATCAGCTGCCTCACGTCGTATAGTGACGCGCAGACTGTCTCGAGAGTTTATTGTTCTTTGCCATCCTTCTCTCTCACTCTCTCTTTTCCGCCCCACTGCCTGCGCCGAGCTTCCCTTGTTCTACTTCCGGTTTTGTCTCTGTCAGAAAACGCTCGTTCAGCACTGCTGCAGGGGAGCGAAGTGCGGACGCCTTTGTTTCTTGCTCATTCGCTTCCCTTATCCGAGACAACCTGAGATTCGTGAGACAACGTTGGTCTTTAATCGAAAAGGCGGCTTTGTTTTCTCTTGCGCGGTGTTTCATTTATTTTTTGTTTTTATGTCTTAGGACGATCTTGGATGAGTCGTCGTAAAAGGAGCCCGCGGGAGATGCGAGAAATGCTGGGAAATGCCCAGTGTTCCATCGGTGCACCTGAATTATGTCCTAGGCTTGAGGCCTTACGTGACTGAAGCGCTTTCATATGATGAAAATGTAACTTAGAGTCACTCGCGGTTTAAAAATGTTCGACGAGCTTTCTTTCCTATCACTCCTCCACTCCACCAAAGACCAACTCTGCCCGATCCAATTGATCTGGGTCCCGTCGCACTCATCCCATCCAGGAAACGAGGCGGCCCACAATTATTCCCGAGGATTCGTCCACCGGTATGTGGTGTCGCCCGTCCTGTGGACGGCCAGAGATCGTATGGTTACATTTCATGACATAACCATGCACTACCGCTTAGGTAGATTTCTATATCCCCCAGCACATATTTCTCTAACCAAACCCCAAGAGGTTGCGTGGAGGCAACTCCAAACGAAAACCTTCCCCAACCCCGCAATATATGCCTCATATACCCTGGGGTCTACTCTCCCTCCTGTCAACTATGTGGCCAACATGCCACTCTATCGTACATACCCTGGGCTTGCATTCAGGAGTCGCCTCCGCGAGGTTTGCAGCTCCCGAATCCAGACCAGCGGGAGGCCGCATTGCTCAGTTCCGACTCGGACACACAGATCCGGATTGTGACAAGAGCCCTAGAAGTCGCCAAACGCCACGTGCTCATGGCCACTTGATGGGGCTATAACCCCACACCATCTGCTACTTTTGCCAATGAAAATAAAGTTTATCCTCCTCCTCCTCCTCCTTCCGAAAGTGAACGCACGACTTTTCGAGAACCTTTCGCGAGAGTTTGTGAGACTATGGCTGCCTAAACGCGTTCGGCGCTACTTGCAAACTTTAGTTTCCATAGGCGTTATGATACAAAAAAATATAAATTCACTTTTTTTATGGTTGACATCAACAGAGGTGGGACTCTCTCATGTTGTTTTCTTGCTAAAATGTTTTTGTTAAATGCTTTGTGCGTTAATTGTTTATATGTTAATTTCGTCAAGCGGTCACATGATGGTCAGGTGATCATACAGACATGGACGGTCTACATCCCCCGTGAAGGGCTCCGTGTAGCAGCTTTCGCTGTAATAAACCAAAGTTGAAGCCGAGAGCGTTTAGATAACAACATTTATTAAATATGCAATCTCATCACCCCCCCTTGCTTGGCGCTCAGAACAGCACCCAGAGACCGCAAGACGCCGCGCCACAGCACTGTAGGAAAGGTTCCGACTGCGCCAGCCCGTGGTGTCCATGCGAAAACGGGCTGCTTGTGGGAAACCCCTCATGCTACTATACCATATTTTAGTTCCCTATACTGCCATTTGAGGACAAAGGTCTCTCCTGTTGGGACTTCCAATTAACCCACTGCTACGCTAGCTACAACTGCGTTATCCCAGCAAATTTCTATTACTTTATCACCTACCTAACTTTCTGTCGCCTTTAGCTACGTTTTCTTATGGTCACTTTAAAAGGTGCATGAAAGGTGCCGCTGTTGGGCACGCACATTTTACTACGAGGCTACAGTTAGGTTTTTTGCGAAACCCGACACGTATCGTTCTCCATACTTGCGTCCTAGACGGTTATTGTGAGCAAAGGTACGGCTATCCCGTTTATCTGCTCCTATGCGCCGCCTGTTCTCAGCACGCGAAGCGGCTTGAAGAGACGAGAGGTCGATTTGTGCGTGAGCCCTTCCCTCTCCTTCCTGTCAGATGTATACAAAGTTGCGTACTTTCCCACCAGAAAGTCTTCCAGTGGTTTGGGAACCAGATTTTTGCGCTCCCCGCCCGTACACGAAGTGCGAGCTGCGTATGCGAGGAGTATGTTCTTTCTCCTTTGCCCCCTCCCGCCCTTTATTTCTGTGAGCTGAAACCGCGTCTCCTTCGCGCGCTGTTGATATCGGCGCGCAAACGCTCCTCCTCAGAACCGGGCGGCAGCGCGCACCGCGCCACCATGGCTTAGTCATCTAAACCCGGGAGGATCTCATTAAATCCCTCGGCTTGGCGCGTAAAGCAGGTGTTTATTCATGGCTGTACCCTTTAATTAGCGTGGCTCATTATCGGAACTCCTCGGCCAAGTGGATGCGCTACCCCTGTTCCCTTCCACTCAGTCTTCCACATCCATCCCGCTGTTTACTGTATCTTTTCTTTTTCCACTTGGCGTCGTAGTCCTTGCTCGCCGGGCACCGATGTCGTCGCTGCGACCATGCGGAAACCCGCGTTCCTTTCGTTCGCACGTGCACTTCCGGCTCTTCCCTCGTTTTCGTCATTGCTCCCCTCGCTGGTAGCTCCGTAGCCGCGGCACTTTCTTCCGGTTGAGAAGAGACAGCAGCTGCCGCGTGCTCGGTCGTTGCTTGAGTCGCGAAATAAGTGTGGCTTTGCTGGCAGCCGCAGTGTGAACGTTTCGCGCTCCTTGCAGCCCTCGCTATGCCCTGCCACACTGCTCGAAAAGAAAAGCGCAAAGAAGAGGAAAAATAGAAATAAAGCAGAGCGGGGACTGCTTTCGCCTTGTTCCCGCATGGGTCCGCGCGCACGCGTGCCGTAATTGGCGGAAGAGCTGCGTAATCTGCCCCAAAGCAATTAGCGCGCGACCGGTATGGTCGGTCGATAGCACCACGAGCGAAATCTTTCTTGCTGCTCGCGACGGTGTTGTCGCCTCGTAGCGTGCCTCCGCCCTGCTCGTTTATTTGCGGCCGAATGAGCACGTGCCTAACCAGACGGTTACGTATTCACGCCTTTGGTGGTCAGCATGTCTCACCTGACCTTTGATAGCGAGGCTAAAGTGCTATTATAGAAGCAGAGACCGATACAAAGTGACGGGTGAGCAAGATTAAAGCGTGTAGATTAACCAGAGCGGTACTCGTTTGGGTACACTGCTCCGTGAGCACGCGGATGAAGGTTTCCTAAGCTGCGTTGAATGGGAAAAAGTTACGTAAGGATAAATGGAACGTGTTAGCAGAAAACAGCGAGTCAAACCTGCAAGGCAGATTTGCCGTGTTTCATTCAAGCATCGCAGTAATGAGCATCCACTCGCACTACACATCGTTGCCATCGCTTTTCTTGTCTGCAGTGGATGCGTCCTCTAACGGCGGTCTCTTGCATTAATGCACCCTGTTCGATGTGCACGCCGAAAAGCAAGGAATAAAAAGAGCGTGTTCGAAGACGAAGATTGAAGGTCATAACCGCTTTCAGAATTTGCCATATTCCGGTTCCTTCCCAGCTACGTACTTTCAGAGTCCATCGCTAATAACAGAATAGCTTTCCGCCACGCGCACGAACTAGAACGTTCGAACATGTCTCTCCGCTTACGTATTCATGGAGGCCACTTTACTGGCGGCCGTGCCGCTGCAGGCGGGTTTGAGAACTTCGTATCGACGTCGTCACATGCTCGTGGCGGCGCAAGCAGCAAGCGAGCGCCCGCACAGTGTCGTTGCACTCGGGTTCTCTTCTCCGAAAACGCCGTGGCCCCGAGAAGAAGGGAGGGCGCGGGAGGGGGTTGGGGGAAAGCGCCTAGCGAGTGAGCGAGCTCTCGCGCCACCGATGGTCGTTTGTCCCCGCAGCGGCGGCGGCGGCGGCCGCGAGAGCGCTGGAAGAACCCCGGGGGTTTTTCGCCCGGGTTCCATCGTTGTCAGAATCTTTGCCTGCTGCTCGCAAAGAAGCCATCGCTGTCCTTGGCTCGGGTCTGCAGAGCGCGCACCCCTTCCTCCCAACTCCGTGAATCTCCTCCTCCGGTTCTCCTCTTCGTCATGTTTCTGTCCCCTCCCACCGCGTGTGTAGAGAGAGCGCGCACTACACAGAAACGCGTAGCTTTGTTTCGTGGAACCGCTGACCGCGGTGGCGGCAGCGACGAAGCGCGTCCCCGTTGGGTGAGCCAGCGGCTCCAAAACTGCCTCCCCGAGGAGGAGTTGACCCGGGCCGCTAACAAAGGGTTAACGGGCTGAAGTGCAAGCGCTGCGCTGCGCTCCCCTTTCCCTCTGTGTTTTCGTTTGACTTTTAACCTCTTGTTTTTCTCCCTCGTTTGTTACCTTCTTTTTGTCTCGTCCCTGGCGGGCTATTTTTGAGGTTCGCCATCTGCAGGCAGAGAGGGAGAGAAAAAGGGGGAGGGGAGCTGCACCCCAAAGACGACGACGAGGAGGTGCGCAATGCGTACACCTGAGGGCGGACGCTTTGTTCTTCCGTGAGCCGCTCTGTCTGTCTGTGTGTGCGGGGGGGAGTGAATAACTGCTGTAACTGCGAGGTTGTAACGCAGGCGCTCCCTTCTTCGGTGCGCCGCCCGAGATGCCGAGCAAATGACGCTCGACGGGCTCTGGGCGGCGCTTTGTGATCACCGCAGATTTAAACGCGGTGAGATGTCGCTCCGCTGGCTGTCGGCATGGAAACTGCCGGTTTGGGAGCCTGTGACTAGTGCGCGGCCCGCGTAGAAAGTGGCTGCTTGCTCGTAAGGACACCATGCACACTGAGAAGGGATATAGCTACAAGTATGCGACGTTATCTCGTGAGTTTTTGCTCCCTGCCCTGAACATGTTCCAGACCTGGTCAGTATAATTCACAAACAAGTGAGCACTAAAGGTCTCCCCGCGTTGCGGGGAAGGAGAAAAGCCTGGACTGACGGCTTGCCAGAACTCTGAAACGGAAGCTGTTGCTTGTGTCAACGAATCGGTATCGCTGGAGTCAACATATTGGTTCAAAACTGTTGGTACATTTCAACAGCCTGTGATTTGGCTCTTTACCCTATCCGACATCATGGAAGCGAGCCACTTGCCAACATTGTTAGCGTACGCGGTACCACTTTGAGCATTCTCCTCTTATTTTGGTGGAGCCAGCAATAGGTTTCACTTTCGAAGTACGTTCCACATCGGTAGGAGGTTTAACCGCAGCAGTGGGTTCCACACCGGCAATAGGCCTTACCTCAACAGTAGGATACACCTTGACGCTACGTTCCACATTACCAGCAGGTTTCACGTTGACAACAGGTTCCGGCTCAGCAGTAGGACCCACCTTGGCAGTAGGCTGCACCTCAGCAGTAGGTTCCACAGCAGCAGTACCTTCCACATCGGAGGTCGGTTTCACCCGAAAAGTCGTGCCGCGTCGAAAGTAAAAATGCGGATGCATTAATGCCAGCATCGTTGCTGGCGTGAAAGCGACGCCTTTTGCTTTGTGTCCAGTTTCACAGCGCTCGCAAACGCCGTGAGATCGAAAATTCGTCCCAGTTTGGCCGCAGTACCTCGAACCACGTTGCCGCAACGAGCACACAGCTGCACCGGGGCCGTCCTAACTACTCGTCCTGCTTCACCACTCCTGGGCAGGCACATCTGAGATGTGCGCGGTGTTGAGACCGCGAACGCGGCTGTGCTATGCTTAATGTATGTAAAGTGTTCCTTATTATTTTCTCCTGTGCTATGGGTGCACTGGCGGGCTCTGTGGCCTCCGCCATACGCCGAAAGAACAAAGCGATTGTACCACAGTGATAAAGTCCTATCAGCAAAAGATCACCTTCGATGCGGTATACAAGGAACAGTCGCCGACCAAAATCCACGCAACGCGTTCTGAGGGAGGCTGGGTGCCGTTCTGGCCGTTTATTGTTCGAGTTACATAGCTCTTGTATTACTTTCAATCGCTGCCAATGCTCTCTAATCAGAAAACGCCCTGCTCGGAACCGATGGCTCTTAGCGTCTGCGCTCATTTACACCGTTCTCATTCGGAATCGCAGTGACCATAAGCTCCACAATGTTTAGCTTGGCCTTGAACTTTTGTAAGCGGGACGTCACGGCAGCGAACTGCCCTCACCAAAAGTAATCCGGGTCTGCGTCACAGGAGCAACCAGTGCTTGCCGGCGACATCACCAGGAATGTGGTAGTGCATGTTAGCCGGTTGACCGTGACGCCATGGTACACGTCAGCGTCAGCGCGGAACGAGACCGAAACTGCTGGCACAAAATCGTTTGTAATTAGTTATTCAAGTTGCGCACTGTTATAGTGAGCTCGTTTTGATGACTACTGTTACCGGAAGGCTCTTTCAAGGCAAAAAATAAACGGACGCCCCAAAACTGCAGAGAATGTTTACTACATTCGAATCAGTGCGAAAGCGCGGATTTGTGCTGCGTATAAGACGACGATGAGCGGGCAGTGCCGGGGGACGGTGCGCTCGCGCTAGGCCAGCTGCGAACAAGCAACGGAACAGACAACGGACGATTTTGCTAAGGGTTGCTACCCATGGGATCAGTGCTTACACACTAAAAGCTTTGTGTCTGTGCCTCTTGAAGGGGTGTCATTGGTACTCGGTTAAGAAGCAAACCCTGTTATCCCACCCGTATCCCAACTGTATGTAACGTGTTCCTTTTACAGGTAGCAACAATCAAACGGATGCCGTTATTCGCCTGCTTCAGAGAGTCTTTTCTGATATTTTTCAGCATCAGTAAAGCTTTTTTTGTCATTTCTTTGGAGATGAGTGTGTCAAAGCATGCAATAATTTCCTTGAAGTGGAAAGTACGCAGGCTGATAAGCACGTGAGCGTAGTTAACTACGGGCGACTGCGAAGGATTTCTCTTCCCATCTGCAGAGCTCTATAAGCTGGGGCCAGTAAGCAGAAAACTTGTCCTCACCTTGCCAGTATCTCTGCACGGGCGCCTGTCAGCTTGGATCATGCGCGTACTGCCCTGATACTTTCGGCAGAGGGTGTACTACTTTTAGAGATCAGCGGTATGTTTTATTTAGTGGGGCTCTTTGTACCTTTGGAAGAGCTAAGATTCAGAAGGGCGAGGACAAAGATTCCCCACACCTTTAAGTGTAACAGTGAGGAAAAATATAACATTCTTGTTGTTAGTAAAATTTAGTGTCTTGGTTTCCGATCGCTCTCTTGACGTTCTTTTTACAGCAAGAGACGCATTCTTTGCAGAGAAATTTAGAGTTGTGAGTGGAATATTTTCCCCGTGACTTCACTAAAACTCGTGACGTTTATGATGACGTCGATAGAATTTCGGACTCCGCAATCGCTGCTTAGAAACGGATTGTATGAGGGGTGTAGCCTCAGAGATCCGGCACAAAAATATTCGATGTCATCGCAATTGGACTGTTAAAGCGGCCTGTCGTGGCGACACTTGTACTTATTTTCTTGGCCTTTAATAAAAGCTTCGGTTATCGTGAAAGCAGCATGTTCGTCATTAGAAACATGGCAGTTGATTGATTTAGAGCAACTACAATTTGTGGCGTCCCTTTGAGAGCTTTGGAATGGCGACGAGCCCACTGCATGCGGGCAGCGTTGCGAATATGAAGGTTTTCTCGTAAGTGATACTTCGACGCAGGCGCGTCGTTTATTCCGGAGAGGGTTCCTGACGCAGCTGTGTGGCTGTCAAGTCTCGGTCCTCTACAAGCATGAAGACATGTTACTGCCTTAAGGTCACGTCCGTGCGCGATTATGTAAAGTAACGCATGCTTCTATCGCAGTCATCCCGCTCACCCCGGCCATTTCATTAGCGTAATCGTTGATAAGGCGTGAATCGCGGCCATCTCTCGACCCTCTGTGTGTGCGGAGCCCGACGCCGGCTCGTCTCTTTCCTGACCTGTTGATTATGCACCACAAAGTTTGCCCCTTCCGTAATGGCACTTTCGCCCCCTCTCCCCGCTCCCCTCTCTAGTCTGGGCTCCCCCTCCTCCTGACAACCAGGACGCATCGCAGCCTGCGGAACATTGTCGCCGCGCAGCGTTTCTTCCTGTCAACAAAAGGAGCTGCCCCTCGCCGCGAATACAAATAAGGCGCGAGCGGCGCGTGCGCTGGCACGCTTCGCAGACGCTGCGAGAGATGGCGTCCGCATTCAACTTCCGCGTCCTTCGCCGCCCGCTTCCGGGATTTATCACCGCGATAGAGCTGGACCGACAAGATCTGAGCTGATCTGTGGCATTTCAGAGCGTTTCATTTCGGCTTGTTTTATAGATACAGTCGGACGCAGGAGCGAAATCGAAGTGGGAGATGCGGGTTACTGGTGGACATGCAGCTGAAATGAAAGGTTCAAATTGAAAGAAATGGTAAAATTGGAGAAATGAAACGAAATGAATTATAAAGAAGCAAACCTACCATGCATTCACAAGTGATATGAAAAGGTGTGCGCAGATAACAATAGATAAAAATAATATTGCCCAGCCCACACATTGACAAGTGACAGGTGGAACCCGTTAGTATTAATTCAGTACGTCTGAAATGAGCCGAGGTGGACGAAATGGTGCTGTCCTTTTGAACAACAGACGCTAGCACGTAGTTGTGCGCGCGCACACGCACGCACGTATTCTTGTTTTTAATGACATCTTCTGCTTCACTACTCTGTTACATTTTTTTTTTCATTTTCCTGTTCTCATGGACGAATAATGGTGCGAAGAAGCAACACCTCATTGAGAAGAAAATTACACATGAATAATTTGTCGTCTCCAGGTGTACATGGAAAATTATAAAGAAAACAAGTTCTCCGTAGGCCTGTGAGCACCAGCTTCTCATCACGGACGCTTTGCAGATAACTACGGAGAAAATAATTAGGTTCATTATTTAATCGGAGTGCGCCTAGACGATTTCTGGCTTCAAGCTCAGCGTCGGTATACGGATTGCTTCTTGTATTTTCTTTTCTTTTTCCTCTACCGAGCGATTAGCGCATATTTTGCCTTTCTCATATGTATTGGTTTACTGTCGAGAAAAATCTGAAGATTTCTGCATGTTCAATTAAGACTCCCTATTTCACAAATATAACACGAATGGTTAAAAAACTTCAGGAATCAACGCATGCCGCGCACTTCCACGCTCACGGACTTTATATTAAAAAAAAATATACATACATATGTGTGCCCAATTAATTGTTCTTTTTTAATTAGAAGCTGTTTCCGCAAAGAAAAGTCAGTTGTATTATCCTTTACTAAAACATTACGCTACGTAATAGAATAAATAAGTGTCAGCGCAAGACAGCACTTCCTAGGCGCGCCGTGCAACATGGCGACATCCGTATCTGTTTCTCGGTTTGGAAAAGTGAGCCTTATTTCTAGACACGCAGTGGCCCTGCCATTTTGTCCAGCAGATTTTTGAGATGTATCACTGATTTGTGAAAACGCTGGACGCATCGATAAAAGTTTTGAAATGTGGACGCCGTACCGCAAGGGGGTGATTTCTGTGTGCTTTATGCGCCTGTGCAAAACTTGCGGCATTTGTGAATATACCTGCCGATGTGCGACACTGTATTCCGAACTGCCGCCATTTTGTTTTACCTCGCGCCATTTCCCGCCCGGACCTGTAATGAGCTGCGTGAATAAAAAAAGAAAAATCCTACTGCGTTCACATTCGTGTTGGCTTTTGAGCCGATATACACTACAGTGGTGCTGTTGCGTGGTCAACCCAGCTGTCCTGTGAACAACGAAGAATTTTCCCTAAGATGTAAAGGAATTACAGAGAGGAGGAACGGGTGCGAGCGTTTTCTAAAGCGTAAAAAGGGGGAAAAAATCTCGTAGTGATTCATAGAGCGAGGCCAGAGGGCTAAAGGTGCAGGTCCTATTTGTTGGCTATTTGCGTCTCGTTTCAATCGGCTTTTGTCAGTGGCCGGACGTTTTGCTGCTGCCGCCACCACCTCCTCTTTTTTGCGTTTTCCGTGGTTGCTCCTCTTCTCCCTACGTGTCCCGTGACCGCGCCGTGTACCACCTTCGCCAGCGCGCGCCCGATACGCGGGGGGGGGGGGGGGGGGGGGGATGGAGGCAACGCCGGCAGAGAGACGTTGATGGAGCCGGGGCTCGTTGACAGGGTCGTGCTCCATCACTTGCGGCGGCAGTCGCGCACCCCGTTGGCAACGCGAAGGACAGAGCAAAGGGGAGAAAAGGGGGGGGGGGGGGGGGAACGAGGGAGTTGAACGAGCGCATACCCGAAGCTTGGAGGCCGAGCAAAAATGTCCCAACGCAGCACGACCTGCGACAAGAACAGCACGCTTAGAAGCGAGGAGAGCGCTGCTCAAGAAACGAGCGGAGAGGAAGGGAGAAAGACTGACACTTTCCTGTACGCAATGAGACGGCGGTCAGAACTCTGCAGGGCGAGACCGCATTTTGATACCCGCACATCAAGTAGTAGCGTGCGAGTGTAATCAGTGCATACTACGGGAGCGCAGTTGTGAATCACAGCGCTTGGCGTCTACAATATGTAAGTTTAAACCTGCACAATATACGTGGGCCTAGCGGCCTCGTTCACTGCGATCGACCTCCTCGTTTGATTAATGGGTTCGGTGAAGAATATATAGAGAGCTGGGCAAGTTGGTGTGACCAGATTTCGTAGGCAATGCACAGATGGAAAGACGAAGACGTACTAGACAACGACAAAGCGTTTTATAGCGTAGTGAGGCAGCTGACTGGCCGCTATAAATTGCGTAAGAAAAATAAATAAAAAACTAGCAAACTGCATTTCTGTTATTTTGCTTGCAATACGTAACAAGGGAGACGGGTTACTTTTCGGAAGACGTTGCTTTCATTGGTGAAAGCGAGGTATCTGGTTATCCTGCGCATCTTGGGTTTCTGCTGTAACGACGTAAGAAAAGGGTATGCTTTGCACATTCATTTCAGCGTAGGCTAACTATGTGCATTCCTTTCGTCACGAGCAGGCCAAGCAATCTCCCGGCGAAACACTTCTGCATATTTGAAAACGAGATGGGCTATATATATATATATATATATATATATATATATATATATATATATATATATATATATATATATATATATATATATATATATATATATATATATATATATATATATATATATATATATAAACTTGTGACTTCGCCCTCATTCGCGGCGAAAAAGTGACGCCGATAGCTCTGCCGTACCACTTCAAGTGTCACGTAGATCACATGACTGTACGTATCACATTCTCAAGAGCGCCCACCTTTACATACATGATCTATAGGCTGTCTACAGACATCCTACGGACTCTAGTCTTCCTGTAGACACTGTCTTTTTATTTTGTCTCATCATAGTCCGTGTCTGCCCATACATGTGAGTTAAGAAATTCATTTCTTCCTGTCTATTCGCGGACCATAGACTGTCTATAGAATAAAGTTAATAGGGAATCTAGTTTACTTTTTTTATTTTAACGGTACACGACTGCCTATAGACGCCAGTTGATAGCAAGACTATTTCCTTTTGTCTATTCGAGGCATATACAGCGTAAACTGACGCAAGTGCCTATTTGTGTCTATTAGTGTCATTTAGACTGCCTATAGGCCTAGGTCTATATGACATCTCTTTATTTTATGTGTGTGCGTTGCCCTCTTGCAAGGCACAGACCTGCCTTGATAACATTATCATTGGCCAGCCGCAAGTGATTTCGGGATTTGTTTATTGTATCCCCCTTATCGGTGCAAAATTGTTGAGCATTCGCTCGCTCCATACCACGTATTCCCTTCCAATTATTGGTTCCCTATTTAGGTCCTCGAAACAATAGTATTTCTAGAAACCTGCAGGTATTTATCAACTGGAGGAAAGAACTGTCGGTTCGCAGCCGTCCTTGAATGGCACTGTCTCCTCTCCTGTTTCCGCGCGCAGGGACCGGGGTGGGCTTCCTGAGGTACGAACTAAGAACGAACAAACCAGCGTGAAAAAAAAAGGAAAGCAGTGAGGCCTCCGTGGCATGGGTGATGGCGTACGCTGGCGCCAACCCTAAATGCGTCCGGAGGTGCAGCATTGGGGAGCAGCGCAGGGTACGTCTTCTGAGTCGAGGGATGTCGTGCATTGGGGCTCGTAAACGATTTCTCGGAGAAGCGGGTCTGGCCTCGTCTCCAAGAGCGAACAGAGGACAACACAACGAGAGCGCGCAATGCACAGAAAACAGACCGACCGATGCTCGGGCAGAACCACCCTGGAGGGGGGGACCAGGACCTCAGGGCGGAGGTCGCGGCTTTCGAAAGCGGTGTCAGCACGATAAGCTGTAATGGGTGCACACGTACGCTTCCTGTTGTCCCCCTCACTCACCATCTCCTTCATTCCCATCAGCCCCGGAGCAACGAAGCTAGAAATGTGACCAACACACACACATAGACATGCTCTTCCGGAAGAGAGTTCAAAAACACCGCGGAGAAAGGCAGAAAAAGGAAATAATGACAGTAAGAAGGAGGAGGAGGTGTAACTTCCAGCCGTGAAGACCAAATCGTGCGCACTCGCGAAGACACGACGTAAAAGAGGTGGCGTCCTCTTAGCTCGTCTGTTCTCCCTTTCTGCTACCTCTTTTTTTCTTCATCTTTTTTTGCCGATTCCCCCTGGTGTATCACTGTTCCAGAAGATCGCGGAGAGAAGCGCTGTGCCACGCTTTTTCGGTTGGTTCTTCGTTTCTTCTTTCTTTTTATTTAGCAGCTTACAGGAGCCGCTTTCTTTAAAATGCAGTGTGTACTTACAAGGTGGAGGCAACTTTAATTTTTTTTCTCCCCTTCGGGAGTTACTACTTGCGAAAGCTTCCTGCTGTTTCTGGTTGCTTCGTGGCTATGCGTTCATGAAACATAACGACAGTCACAATCGCGGTTCGGAATCTTATAAGTGTCGCGGCAATTTTTTCCCTGGCGTAGTGCGCCACACTCGCCCTTAGGCGAGCGCGGAATGAGACGACAGTGCGCGTCGTTGGAGTACGAGCAAGCGAGAACATTCGGTTCAGCTTTTAACTATTTTTCTCGCCTTATTTCTTTAGCAGCGAGAAAAAAAAGACACAAAAGAGTGAAAAAGGCGGAAAACTTCCTTTGTAGCGGAATGCGCGGTGGAGTGCGCGAAATTCAGAAAGTAAAAAAAAAAAAGACGACCTAAAATTGGAACCGTGGTAGACCGACGGTAAAAGATCCCTTTTATACCCCGTTGTAATCATCTGGGGGGCAAAAATCTTAAACGTGCGCTTGAAAGTGTTTTCTGGTATTCTCGTTCCGATATTGCCTTATTTTTTTTTTCGTTGTTCCCCGGCACACCATGTACGCTATCGTAGAATCTGCCGTTCTATTCCTACTTGTTCTTTTGCATTTATTATTTTGGGTTTGTTCTTTTTTGCATTTCCTTAGCGTATTCCTACTGCGTTCTGTAATATGGCCCCGGGGTAACCCCGAATTTATTCGACGGCGCACATAACCCCGCGTTTTTCAAGACCTGTTTTAATTCAGTTTTCGTTACCCCCCCGTTTTCCCTTAAGAGGGCATAAACGTGCAGCAAAGCGTCGCCGCGCGCGCTGTCGCTTTACGACTTCGTAGGTTATACGCCAGCGACTCAAGAAATGGGCATCTTCGAAAATGTCGACCTGGAGCTGAGGTGTGCGATCTTGGAAAAAGATTCGGAGCTACTTCGAGGACTGAAAAAATAACAGAATAGAATAGAATGCGAGGGTCCGCGAACCGAGAGGAGCGCGGTAGGCAGCGCCGCTGGCGGCAGAGGTTGGGAAAGAAAAGCGAGATTCTCTTAAGCGTTCCATGTAAATGCGAGAGCGCGCTTGCCTCGGGACCTCTCTCTACAGCGTTATGCCTTTTCTTCCCTTTTCCCTCGTTTTTTCTCCGCGTTCATCTATCGCACCGTCTATTTTTGTATTTGTTTTTCGCGGGGTTTTGATATTTCGCGGGAATAGTCGCTGCATTGTTTCTCACGGAGCGCGCCGCGCCTCCGCTCCGCGTTTGCAGCGTCCGCGCTTTTGAAATACGTTGATGCCGATGCTCTATCGTTTCCCCTTTTCTTGCCTCGACGTCGTTCCGTCACCCCCCCCTCCACGTCCTCCTCCCTCCGATACAAGCACTTCCGCTCTCTCGGCGTGTTCGCTCCGCCCTCTTTCACTTTATTTATTTGCTCTTTCTTCTTTCTCGCGTTTAGTTTTTCGAGGCGTTCGCTTTCGCTTTTCTACCCGAAAAACAAATAGGAGGGAATATATTTGCGGTCCGCAAGAAAATTCCAACCAGACACGCAAGAAATGCGATCAACATACACGTACGCCCGCGCGCGCGCAAAAAGAAGGAAAAACGCCCCGACGACGATAGTCCCGTATTCAGCCTCCGCGCCGCAGGCAACTGCTCGTGAAAACGGCTTATAGTTTTTCGTCAAAGGGTGAAGATAGAGAGCGGCTAGGCCGCAGTTTTCTCTCCTGTTCGCTTTTTCTTTCGTGCTCGTTCTTTCTTTCCCTCGTCTCCGCAGCGTCGCCTTTCTTGTGCGGAGTCAATACCTTCTCTTTATTGAATTTATGGGCAAACAGGCAAGGACATATTCTTGCAATCTCCCCGTCGTTCCTGCTTGCGCACTGCTTTGCTCTCGAGAAGCGGGCGCCTGTTTACATTCTCGTCTTGTCCGTTGTATGGCGCTTCATTCGCCTTTGTGTTTTGTGTATTCTTTGGAATTCCCCGAGCTGATATTGTCCTAATGCTTCTGAAGGGGGTAAGAGCGGCGTGCTGTTCGAGAAAGTCTGTGCGCGCATCTTGCGAGCTTTGACTGATTGCAATAGGCGGGGTTCAATGGGAGTTTTGTTTTATAGACTCTGGTTCTTGTATTTTTTGGCATCTCCTTTTGAAGTAGTAAGCATAACATGTGCCGAGTGTGCGCGGCGCAAACATGCTTGACGGGGGTATTCACTCGTAACGTAGCCTCCTCGCTATGCTAGCTGTCTAGGTCCTTTGATCTTGCATTTTCGCAAAGGAGTCGCAGGAAAATTGTATTGACTTATAAGTTCCTTTTAATAATTCGAAAATTGTAAGGAAAATAGTATAAAGAAGTCCTTCAGGCGTCCTCGCTCGCGAGTGAGGACTGCTATGAATCCTAACAGGTTATAAGTGCCTTTGTGGAAGCACAGCGGAGCCAGGAAATGTATATGTGCAGCATGGTCGCATTACAGGTTGCGATGAGCGCTGTACAACGTCCGGGAAGCTTTCTTCGTTTTTATTGGGTTTCAAAGATGATCGTATGTAGCTGTCTTACGATGAAGGCGGTGCATTTCTGTTGAATCTCCAGTCACAGCTTCTAAACTCACGTTTCGCCAGAAATTTTAGTTCTCTAAATCAAACTACCATATGCTGAAATAATTGCCGGGCTGTAGTCAGATGCAGCTCAAGAACCATGCAGCAAATGCCCTTAAAACAGTCCCTCCTGTGGACTGATTGCCATAACGTCGCAGTTAATACGGGTAACCGGCAGTTACACGCATTGCAACTGTCAGCCTGCTGCAGTATCACATTGCTTTAGGACACAAGTGAAGAACGATAGGACCATTGCCCTTCAAACGAGGCTTGTCAGCCAGCGGTGTTGACCGGTGGCGGTGACATCGTTTCTAATCTACTTAATCTTGGATAATCTCACTGCGCTTCAAAGCACCTGAGCGGTCACGCTAGCAGATGCAAGGAGATTAAGCACGACGTTTTGATATTTGGCCGACGCCAATGGCTGGAGGGCCTTGAGGGGCATTCGCCGCTTTGTTCTTGACTTGTACCCGAATATAGTAGGTGCAAGGGGATTAATTATGACGTCACTACAGCCTTTCGACGCCACTGACTGGGGGAACTCCTTTGAGGCGCATCTGCGCTTCGTTGTTCAGTTGTATCCGACGATAGTGGCTTGTCAAAAACTTCTCCGTATACCATCTTACAACTGGCTCCTTCAATACTCGCGAACGAAATGAAGAAAAAAAAACAACGACGAGGTATAGGAAACAACATCAGGTAGCAGCTGCACACCTGTGATCGGACAAACCGTGCTGGCTTGGACTAGCCAAAATTACATCGTGAATTCGCTACAACTGCGCAAACCATTCTTTCCGCCTTCGGATTATAACCCGGTGACCGAGTCAAAATTTCGGCCATGGAGTCCAGGTCAGCTCAGCGGATTTTCGCAGAGCCACGTCCGATCTAAAGCTGCAGTGGAACTTCAGGAGTTTTAACGCGAATAGTCAAATCGAACGTTGCACTGACCGGCCCTTCCGCACGACGTATCGTGGACTGCAGCGCATGCGGCACAACGCAGCCGTTTGAGCTGCAATATCCCATTCCTGCCGGCGGCTCCGGTGTCCTATGGCGCTTTCGCCGAGCCAAGCAAATTCCACGTCACGAACGCGGCCGGGAGAAAACGAACTTTGATTTGCCGTTCGCGCTGCTCGACCAGCACGAGTTCTCTGCCACTTGACCCGCTTTCGGGCTCCTGGCCCCGCGGCGGGGAAAACCCTGTTTGCCGACCGCCCTCACCGCTCCGCTGCAGTCTCTTTTTGTTCGCTTCAACTCGCCCAGCCTCGCCTCTTTTTTCTTGCGCTCTCATCTTTCTGTTTCTCTTTCTGCGCGTCTTCGCTGCAGTGAGAGTTGTAGCCTAGCATGCGTGCAGTGACTGGAGCGTCGTCCGTTGTTTTATGTCTCGCGTATGTGGGTGGGCCGCATTTTGTTGCAGCTTTTGTTGCCTATTCTGTTCAGCCTCTTCCGTTTTAAATCCCCTGGCATCCGCTTTCGGCGGAAGTGGTCCGGTCTCCTTCTGTCCCCCTCTACGAGCACGAAAGGGCCAACGAAAATGCACGGCGTCACTGCGGAGAAGAAGGGGCGGTAGAAGAGAGTTGGGGGAAGGGCGAACGCGCAGAGGAAATTGTGAACAGTCAGCTTACGGTGCCAGGTTCCGAAATGCGCTTTTCGGCTTACTGCGTGGACTCCCATTCTACGGTGTTTCTGGGCTTGTAATGCCTGCTTTGTGTCGCAGGGCAAGCAAAGAAAAGAAAAGAAATTCCGGTATGTGCTCGGACTATTGCAGTCGACTTGTCTGTCTTAACTCAGCAAACCGAAATATGTTTCACAGCCATATGTACTAAGCGCCAGGTTTTTTAATTTTTATTATTCATTGTGTCACATGCCTGATCGTTCCCTTTATTTCAGTAAGGTTTTTGCTCGGCTTGTTCACCAAGTTTAGCAATAAAAGGGGGGTGTTACATTCCTTTCACACTGCCTGAGAAAGTATAAAACATGTTCAGGCAAGAACACGACGTACAGAGAGATAATGGAAAATATTCTTTATCCCGTCTGTACTATGCGAGTCATATTATCGCACCAACATGTTTCGTAGCGATGTTTACCAATTACCCAATGAGAATTTTTGCTTGAAACGACCGTACGAAGCTCATTTTAATTTTTGCCATTTCTGAAGGTGGCGTCACATAATTTTTGTGGTTGTTTGCTTGGTGCAATTGCGTGCCCCCCCCCCCCCCCCCCCCCCCCCCAGAATTAGTTTTCCCTTCGGCGGCAGCCACAGGCAGGTTGTACTCACAATTGGATAAATCCTGGAGTAAGCTCCCTGTTTTACCGGAATTCGGAAATGACGACGAAGAAATGCAGCCGGCCCCAGTTATCGTGGGAGGACTGAAATCGCGTTTAACAAGTTGCAGCAAATCACGTCGTAGGCTCTGATCACGCATGTTACTACGTTTCTTGCCACACGACTGGCCAATGACCTGGCGCTTTTCTTATTCCTTGTGTGATGACCATCGCGACACTATAATCACAATCTTCGAATTCCGCTCGTTGCGTGGGTGTCGTTGGACAGCGCGCTGTAGCCGCCGTCATCGCGTCTCTTCTTCGAAACTAAGCGGTGCGTCCAACGGCAAACACCGCACTCGCTGCGCCGCTCGAGCACGCGACGGGCCCTCGCTGCGGATGGCCGCGCGATGCCAGCCGAACACCAGCTCAAACATTTCAGACAGAGCGCACCGCCCAGTGCCGGTCTGCATCTGTCAGGGCGACTCGTGCCGTGTTTGTCCTCTTTGATGGAGTGCCGCCTTCTCCTCTCCTTTATCGTACTTTCAAAACGCTCTCTCCTCTGCTTCGCAGCATGGCTCTCCTTTCTTTTCGCGCCTGCGAAAACCTGCGTGTACCTTCAGTTTGTGCGATTTGCTCTGTGCAGTAGTGTTCACGTCCGTTTGGACCTTCCTAGGAAGGTGACAGGTTTTCCGCACTTGTCGCACACGTTGCTGGAGGCGAGCACGAAGGTCTGTCGAGCCTGTGTTGGGGACGGCACGTTTGTCTCCTTAGGCGGGAATGTTGGTCGTTTCGTTTACTGGGCGTCAAACAGTTGTGGCTTTACGAAGCTGCTCTTTTGGAATTGGCTTATCTACTGTTCCGTGCTTTAGCATGCAGTTAAATTATTATAGCTTTGGAGGCTGTCCCTTCGTGAGTACCTAGCTGGCCCTGCTTGTATTAAGTGTTGTCACAGCAAGGGTCAGATAAGACAATAGTGGCGCAGGCATGCGTCCGACTTCGCGAAATGAACACGGTATATAACTGCGGCAGTTGGCAGAACAATGGCTTCCCCGCTCGCACCGCTCCGATGTGTTGCAGCATTACATCATTGGTGCTGGGCTAGTTACAACTGTCCGAGCATGCCACAAATTTCTAGTTAAACAACGTCATCGAGTATCATCATCACCAGCCTGACTACGCCCACTGCAGGACAATGGCTTCTCGCATATCTCTCGAGTATGGGAGCTCACTTTGCGAGAAAGGAGCTCCATGGAACCACCAGTTTTTCAGCGTCCTGCGACGGAAGTATTCGGCCAAGTTGATGAAGGCTATGTGCCCTAAATATAAAAAAATTTGCATCTTCTAAATATGCGAGGCAACGTAGAAACATTGCAGTGTTTCTTGTTTACGGTTGGGCAGTCTGCATGACTAGGTGCATCGGGCATCCAGGGGTTGCGTTCATCGTTAGGTAACTTGTATAGACTTGGAACAGCTTTAACAAATTTTGCAATGGACATTCCATACAAACCGTATTGACAATATATATGAACGGTGGGCTGAAAATTTTGGAGGGGAGTCCTTCTTCTAGAGCACTCTCCAAATGAGAAGGAGTTCGTCTACTCGGTGTTAATCGACCGCGTTCTGTGGCTTCGACATGAGAGGGAGGCACACAGGAGTTCCGAGCGTGAAACTATAGTCAGCACGAAACTCAGTATCGGAAATCTGTTTTCTTCTGAACTGCTATGTACCGCTCAACCTTCGGTGTCGGTTCGCTGTCGCGAAAGATTTAGAGCACAACGCGAAAAGTGGATTTGAAGTTTAGAGCAAAACTAATCCATAAAAACGGAAAGTCCAATGCGCACGTCTTAACTATTCATTTGTTTTTGTTTTAATTTATGGACCATCTGAAGATCGCTGTACAACGCCAAACTGAAAAAAAAGTTGGGGAGAAAAAAAATGCTCCTCCTTTTCTTTCTTCCGTGCTTTGGTCCGAAGAAGTTCCTCGCGCAGGAAGCCACACGTCTCTCAATATTAGAACGAACTATTATTTCTCGCTTTCTTCGTATTTATTTGTTCTCTTTTTTTTCAGGCAAAGTGGAGCAGGAGCGTAAGCTATTTTTAACTCCCAGCGTAAGCGCCCGCTTCTTGTTCGCCGCTCTCTTCCGGTGGAGCCCGCGTACACC
Source organism: Amblyomma americanum (assembly GCF_052857255.1). Lineage (NCBI taxonomy): Eukaryota > Metazoa > Arthropoda > Arachnida > Ixodida > Ixodidae > Amblyomma > Amblyomma americanum. Next base: position 8,637,057 of record NC_135498.1, read on the forward strand.
AGCACTGTCGGAAGGAGAAAAGTCGAACTCGGTGTAGCGCGCCAGCTGACAACGCCTTTTTGGCGTCGGTGGAGGCGGCCCAAGGAGGAGGCACACAGAGGCGGCTCTGGAATCGATGCAGGACGCTGGGAGCGTTCGATCGATTTTCCATTTGCCTCGCGTTTTTAATTAACTCGGCCAAAGCCCTTAACGAGAAATTCATAGGTTTCCCGCGAACATATCGCAGCGCGATGAATCTGCGGCACGCTTTGTCGCGCGGTTCCTGGCGGGTTTCCCTTCACCTCTCTCGCCACGTGGCACAAAATGCTCGGGAAGTTCGTGCACTCACTGCATAATTTTGGGAGGCAATTTAAGAGCATAGGTCAATTTCTTGATTTTTGTATTTGTGCTTCTCCTTCAATGCGCATTAACCGTTATGCCTCGGGTTTACACCTGTTGCAGAGATATCACGAGTCTTGCTCAGTCATTGTAGACGCTTTTCTTGTCATTTAAACGAGTGAATGACACGGTTCTTTACATACACAAGTCTAGTGAAGTCGGCTATGCGAAATCGCAGACCTTATAATGACTTCACAGCTGATTCTGAATTGCAAAGGATGATTACCGCTTATCGCATCGCACCTGTGCACAACAGGTGAATCATACGTACGTTATTTCCTCAAGGTTCCTACCAAGTTTTTTTTTCGTGACAAGGGGGTACGGGTAGCAATTAAGTATTTCACGTCTAAATTGTTTCACAATTGCCAACATTGTTTCACAATTGCACTCGGCAAGTTTTAAACTTGCCGAGTGCGGTGACCGGGAGACATGATTATCTCAGTTAACCCAGCGCTGCGACAGCCTTTTGATCAGGCGCTGCTCGGAATGCAATGGTTGTTCTCTTTCTCAGTGCGTGTACCGCGGAGTCAATCTTGATTTTAAAATTTTCATCCATTTGTACTGCGCGAGCATCCCGTGCTGAGCTACAGGGTTCAGTTGCAACTCGTTAACTGTTTTCATATTTCCTGCTCAGTGAAAATACAGGATCTCTAAATGATTACCGAACTCTACTTTTCCTTTCCAACACCACCGACGGAAAAAAACAACGAAACTAAAATAATATTTTCCTCCACTTCTCTCGTATTCGGTGGTTTCTTCCGTATACTATCCTATCAAGCTCCTCATTTAACCTCTTCGGGCTAAAAGCCCCTTTGACATTCATGCATCGCACACTAAAAGACAGAGATAGGAACTGCAAGCTGCCTCGTTGAGATTGGGCCGCCTGTTAGGCAAATAATAAAGCACCACCTATAGCCGGTTGCAACTGAAGAACGCAGCGGCAAGCACCTCTCAAAGGAGGCCCTCCGGCCAGCGGCTACGATTGACTGTAACGACGTTGCGGTTAATACATTTCGCAGAGGCGCCTGCCAGCCACCTACGATGTCAAGTTAGCGGATTAACCCCGAAGTCGCGACAGGCGGTCGACGCCATTGGTTGGAGAGCCTCCTTTGAGGAGTAGTCACCGCTGCGTTCTAAGTTGTATCAGAGTGTAAGCTGTTAGTTCAGTTTTACTATTCCTGGGATTTGTTGCAACGCGGCCTCTTTTCATCATTTCGAGCAAGAAAGGCTCTCGGCCTTTCTCATGGACACTTCGGCTTATCGGCATCCTGTGAAAACCATTAATGGCGGCCGTGTTTGCGCGTGCTATGCCGTGCGTGATTTGCGTTTGGTTGCGCAACTCTGTAACTGCATTGTTTATCTTCGTTACCTCTAGTATTGTGCCAGTTAACGCCTCCATTAATCGTTTGCATCACCAGTGTATAAAGTGCCTGGCTTCCCTTATTATGTAAGCGCCACAGCCAGGTATGCGGGTACGTAAAAATTCAGGACAAGATTGGTTGATTGATTGATTGACTGATTGATTGAACAACTTTTATTTCCACCAGAAAAGACGTTTCTCCCCGCGCCCGGCACGCAGGCTTGGGAGACGGAGAGTTGCGCGTCTGCGGTTAGAGGCTGGCTGACAGTCCTTGACTGGTAGCGGCCTCTTCCGCCAGATAGAGGGTCGTGCGCTTGAGCTCAGGGTCCGGGCTTCTTAGCAGGGTCTCCCAGGCTTCTCTACTTTCAATATTTTTGCCCGCCCCGGGAGAATTCGGGCACTCCAAATTGTGTGGTCGAGTGTCCCCGCAGTGAGTGCATCGATCATGCGACCTCAGCTCTGGGTACACGTGCTAAGCCAATACCGGGTTCATCAATGTATTGGTTTGTAGCCGCCTCCACGCGACAGCTTCTCTATTGTAAATTTTGGGCCTGGTGGCGGTACCAGCCTACGCCCTGATTTGTAATGGTTAACAGTTTTCCCGTAATTTTGCAGGCGCTCCTCTTTCCCCCAGTGCTCGGGGGGCTCCATGGCTACCCGGAAACAAAGAACTCGGGCTAGCTGGTGAGCCGCCTCGTTACCTGGGACCGCGGCGTGTGCGGGTGTCCAAATTAAATGAATATGCAGAACAAGAATATGGAGAGCACTCTTTCCCCCTGCACCGCTGGAGCAGTTTACACAAGTGCGCTTAAGGCAAATGACAACGTCACTGCGCACTCGCCACTGGGGGTTTTCTATTTCCAGTCCTGGTACCGGGCGCACTTAGGAGCAGGGGATGGAGAGGCGGGTGCGTTGTGGCTGTCTCTGTCAGGGTGATGGGCAATAGCCTGGCAGTGTTCCTCGTGCGATCGGTTGTTCAGCAAGGTGCTCCCTTTCTTCCCGCAAGTATCGCTCGGCCACATCCTCCTCCTTCCCTCGATGCGCGGTCGAGCAGCTCGCGCACTTCTCCGCATTTCTAGCACTCGTCAACGGACCTCACGCCGGTGTGTGCATCGAGCACGCTTCTCTCGCTCCTCCGCATCCGGCCTGCAGGGTTCTTCTCCTACTGCATGCACTGCCGGTTCTGCCGCCTCGGGTTAGGGGGCGATCGATCTCATCCTCCGCTGCTGCTGCTGCTGCTGCTTCTCGCGGGCTGTGCCCCCTCGGATGCGAACCGCGGGGCCGCACGCGCGGCAACAAAGAGGGAGGGTGAGCAAATGAAACAAAAGCCAGCAGGGCCCCGAGGAGTGAGCGCGCGCGGCTGAAACACTCGAGCTTCTCGCTCTCATTACGCGGTTCAGCGCGTCCGCCCCGCGGCGCAGGAACCAACACCGGCTTGACGTGCTCTCTTCGGGCCGCGTGCGCATCTAGAGCTGCTGGCTCCTCGCGAACGGGCTTCATAAAACTCGCGGCCCCGACGGCGCTACGCTGGCTTGCCCCGCCGCGGTGGCGTCTCTTGCCTTCGTCGGCGGTGCTGCTGCTGGCTCCGCATCTGTTTAGCCCCCCCCCCCCCCCCCCCCCCTCCCACCGCGCGCGCCAGCCTTCGTACAGCTGAAGTCGCTTCTTTCCATTGCGCGGGCTTACTTGTTTCCGGCGTTTGAACCCACGGTTTCTTCTTTTATTTTTATTACTCGACCGCACGAATATCAGCTGGTCATACAGGTGGCTTGGTTATACGCTGTTCCCAAGTGTTCGCAGTGTGTCGTGTCAGGGGCTCTGGTTTAGGTTGCTTACTTGCCACTGTAACTAGACTTTTCTGACGTTGACGGTACGCTAAAGTCAGAGCGGTGTCATTTCAAAAAGAAACCAGACTATTTACTTGACAAACAAGGACAAGCGGTGTAGCTGGGCGCCATTATTATTGTGAGAACTTTATTATGAAAATAGATTGCTGTGCTGCTTTCACTTCTCTCATTTCCCTTTCTTGTTTTTTAACGATGTAAACGAGATACGCCCGGAAAATTTCAAGAGGCTCCTCTGGTCTGGAGACCGCCCGCCCCTCCTTTTTTCCCCTTCTATATCTTCATTCGCATTATGATCAAAGACGGAAGACTAGCGCCATCAGCTCCTCTTTGCTCACCGAAGCCGCCCAAGCGCGCACGCTTTTATCAGAGCCGTTGGTCGCGCACGCGTGTTGCCCTGCAATTCGCGAGAGCCAGGGGCGAAATCCGAGAGACCTCCATTCGGGGCCGTCGTCGCTCGCTTTTGTGACGCCCAGAGGCCGCTTCAACCCTTCTTCGCTGTCCTGCTCGGCACGCGCGCGCACGACGCGTTAATTGCTCAGCTCAGAGGGAGGGCTCTGCTGCTCTCTATCAAAGCGCAGCGTTAGCCGCCCTGATTACTCCCGCAGGAGAGCTGGCTGGCCGCCGCCCCTGTTCCTTCCTCATTTATTTTCTTTTTCTCTTCCTGTGGGCGCCTCGCGAGACCCCGTCTAGGCCCTGATGCGCTGCTGTTGCTGTGCAGGGTGCACGTTGCGGACACCGTGCGAGCGCGGAAAACGGTTTAACCTCGTGGGAAGCGCTGGAGGGGCCGCGAGGAAGGAAGCTCTCATTTCTGAATTCAGACGCAATTCGGTTTGCACCCCGGGAGTTCGCGCTGGGAGCGATTCTTTCTGCATTGTTATTTGGGCGAATGCTTCTTCCTTCTTGGGCGGCCGCTTGGACTGGCTGACCACTGGTAGTGCGCGCTATCTCGTTGTCGATTTGCATCGATGAGCCATGCGGAGATAACAGCAGCTAGAATTCCCCGGGCGAAAAAAACGAATGAATCACGTTATTCTAAAGACAGTTTTGTATGCGCCCCTCCGAGATGCGCAGGAAGAGCGGCTTCGCGCGCAAATTTGCTTGTTTTTTTTTTCATTCGTCGAAGGCGTCGCAGTTTGGCGGTATGCGTGCAAATGCAGGTATCGGCTAACGTGGTTCTTCTAGACGGTTCTCGTATTTCCGAAAATTCTAAAGGAGGAGAGTCAGCACGAGAGCCCGTGTGCGTTTACGCCCAAGGAGATAGGGAGAACGAGAAATGTGAAAATGAAAAACCCATTTACTAAAATTGAACTACTAGTTGGCGTTGTGACAGAGAAAGAAAGAAAGAAGGAAAGAAAGAAGGAAAGAAAGAAATAAAGAAAGAGGGAAAGAAAGAAAGATGGAAAGAAGGAAAGAAAGAAAAAAAAGAAAGAAAGAAAGAAAGAAAGAAAGAAAGAAAGAAAGAAAGAAAGAAAGAAAGAAAGAAAGAACGAAAGAAAGAAGACTCTGCCGACGAACGTGCTTACATTCGGGCGACCAGCACAACGATGTCAACGGGGTGGACGTGAGATGACGCAAGCATCGGCAGCAGCAGCAGCAGTTATACCAGCCGCATATGGCTATTCGTCGGGCCACGCGCTGTTTTGCGAGCGAGCATGCCGTGGCCAGAGACGTGGTTGGGAATGCGGGCTCCATAGTGGCCCCTGCTGCTTGGCCTCCGGCGTCTGCGGCGCGAATCATCACGTACGTATGGACACCTACCGACAGCGGCGGCACGTCGAGCCCGCGCTGGTCGCGGCAGTTATTGTGCGGGGTGCAAATGCCTCGCCACGATGGCTGCTTGGAAAGGGGGCAGCGCTTGCATCTCTCGATCGCCTCTAGTTTCTTTCTCGCCTTCCGGAGGGGGATGAGGAGAAGAGGTATTAGGACGCACAATTCTACGAAAGAATAATAATAAAAAAAAAAAACTCATCGAAAACGCGCCACACAAACGGGGCAGGAACGCAGGAGGCATTCGCTGGACGTTCCTCTTTTTGTTCTATATCTTTGTGTCGCGCGTTTTCTGCCAGTCTTTGTGCAAATATCGCGTACAGCCACATGCACTATGAAAGGGAACCTGCTGAAGAACCAGATTTAGTTTTACGTCGGCATCGAACTTGAAAGGGCGTTTCAGGCGTCATGCGCCTGAAGCAAAGCCCAGAAAGGAAAGAGTTATCGCATACGCGTCGCAGTCACGTTTGAGGAGTAATCATGACTCCATGCTACTTGCTTGTTTCCTGGCGTGTTCCTTCGAAGGCTTGCACCAGCTGACCCAGTCCTGGGCGCTTTTTCCAGCGTATAAAGTGTCTCACACTCTGCTAGTGTTTCAAACAAGCGTCGCGATGCTCATTGCCGAGAAAATTTAGAACTTAAGTGCTTATTTTCATAAGACGCAGGCGGCTTAAGTGCCAGTTATTGTCGCTTCAGTGTAGAGAAGCAGAGAATTGAGACAGGCAGCGAAGCAGGCTCTGTCAGAACTTTGTTGTAATGACACTATCAAACGGCCGATTTTCCAAGAACACAATTTATCCATTCATGTGCATGCACAAAAGAGAGATCATAAAAAAAGCAGGAGGAAAGGGAAAAGAAAAGAGAGGAAAAACAACGCGCGAATCGGAAGATAGGAAATACTAAACTTATTAGAAGTGGCCGTTGTCTTTATGGAGATAGATAACGCTACGAACTGTTGAAATACGTAACTATACCCATTCACAGTGCCCAATTGGTTTCTGTGGCAGGCCGAAGACATTCTATACGTGGGCCTGTTTGTTCACGCGAACAGAGATCCACAAAATGTCTGCAGGTAGTCCTCTTGTTTCGTTGTCAGTTCATGAAATTGCTGTGTAGGGGCCGAGCTAAAGTTTGACACTTGCACAGGCGACGCTTCATTAACTGCTTTTTAGACGCACGTCACGCTTGAGGTTATGCCAACATCAGTGCACATAATGTAGCAAAATGCTTGTTTCGACATGTTTCAACGGCGTGCTACGACATTTTTGTTGGCCCCATTGTGCCCCATTTCTCTCAAAGATGCCCCGATAGATATCTACTTGGCACCAAGCGTATCACTATTTTTTATAATTTCCTACGACAGCATAGCTTAAGAAGCGAAATATTCACGTTTCTTTTTGTGTACATCGCAAATTCGTTCTGGGATATAGCGTAAGTTCATAGCAATACGCTGAACATACTTGCCTGGATGAACTAATCGCAAAATAAGAACATGACTTGGTGCATGGACCTTCCTTGAAAAACCTTGCAAAGCACCTTGCACTTTACACTCGGTCACGAATCGGCCTTAAGCCGACTCCACCGGCTTCAATTTTGCTTGGTTCTTTTCTGCCCGCGCTGCTTTGCAAAATCGTTGCGGCTCGAATATCGGCATCCCAGTTCTCTCTTTATTTTCTTCTTCCTGCGCGCACGGTGGACGATAAGCCGTCGACAAAGATCTAACTTTGTGTCTACCTCTGCCGCAGCGCCCGCCCAACCTGCCTCCTTTTCTTTTTTTCCAGCTTTTCTTCAGCGCTCCAGTAGATTTCATTCTTTCTATTTCCCTCGCTGGCCGCAGGCGTAAGCAGATTATCCGCAGCCCCGACGTATAGGCGGCCCCCAAGGATAGCATGACCATTTTTCCGCGCGTTAAATTCGATTCCCTGTCGTCGTTCCGCGCATTAGTGCAGTTGCCGTCGCCGCCTTGTTCGCTGAAGAGAAAACAAAGTTGAACGGCGGGAAGGAAAGAGAGAGAAGGAAGGAAAAGAAAAGGCAGGCAGGGGGAACAGAACAGAGGAACGCACTCGTCGGTCCTAGCGGCTTTACTTGTCCCATGTTCCCTTTTTTCCCTAATATCGCGGTTAGTCTTTCCCTGCGCCGCCGTCCACCTTATATGCTTACTGCTCTCACCGTTTCCTGCACTTCGCTGTGGTGTGGTGGGCCGGCGAAAACACGCTACGGAAAGACAGGAAAAGAAAAAAAGGGAAAGATAACAGATGAAGGCGGCGCACTGAAGTAATGAGGGAGAAGAGGGAGGGAGGGGGAGGGATAAGGGCAAGCCGGCTAACCAGCGAGGAGACACAAGTGAAGAGCACCAGTTTCGTAATTTGGTTTTCTCTTCCGTAAACTTGATTTTAAAAATCGCCGGCGCACGAAGGAAGGCAGGAGGAAAGCGACAGTAGCCAAAATTGGCTTCTCCTCAATACGGCTCCATCGAGAGGGTCTGCTGCGGGAAAAAAAAAAAAAAAAGTACTAGCGCCGCAGAAGTCAAGATAATACGACGGGGGTTGTGTGTCCACTTGGTCCAGTTTCGCTCGATCGTAATACGGACACGTCCGCTCGTTTTTCCACTTTCTTAGCGCTGGTTGTACGGAAACCATGCAGGCATCGCATTTCTTATAAAGTTTCTCACACAGAGTGGCATTTGCATGGTCGATAAGTACGTACAAAACGGATTAAAACGTCCTATGCTTTCAGTCTCAAGTGGCTCAGTTCTTCGAAGAGAATAGACGATGCCTGGGAGTTGGTTTGTGCATAGGCCTGTACGATTCCTTGCTCTCTCTCATTATTTCTTACTCACACAGTCCGTAGCCCACTCACTCGCTCGCCTCGCTCGCTCATTCACTCACACTCTGGCTCTCAATAGAACTAAATCGCTAACTCACTCACTCACTCACTCACTCACTCACTCACTCACTCACTCACTCACTCACTCACTCACTCACTCACTCACTCACTCACTCACTCACTCACTCACTCACTCACTCACTCACTCACTCACTCACTCACTCACTCACTCACTCACTCACTCACTCACTCACTCACTCACTCACTCACTCACTCACTCACTCACTCACCAGTTTGATATTTCGTTCACTCTTAAGCACTATCGTCCATAAACCAGGCATGCGGTCGCAGAATCACCCGGATATGCCAACGGTCGTTGGTGCCTTGGAAAGCGAAATGTAGCACCTCAAGAGATACTGATGAATAGTTCATTCATTTTAACGGGCCAGAGCAACACTTCAGGCTAAGAGCTACGGTCGAACCGAGGGGTCAGAATGATTTCGATCACCTTGCGGTTTTTATCCTGCGCCAAAATCTGAGTAGTTTCGCTAGGCAAACACCGACAAAAACTACTACAAAAATGGTTATATAATTTACTTTTGTTGTTGTTTTCTGCGCCTGCTCATGCAAATAGCTTTTGTGTCCTTCGGCCTTTGGGAAAATATGACTAAAAATAAAGACTGAAAGCAAAAGACTGCAGCAGAAGAGACATCGACAGCTTCCTGACTCACGGTGCGCTTGATTGAGCGCCGCTAACGTGGCTCGTTAACGGCTCGTTCCCTCTACCGCCGGCTGTCGCCTACTGCTCCTCTCCCTTTCCCGTCTCTGCACGCGTACTCTCCCGTCGCTGTCTCGTGCGCCTGCCTCACTTTACGCCTGGCACGATAGCCACTGGCCTGGAGCTCATTTGCTAGCGCGTATTTCTTTCCGGCCGTTATTGCGGCTTGCGACGCTGCGGGTCCCAATGAAGCGGGCACCAATAGACGGAAATGAGTTCTGGGACGCTCCGCTTCATTCGATTGGGCGCCACTCACGGCTCTACGCCGCCCGTTACTTATTTTCCCCCAATTCCTCGTTTTCCTCCTTAGTTTTTTCTTACGCTTTTCTGTTCACGCTTCCTTTTTTTCAGAGCGCCTCCTTTCTTCTTCCCCCTTCGCTCTTTTCTACTCTGTTTTGTTTTCTTGTTGAGTCCGTACCACTTTTGTCCTAATCACAAAACGCGTTGTCATCGCTCGCGCGAAAGGAAAAGAACAAAAGTATCTTGGAAGCGGCTGGAACGAGGCTTAGCGAAAAAATCGCAGCCGACGTACAAATCAGATAGGAAAATCCGGCGCGCAGTATACAAATTTACCCAGCGCGTGTATGCACGCCATCGTAGAAACAAGGAGGGATGCTTTTGATGGGTCGTTCGGAGCTTTCTAATATTGTCTCTGCATCCCCCCCTTCCGCTCCTCCTAATCTGCCCACTGTTTCCAGACTATGTGGTGGCTCGATCGGTTGTTTTCTTGCGTCGCGCGTTCGATTCTCTTGCCTCACCCCGTTCTCATCATGTATATGAGTGTGTTTGTGTGCTTTCGAATTCGGTCTGCGAGCAAGAGAAAGAAATTCTCGATCCAGAGCTTAATTTCACTTCGAAACTTTCAGCGGGCGCCTTCCGAACGTCACCGTTCATTTCCCTTTTTTCCTCTGCTGTTTAGTTGTCTGCTCCTCGCTCTCAGGGCTTTTCTTCGTCTGCTCTGAGGGGGCGCGCCTTCTTATAACTGCGCGCTCGTTATTCTTGTCCGCTGCGCGCAGCTGCATTTACTTCCTTTCGAACGAATTCCGAAATCGAACGGAGGAAATGAAGATGTTGCGCTTGGAAAGCGTTCCCGCTCTGTCGTTGGAGCGACTGCAGCGCCACCACCGCGCCCCGCTCTGAGTGTCAGGATAAAGCAAGATTACTCTTATTATTCTCGCTGTCTGCTTTGCTGTGTGGGTCCCGTGCCGAGCCTTCTCTGTCTCTTCGGTGCTTCATTTTTGTCTTTTGTTTTTGTTTTCTGCGCAGTTTGTTTGTTTTTCTTTCTTCGTATCTTCTGGGATTTATCAGTCGGCGTCGCAAAGCCGCCTAGTGCGCACGTGCTGTTAGCGGCAGCCAGGCAATGTTTAATGCAGCACAGAACCGCCTGCAGGCCAGATTAATGGCTCCCTTAGCAAGCATAGGCTCAGTTGGTTTTGTATGTAGCTCGTGCACGACCAGTTTGTTCTGTGTATGTGCACCCTACGTACACATTGCATATCAGCTCATATTTTTATGCAAATATATTACTGTCACCATGCCCCATTTTATTGAACACCCCCACCCCTGCGAACCCGATTAGGGACAGTAGGTGTTTTATGAGTAAATGAATGAATGAATAACTCAATAAATAGGTTGTGAGGGAAGAAGGAAAGTCTCAGTAACTGTCTAAGAACACCTGAACTGCGCCATGAAGGAATGGATGGGGAATGAAAGAAAGAAAAATGGCCAGGCTTAGCTTGGTTAAGCCAAGAATGCGTTGCATATCTCGATGGAGTTCCGTGCTGCTCCGTTGACTCGATAGGCTATTGACTCGATCGCCATTGAAACTGCCCGTGTAGCAGCGCTCGATCGCCTTTGAGTCGATAGGCTATCGGTTCGAGGGCCCTCGAAATGCCCGTGTGACAGGGGTATAAGACTGTCCCGGCGAAGGAGCGCAGCTCTTTTATACATATGCAGTGACGTCAATCATAGCGCAGCGCCCCTAGCGGGAGGAGCGGGAGTCAGGTGGTGGCTGCGGCCGCGCGCGACCGCGCGAGTTGGGGTCCAGCTTTTCCTCCGTGACGTCACGCGCCGGCGCAGCGCCCCTAGCGGGAGGAGCGGGAGTCAGGTGGGGGCTGCGGCCGCGCGCGACCGCGCGAGTTGGGGCCCAGCTTTTCCTCCGGCTGTCGTGACGTCACGTCACGTGGTTTGGTGGCTGCCCGGACGCGCCCAAGGGCTGAACTGAGTGATTGCAATATGCAACGCATAAAAACTGAGAGGCACCGCAGTGGAGGGCTTCGAAATAATTTCAACCACTTAAGGAATCTTTAACATGCACAGAAATCGCAGACTTACGGGTGCCTTTGATAATTCGCCCCCATCGAAACGTGGCAATAAGTAGAAATTTAGGAACATTTGGGTTTATGAATAGTGGTGCAGGCAACGTTTATGAATGGCCGTTCGGTTACTCCGTAAAGAGAACAGCGGTCGAAAATGGTTTGCTTCTTGGTTATTCCCACGTTTCCTTATTTCGCGTATATAAATGTAAGAGAGCTGCCATTGATGAGCGCCATGATTTCTTCATCTGTTCTAAGACGCGATCACAAACAAGCTAGATGCTAAATGAGCATTGCTATGACGATAGTGTTCTTTAGTTTCAGATCAACTCGCATAGGCACTCTGCCTAAAGACGCTTTGGCAAAGTGAATAAAAATCAAGGTAAGGATGCACTTGAGCCGTAAGGAGCGTCGGCGACTGGCGGCAAAAATTTAAGGCTCTTCCACATGCCTCCTCTTGATAATGTCATAATCGCCAATCAAGCTCTTGCCGCCCTGTGTGCACTTGTTTTGACTGAGCGTAACAGTAGATCCATGCTGTTTTCGGCCACCTCGCGCCTAAGAAAGCGGTGCTTATTGAGGCCATTCACCTTATGCATCAATATGGCGGCGCATGAAACTTACCCCGCGGCTTTTTCAACAGCTCCTCAAAGAACGACACGAACGGTGAAGGGTGCGTGCGGAATAATCTAGGAGCTTCAGATTTTTCTCGTCGCCGCGTAATATCGTGCCTTACTCATATAGCGGATCATTTGCTTCCCTCACTTTTTGTTGCCTGTACGTTGGTGTATGCGAGGATGCAGCAGTCTTGGCCAGGGGATTATGGGGCTCTCGGGAACTCGCTAAGCGGATTTGATCGCATATTCTGTTTGTTCTAGCCTCATCAAGTCCGCCGAAGCACCTTCTGCCTTCACGTCGGTTCATGCCAGAACCGGCCTTATTTCATGGATGTGCATGTAGCTGTGTCCACATGTTTTTATTCTATTTTACCAAGTTGTAATACAGAAACGTAATAAATTGTCACTCCTTTCTAATCTTTTCCATGCAACAGTGCATAGGTCGAGACTTGTCTTGCATTTCCGGGGTTCTATAATCCGTGATAATACAAGGCGGTGCTGCCGTTGAACAGCTTGAGCCCATCGGATTATCTGCATGAATTGAAGCAACGACGTGCACTTTTTTATGTGGTGCACGAATTTCAACTACTCAGTTTTTTTATCTTAACACCTCTTTTGCTTTCTGTGAAGTATAATTTATTTTTCTTCGCTGTATCTTATAGCAGTCTTAGGAGAAGTATGATTTCTCGTCTCGAATATCGCCTTTCGCTGCCAACGCTTCACTTCTACTTTGTTCTCGGCGTTCACCCAAGTGAGACGTGCATGTGCCTCTGCTTCTCGAACTTAACAGTGTATGCATTCTACTTTTTAATACGCATTTAGTGAATCCGTTTGATTTTTATCTCTCTTGCTTTCGACATATAATCAGGTCTGGATTTACGAATGCCGGTCGATTTTAACACAGCCTACCTGCGTGTCCGTGCTGTAATTTCTCACGCGCTCATTTTACACATTTCAGCAGTCACACCTGTGACTCCAAGATGATCGGTAACTATTAAAAATACTGGAGCTAAGCAGTTGTTATCTCGGAGTGAGACGTTCTCTACTCATTCTCCCTAGATGGAGTGAGGAGATTACGTTGCGCGTGTTTCATTCAAGTTGAGCCAAAGCCCTTATATGAAAGAGTAGAGCATTATACAACACCCATGCGGTGTTTGTCGTGGCCGTTGGGCCTACGTTCTTTATTGTTGGAACGCACAATAGCCAATGCAACAGTGGTGGCTGCATTTCACGCCATTGACTGAGTGGTGTCCACCGAGATACGTGAGACAGTTACTGCACCATCTCCTTTCCTCAAAAACCAAGTTCCATTTCATTTTCTGGATCCGAATGTCTACACGGTTCTCGTGGAAACCGCGTTGTTTACAATTCACGCATTGTCACTTGTCGTGCAATGCTGACCCCAATCTGTGAAATTTTGCGAACTACGATTAGCATTTTATTAAAGCATACTTCTTACTTCCCTGAAATGTGTCTTCGAGTAAATGAGCTGCAATTGAAGTTCCACCATTACGTTGGTCGGTTCTTACTGAACTAGAGTAGTTAAATAGAAGAACATGTTTGCGCCCGCGATCAAGATGACTCCGAGCAGCGAAGCGAGCAAGTCGAGCGATTAGTGAGAGCGACAGTTCTGCGACGGGGCTGGAAATAAGGAAGGGACATAGAAAAAAAAGAGAATAATCGTCCTGAAATATATATATATATAACTGACTCCTTTTCTGATCGTATCTGTTCGTACCGATCACCATTATTTGTTTTTTTCTTTCTCAAGGGCCGAGCTAGGGCTCGACCGCGGATCGGAAGCGCACCGCCGACGGGAGAGGAGGAGGAGGGTTGGAAAGCGGGAGGGGGAAGTGGGCGCTGGGAGAGCCAGGCGGGCCTAATGAACTTTGACGAATCATTATCGATAACGTCCGCCGTCGTATTGGTTCGCTCGCTATTGTCTCTCTCTCTCGCTCTCTTTCTCTCCATCCGCATCGCTCTTCGCTATTTTTTGTTTTCTTTTGCTCTTCGCTCGCTCTTTGCTCGCCTCCGCACGCGATGAAGAACGGAGATACTTGGTGGGTCACGGATGGAAGGGGAAGACGCGAGGAGCGAGCGATATGTGGTTGATTAATTGGGCGCAGGTTCATTTGGCGCAGATGCGCTGGCAGCTGGGGTGCAGGCGCAGCAGTGAACCCCCCTCCCGTAAGGACTTTCGGCCGCGGTAATGACCTGCAGCCCCGCTGAACATTGCGGCCGCTTGAGTGAGACGCAGGAAGACGCGCAACTTGTGCACAAACGCGCCGTAAGAGAAGAACTCGAGGAGAATTTCGGTAAAAACGAGGCCAAGGAAATTAAGGGATAGCGGGCGAGTGGTTGGTGGAGAGAGTGGCGATAGAGAAGACGATGAGGCGAGCACTGGTGTGAGCCGTGTTTTTTCTCTCTCTTTTTTTAAATCTTTTGCTCCGGGAATGTATTATATGTGTGCACTTTTACTCTTTGATATCGGCAAGATTTCACACCCCAATAAGATAGCAGATAGGCTTCTAAGTCTTTCAAGTCTTTCACACAAAAAGAAGAAGAAGTGGTCATAAGAACACAACAGCTGCACAGGAGCTGCCATAGACAGGATGGTCTACAACAAAAAGTACTGATGTATTTACAAACGTACACTGTGCACACAGCCGCGTGTGACGCACGCTGCATACATCCCTTGAAAACATTTCAGCGACAGCCCATGCACGTTCTATAGACAGTTTATATGGACCGTCTATCGAAATTATTGTGCAAGATGGGCGCATATGTAAGGACATAGTTTATTCATGCTATGCAGATGAACTTGCTTGAAGAGAAAGATGCGATGGATGAACACGGGTAAACAGCGTGGGCTGAGACAATCTCTATATGATACATCGTGCGATCATGGGCATTTCCAACTTCGTGCCTGGATAACAGCAGCAGTGGCAACAACAGCAACGACGACGATGACAGCAACAACGATGGCAACAATAACAACAACAGCGGCAACGATAACAACAGCGGTTTCTGTCGGAGCTGCCGGAAGGAGAGACGTTCGACTAACTCATAACAGAGAATTTAATGCATACCCGCAAACTATGGTCCTGCGTTAGTGGTGTCGTGAATGCGTTTTTTTTTGTTTTTGAGCAAAACTATTTAGGAAAATTTTCTTTAGGCCAAGGAAATGTATAATGTTAGTCTTTAATACTAAAGGCATCAAGAGATAGCTAAGTGGTAGTAAACGAATAAGAATAGTTATGGAAGGAACAATAGCTACGCGGTGTCGGAGCGTATGGGGCTTCGTATCCATCAGCCGTATACAGTTGGCATTACGAATGTTTTGCTCCCGACTGGAAGTATGTAAAAACAACTCAAGAACGGCAGACGAGGCCTACTTGGATGCCCCACAATACAAACACATGTATGGCCCTCGTTTCTGATAGGCTATTACTTCGAGCGGATCATTTTTCTGTGCATACTCAGCTCATAATTATTATATAGAAATGTGCACTGAAGCCTGTTTTCAGTTATTTTTGTTCATTTCTTACCAAGTATAGAGCTCGACGTAAGTTCATCTGGTTAGGCATTTAATAGTCAGTTAATTGCCCGAATGGGCTCCTTGTTCACAATTTCCGAAACCTTATTTGAGATACCTCAGCTTAGGTCAGTAATCACAACTCACAATTTCCTTACTAGAGAGATTAGTGACATTATACGGCTGTATTGTTTTGCCTGACACCTAATTCGTCACTGAATGACGCCCACAACGCTGCCGCAGCCCCACTGTCAGTCGAGCTGCACGTACTTTTGAGGGCAACGCAGAATTTGACATGCGTAATGCGGGGTACGCCTGCTGTGATAAGTTAAGAATGTACAGCGTGCTAAAGATACGTGCTTCGCGCTACAACACATCGAGTTTTTATGGAAATCTATGCATCGTCCAAATGGGAAGCAAGAATTATAGCAATAACCAGAAGGTTGTGGTAAGCACCTTAAACTTTGCTTTTACAGCGACAGCTGCTAAGTGCTCGTTTCCCGGCTATGCGGCGTGGGAGTCGGCGTAGCACCTTGCCTCACTGTTTAAGTCAGCATGCAGTGGCATCACGTATTACTTCACAGCAACGCACCAGACTTATTGGTCCGCATTCAGTGGCGTCACGAATGACCTCACAGCAACGCACAACGCTGATTGGTCCGCATACATTGACGC
The DNA here is from genome assembly GCF_052857255.1 of Amblyomma americanum. Lineage (NCBI taxonomy): Eukaryota > Metazoa > Arthropoda > Arachnida > Ixodida > Ixodidae > Amblyomma > Amblyomma americanum. The sequence goes on from NC_135498.1 coordinate 8,653,152, forward strand.
CACGCGAGACGCATCAGCAACGTGTCATGTAAACGCACGACACTAACTAGTCCGAGCACGGTGACGTCACGAGTGACGGCACAGTGATGCCACGCATACTCTGCTAAAGAAGACGGATAATAAATGAATGACAAATATTATATTCACCACCACTAGCAGCTGTCGAGGAATGTCGCGTTTCTCATCGGTAACCGCCCAGCGAGTTTTTTTTTTTTTGTCTGCAGCTTTGACAAACTTTTTGCCCTGCATGTCCATATGTATGGTTGCGCAGTTGTTTGCAAAGTTCTTCTGATTCTTTAGCACCGTTTTTTCTAGAAGGCAGCATTAATGCATCAACCCCTAATCAGACCACACTTCGTAACTGTGGAACGTTTGCCGTATAATTCACAGCTTGGAATCGACGTTCAAGCACGAAAGTGTGTGTGTCGTTGTGGGGCTGCCTCAGTACGCAGGCTCCTGACGTGGTTCCTGCTTTCTCGTGCCTCATTGCTGATGCTGGGAGGTGGTAAGCTTCCCCCTTGACGTTCGTTCTTGCTTCTTCTTTGCAGGGGCTTCGGGTTCGTCACTTTCTCGGACCCGGCCAGTGTAGATAAGGTCCTAGCCAACGGTCCTCACGAGTTGGACGGCAAAAAGGTGAGCGCTGCACTAACAACTTGACCAGGTGTCTGTGCCCCGAAAGGAACCTACGGAATTACATGTCGAACAATCGCCGCTGTACATCGTTAGGCTGTATTCCGCCGTTTACCAGAGTATTAATTGCTTTGCTTGCTTTGCAAAATGCCTAATACGAGACAAATTGTGCTTACACAGTCCACGATCGCATGAGCTTCTTCTCCCGCAAGTGCTAATAAAAGATCAGATGTTGCTTTCATTACGCTGTGGGGCTTGAGACTGACGTCAACCGTATAATGGCGTTGAAGGTCCGAAAGATCTCCTCCCTCACCCCGCCCACAGTCACAAGCACGAACGCGCACACACATACACTCATAGAGGGAGTGCATTAATCCTGTGCGTCTGGCCGTAGTCAGCAGCGCTTTGGTCGCTCGAAAAGCAACTGCTGTGCTCCTCCGAATCCGCGGAAATTCCTCCCGCCGAGACATGACGCACGGTAACACCAGTTACCCTTCCGCACCTTAAGGGAGCATTTTATGGTTCAGGGGTCACTAGCTCATCCGGTATGTCCTGAGCACGCCCTGTTGCTAGCGGCCGTATTGAAAAAGGGCCAGTTCAGACGCACCCCTGCGGCGGTCGTGCGGGAAAGGAGAGCCGGGGGAGAAGTGGATGAGAGAGCACCATTTCTTCCCCACGAGCTTCGGGGGTGATCTGGTCGTGTTTCAGGAAGAGGAGGCCGGGCTGGGATTCAGGGGAAGGCGAGGGGCGTTAGGGTAAGAAGCGTCGTCGTTCTCCGCCGGCTAATTGGAATGGACGGCGCAGCCGACGCGTTGGAGCGCAGCCCCTGCAGCGGCCGCCACGCGCTTCAAAGCTCGCCGCCGGCCACTGGTGCTGGCCCCATTTGCATGCGGCCGCCCAAGTAGCCCGTGCTGCGTGGTGCTCCCCAGTTAAATGTTCTGCTGTGTTCTGGTTCACCGCCATAGCGCCCCTTATTCGCCGCCGCGTAGGCCCGAATTTGCTCGAACAGAGTTGATGGGAGCACAAAGCTGGCTCGCAACGTTTTAGGCGCTCAATGAACTGCTTGATTAGGCACTCGGTCAACTGACGATAAAATTGTTTCAGGGTCGCTGCGTGTTTTGCATGCTCGGTGATATTGTCGCTATGTTTGCTTTATCAGAGCAGATAATTAGCGCGATACTCGCGAACTATATCAAGGATTTTGTCTTTTATCCAAAACTGCTGGCTGAGCAGAATGTCGTAGTTGAGGGCTCCCGATTAATTCAAGGCACCTGCGGCTTTTTTAACGTGCGCTGATTTGTCAGTGCACGGGCACTTTTTGATTTTTTCTTCCGTCTGGAATGCGTCAGCAGTGCCTGCTATCGAACCTGCAAACTCTTGCTCCTAATACGAGCACCATAGCCACTGAGATACTAGCTGTGGTGGTGAATCACCGACCTGTGTTCTTGCTAATAAGGCAAACACAGGGGACAGTTGGTTCAACACGATTGAAATGCACGCACTACTTAAGAGACAAGACACTAATGTACAAAGCGTTCTGTTCTGGTGTGTGTGTGTGTGTGCCGTTTTTAAATTTGCTTCTTGTCTGCTTACAATCACACACACACACACACACACACGCACACGCACACGCACACACACACACACACACACACACACACACACACACACACACACACACACACACACACACACACACACACACACACACACACACACACACACACACACACACACACACACACACACACACACACACACACACACACACACACACACACACATATCGTTGGCATGGGTGCGTTGCCAATGCCTTATGCATTCACACGATCGCGCACGAGCACTCACTCGTGAAGCAATCGCCCGCCACGACGACGACGTTAATGGGCTGCGTATAAGCGTCGAGGAAGAGAGCGCGCTCAGCCAACTTTCTACAAATATCAGCAACGTCTCTGGCGCCGTAATCTTCCGGTGCTCTCTGTTCGGTGACAGTTCTTGACATGGAGGCGGACAAAACGGCGGCCCAGTTGCCGGGCAGCGCGAAGGGCTATACATCTTCGTCGCCCGGGAAGCTTAGAAGGAATCGCGAGAAACCGTTCCCGTAAAAAGAAAAAGGGAAAGGGAAAGAGGGGAATCCAAGGGAGAAGAAGACAGCAGAGGCTGAAAGTAATAAGATACGCTCTATGCGGAAGAGGAGATTGAGGAAATGTGAAAACTGCTCTATCCGCGCGCAGGGGATAAGAAGAAAAAAGAAGGGTTGGGGGGGGAAATCGGATGAAGTGACGCGTCCAAACGCTGACATCGCAACTTTGTTGTCCCCCTCTTCCCGGTGCTCGCGTTCGTGCTTGACAACATAAAAACAGAGATCAGGAGGCACCAACGCGAGAGTCGGCAGAAAAGCGACGGAGAGGGCGGTGGGGAAAAGCGGGGAAAGAAAGGGAGCGACTGCGCGCGGCGGTTAGAGTTGCTAGCGGCGGCGGGAAAGCCTCTCGAGAGGCGCCTGAGCATGGAATGGAAGCACAGAGAGTGGAAGCTTTGAGAGGACATGAAAGATATGGCCACCAGCGGCATCAGCACCAGAGAGAAAGAGGGAGGGAAAAAGGAAAAAGAGAGCAATACACAAGCAGGCGGCGCCGCCTTAAGGCATCGGTGGCCGTGACGTCTTCGTGCCCGCTCTGCTGCTGCTGTCGGAGACGGATCGTGGGACTCCCTGCATCCGACGAATCGATCCCCTTCACTCCATTCCGGTCTCGTTCACTCACGGCCTTCGGGTCTTCCTCTTTTCTTCCTCCGTCTATCTTATTTTCGTTCATATCTTTGGCTTTGACTCGAGCTTGCCTCTGTGTGCTTCTAGAAAGAAGCGCACCTGGCTTGAAACGCCTCCACCGGTCTCATCGGGCGCCGGTTTGGGCGACGTTGACTCCTTTTCTCACCGATCTTTGCCGTTTCCCTCTCGCCTTCGCCTCTTCGCAGTCTAGGTGGTTACCTATTTCGGCCGGTGACCTCGAGTGTTCTTCAGCCCTGAGCCCCTTGCCTTGTGCTTTATAAAAAATCACCAGTTTACTCTGGCTCTCACCTGGTTCCCTGGTTCTGGTTCACTGGCCCTGGAAAACAACTTGCATAGAAAGTGACGCTGAGCTTTTTTTTTTATCACTGCGCTTGTTGTCACCCATTGAATGCACAGACTTCACAGTAGCCTGTAAGTCGCAGTAATTAGCATGTACAGCGTCAGTGCGTTCATGCAACGGCTTGGCAAACATATTGAGTTCATCGTCGGCCCGCTATGTTTCTGTGCTCTTTCGTTCTCGCTCCTGTGTTTCAGCTCCCACCGCCACCATCGCTTGAAATTCAAAAGCCCAACTTTCTACGAAGCTAATATATTTTTATGTTGCCTCATCTTTTGCGTTGCATTCATTAATAGGACTCTGAGGACAAATTGAAGTTGGATTTAGAGCTATATTGCCATATTTTAACGATAACTACGCTAGTTTTCCTGAAGGAGAGCACTTATAAGCCAGTAAAGGCCAAAAAATTCATACAGGTGTCGCCAACACCACCAACATAAACAACAGATCCCGCAGGCTGCGGGATCACGGGATCACCTCAAAGCAGGGATCACGGAGTCTCTTTCGGTTTAGACCATGAGTTCGAATCTAGTAGCGGGAAAAGGTTTAAATGTAATTTTGTAAGCCACAAACGCGTCTTTTGCTGACGGAAAAAAACAGCAACGTATAAAAAGAGTCGTGGAGTCGATTTTCGTTAGAGCAAAGATTGGATGGACTTGTATTTTTTCTCCCTTTATGCAACAAAGCAATTCGACTTCTGCTACTGCAGCTCAAGTTAGCAGGTGTCAGTGGCCGTTTGAAGGCTGCGCATCAACTTGAATGCGCTTTAATCGTACTCATCTATCCCATTCTCCCACCTTTTCGTACCTTTATCCCTCTTTCCCGTGTGCCGGGGTGCTTGTCTGGCTACCCCCTCTCCTTCCGTTACTCTCTCCTTTTGTCCTTTCACTTCTTTGCCGGCGCTTTTGTCGCGGCGTTCCTTCCGTTCAATCTGCTCCGAGCGAGGCGAAAGAGTGGCACGAGACAGGGCGGCGCGTCTTAAAATGTAAACGTGGCTAACAAGGCGGGAAATTGGAACGGGATGTCCTGCTCCGGACGAAGGCGCTGCCCACCCACTGCGCCACTTTCATCGAAGGGGTAGAGTGGAAACAAAGAAGGAACGCGGGAAACCCGTGCCAGGTCGCGAAACACGTAAAAACGCTCTCGCGGATCGCAGGAAGACGCGACAAAAACTGCGGCCTGAAGAGAAGACGCGACAGGAAAGACGGAGGTATAATGAGAATGGTGGAAGAACGGAAAGTAATAAAGAATAAGAAGGCAAGACGCAGTGGATGACGAAGGCAGAAACGCGAAGAGTGAGCGAAGGAGGGAGAGGGTGGGGAGAAAACCGAATCGGCCTCGGGGGAACAAGGAGCGGGGGCGCACAGAGCGCGGCGGAGCGGAAGCGCATTTCAAAGTGGGCCCTTAGCGATATGATTGATGCTGACGGATAACTGTCCGTCTCGGCCGCGCAGCTTCGGTCGGTGGTGCGCGCACTCAGACGGAGCGAGCCGGGCTTTTTCGGTGGGGGCCGCCGCTGCTGCTCACCCCCACCTTCGCGACCGTGTCTTTCTCTCTGCGACCGAGGCTTTTGTTTTCTGTTCCCCTTGCCTCCGTTCTCTTCTCTCTTTTTAATTCTTTCCTTACTTTGATCTTCTAACCCCCTGTGAAACACTTTGCGGTTTTTCCTCTTTGCCTCTGCCATTCCGATTTATTGCTTGGAAGAAGGCAACTTATAGCCCCCCCCCCCTCTTTTTTTGCTATTTGCTTCTGCCTGTTCTTCCTCCTTTCTTCCCAACCCTTTGCTGTTTCTCTACTTACTTTCGTGGGCGCGTGACGTTGCTGCAGTCCTTGACTTCGCATCAGTGCGTTTTCTTGGAGGTCTTTTTCTTTCTTTGTCTTCGCGTGTGCAGACATTCGCAATTTGATTGCGCGTGCCGTGCGCAGAGCGCAGACGGAAAAGTTTCGTGCTTCGTCCGGATCCCGTTCTCTGATCTGCTGCGCACGGCGAGCGCGGGAAAGCGTTACTAACGGAGCTGTTCTTGCTTTCCCGGATTTTTCACTCAAGTATACGCTCACAAAGACAATGAAAGTAAAGACTGTGCAAAGGAATGTCGCACCTGTTTCAGAGTGAATTTGCAGTGCTTTCGTTAAGCGCCATATCACGCATACCTTTGTGAAATATGGAGGCAAAAATACATAAAGCTTTGTTTTAGGTTTTTTTCTTCAGCGGCTTGTTTCGTATAACTAAGTTGCTTTTGCTCGCGCGCGCAGAAATGTTATTATTGCTCATTTTCGTGACCAGCACAATTTCTGTTTGAGACACGGATGCACGGCTTTGTGCAGGGTACTGATACGGTAGTGGCCTGTCTGAAATGTTGAACAGAGGCCGTATGCTATGAGCTGTCCATTTTTCGTCCATTTGGTCTTTTGTCATTGGTCGTTCAGATATACCCGCGGCATTCAAGCGTCCGTGGGAAGCGACCCGGCCATTGGGCGGCTAGCGACCGGACTTCACCATTGGCTATGACAAGCAGCCGTTGGTGAGGTTCGGTCGCCAACCACCCAGTGGCCGGGTCACTTCCCACGGACGCTTGAATGCCGCGGGTATATCTGAACGACCAATGGCAGAAGACCAAATGGAGGCGAAATGGACAATGGAAAATGGACAGCTTATAGAGTATGGCCACACAGCATCGTGTTGTTGAAAGCACCGGGATATTCTCTACGAGCATGCGGTGTAGCGGAATCGCTTCGAACATGACACTGTTTGGCATTTATCTGGCGAGCGTAGAACTCAGATTTATGCCTTTCGTCGTTCGGATGCAGAATAGATCACAAAAATAACACGAACTCAACAACACGGACCCCAAGCAAAACAACAGAACTCAACATAGCGCGACAGAGCACAATACAAACAACCTAACTCGACACAACACGACACGACTCCGCATGACTCAGCAACAGCACAGAACAGCACAAACAAAACAAGAGCGCTGTGTAGATTTCTCTCCAGTCTGTTCACATGATACTCGCAATATGAATGTGCATCAGATTACCAACGCAACTGCCTTGCTGAAGTAGGAAAGAAGAGTGCTGTGTTAGTTTATGTACAGTCTGTCCATGACTACACATGGCTTTTGCAGTATGAATGCGCATCAGGTTACCGAGGTGCACCATATTAATACAGCGTAAAGGAACAAGGACGCGAGGAGACGCACAACTCAGGACGTCGTCGCTCCGTTGTCCCGACCACAATCCTTTTTACGGTGGTAACTGCGCTGCTCGAGCAGCAAACTGCAAACTTATTGATATTTCTCGGATGATACAAATGTTAACATCTTAATTCGATAGTCATTCGGTTCGCGAGCCTTGCCATTGAGGACGAACGTGGTCTGAGCGAAGAGTTCCATATAAACGCCCGAGGCAGATTACGTCGGTCAATTGTTTCCCATTGCAAGGTTCCCCAGCACCCGTATTTTCCATCGGTTGTTAAGAACGTATTTAAATATTACCTTGACAGGTTTAACGGAAAGTCGCGCGTGCATTATCGTCGAGACAGTTAATGTGCATGATCAGAATGTTAGCCAGAAGCGGGGCTTTGTAGTTACAGCGTTATAGATTGCGTTTTTTTCTCGTTGAAGCGACTCTAAACGTCTTAACGCACATTACATCCACAATCTCTTGTTAGGCCTTATACTGGCTAAACCACTCATCGGTAGGAGTTCTTGAGTCATGGCTTGGCCAAGAATTGACGCGGAAAATCTTAAGCTCAGCGCCGTCCTCTTTCGTAAGGCGAGACTGAAATCGCGTGACGCACGTTGCGACCTATTGCGCGGGGCTGGAAGACCGTCCAATCGAGTTTTCAATAAAGCGTCTGTGGCCAGAAAGACGGGCCGTGCCAGCCTCTGGGCGTTTTAACGATTTGAATTTGATAGGCTTCACGCTCGAGAAATGAGCCCTGGTGAAAATCACCGCCACAGACGTCGGACTGAGCTGCTCGCGTGGGCTGCGCGCAACTTCACGAAGCCAGTAGCCGCAAAATGGCACGCGCTGACGACCCTGGCCGCGACGCGCTTAACCCTTCACCTTCGGGCGGCGAGCTCGGCGCCGCTGACGCTTCATTCGATATTTTGGGGGAGGGAGAGAGAGAAAGAGAGAAGATAAGAGGTTCGAATGCAGCCGCGATTGCAGTGGCCTCAAGGCCTTCTCGTTGCTGTTTCTCTGAAGTGCGGTGCAGACTTGAACAGTATTCTCGTGCAGCTCCAGAGACCAGGTCAGTCATTAGCTGTGGCATCCTGAAAAAACAAGTACAAATAAATAAGCGTAATGAAACAAAACAGAATAGACAACCGCGCCGCAGCGGTGGCTCAGTGGTTAGAGCGTTAGGCTGCCGAGGACGCGGGTTCGATCCCGGCCGCGGCTGCCGCGTTTCGATAAAGACGAAACACAGGGCGCCGGTGTACTGTGCGATGTCAGTGCACGATAAAGAAATCCAGGTGGTCGAAATTAATCCGGAGCCCTCTAGTACGGCGTCCCTCCATAGCCCTTTTCGCTTTAGGACGCTAAACCTTATAAACCATGCACCGTACCAAAAGAGACAACCCAGTCAACTGAAAAAAAAAAGGTTGCAGCATACCACACAGCTATGAATTTGTAGAACTGAGCATGAGATGGCTTGTAATCAACAGCTGCTTTATTCATCCATGGTACGCACGCGTTCTTGCGTCGGGTGGTTGCGCGACTGTCTCAGTCATTGTCCTCACCACGTGTGTCTGTAAATCGGCTATTTCTAGTCTCCAAGTCCGGGGCTGTTACGGAAGGAAATCAGTGAATGAATATGTGTGGTCAGCACTACGCGTTTCGACTCTGACACCGGCACTAAGTTTTCCGTGGACGCAGCGACGGAAGGAAGGATTTGCGTGTTTTGTACAGAAGCGGCGTTGCAGTTTATTTATTTATTTATTTAGGACATACTGCAGGCCCAGTGAAGGGCCCTGGCAGGAGGGGCACAATAAACACAATACAAAAAAGCACAAAACAAAAAACAGTTGCCTATAAATGCAGTGCAGATGAAACGGCCTGCCAATATATTCTGCGACAAAGGCCCGGAAATGAGAATAATGAGAAATGGCGTCTTCTGGCGCGAACCGGCGTTATGACTATGCATAGCATAATTACACAACGAAGCGTCATGCGTGATTTGATGCATTATGCGCCGCATTGCGCATAGCAAGAGAACTATGCTATTGAAACACGACCGATTTGCGGATGAATTTGCTGGGAAGTTTACAGGAACCGCGTACCTATTCGCTGCATAGAGTTCAGGGGCACACACTCGCCTGTGAATGCTGAATTACGTGGTATGAAAGAAGTTTCATAAACCATTTACAAACAGTGTTCGCGGCAATTGGGAAGGAAGTATTGCGGACGCCGTTACTGAAGAGCGCTTACGCGTGTTGTGGAAGAGAATTGCGTGAGACCACTTTTTAGATTCACAGGGGATGGATACAGCTGTGGTGTTATCATAACATGCATACTTAATAAGTGTGAAAAATAAATGTACAAAACTACAAGGCCTTGACTGATTATTAAATCGCACAATAAAAGTGGAGATCTGCAAACAGTAGGCCTTCAATATAAGCGGTTTTCCTGACAAATATTCCTTCACGATGATGCAAAGATGATGCGACATCTTTAATGTAGTCTCGACATCGTTACCACCTTTGCGCATTACTGATCCTGGAGCTCCTTGTGGCCTGCCACTGTTGCTTCCTCGTTTCTTCACAGACATTTGGGTGTCAGCGAAGGCGATCGGCTCATCACCGCAGAATAAATTGAAGTTTACTGGCTTGTGCGCAGACATCACTCTCTTCCTCAAAAAAACCTGCGTGCTGATCGAAGTAAACGTTTCCGAGAATTGATCCTGCCTACTACTATAATGCGTAGTTGCTGCTGAAGTAAAGAGAATAATACCTCGCCGTTTACCGGTCGACTGGCTTTGGATTTGGCAAAATCGGCGCGGGAGTTACGAATGCTGAGTTCACAATAACCGTGTGGCTTGGTAATTGGTACACATGCATGCGTAGAAAACGATGGCGCAGAAGCAAACGAAGGGTGAAGAATCACACACCCTACCTACTCGTGACAAGCCCAGATTCCTTCTGAAATTTATACGTAATCCGGAACAACCCACTTTTTGGAACAGTTGGAACGAAATTTCACCAGATCTGGTACTTGCCGTGCTTATGTAGTCTCTCTTTATTCGTTCAGTTTATTTATTTCTTAGTACTGCAGGTCAGAAGGATGGTCGAAGACGGATGGGTAATAGAGTGACAAGACAATGAGAATGCAAATGGCAAAAGAATACTAAGAACAACTTGCGATTAGAATGCAGGCAGCAGTTTATAGTTATGGTAACGAACATCGCAGTGTTAACCTCGGAAGTTGAATCGGACGTCCTCCTTTTGGACACGTTATGGTTGCTTAATATACTTTGTAGTATGAGTGTCCCATATAACTGCCGAACATTATACTTGTGTTTTTAATTTTGTGAATTTGGATGTTTACAGGTGTATTTTAAAGTTTACTTTTGAATAA